>NC_081347.1:69088710-69213193 GCF_029784015.1 Lycium ferocissimum
TCTTGGCACAGGATGTTTTATGACCAGGGTACAAATAAAATGGTCAAAATCTATTAAAAAAAATTACTCAGTTTTACCACGTGAAGAGAAAAAAAAAAAAACGATATTCTAGTCGAAAGAATAAGTATGTGTTTCAATCCAGCGTGGGACAAGTGTTCAAAGACATGAATGTTTATTATTTTTGTGAACAGTTTTATCCACGTGAGGGGAAAAGATGTCAAAGTAGGAAGAAAAGTTGTATGATTCCATCCAACTATTTTTATGTTGCACAGGTTAAAACTAGTCAGTAAGGTATCGCATATGGTATTTTCAGAATAGCTTAAGTTACGTGCACTGATAGTTTATAAATTGTTAACTGTTATCTTTTTGTACTTAACCAGAACTATATTAAAGTAGAATTTGTAACAGTAACATTAAATTAATTTTGACCCCACAGATTATGCTGTGTTTTCTTAAAGAATTTTAATTCACTGTTGGTCAAGGTTTTGATAAATTCCTAGCTCCCACGGTAAAACGGAATAAATAATTTTGTAATAGCGGCACTTCAAATTACAAAATTTCGACAAACTCAAAGAACGGAGCTAATTGCACTTGACACTTAATTTTTTTTTATGAAAACAATGCAGAAGAAGAATTCAAATTTTGATGTTTGCAGTATGTAAAATCAATGGCGAAACCTCCGATTTTATAGTAAATGGGAGGTGTCTGTTTGAAATTTAGGCGTTGTCAACGAAAATAGACACGAAAAAAGAGAATAAACGGAAAAATGTTGTTGCCTTTATTGGCCAAAAAATATATCAATCAAATCATTTGATTAAAGCCAAATTAGCAGAAGCCAAGGCGAGCAAGCGGCAACAATGCGAGGACTTGCCATCTTCTCAAATCTTTAAGATAGAGTAGAAATGTTTTTCTATTTAAACCCAATAAATTTCTTTCCTTCTTCCTAAGTGAGACAAAGTACCTTCATTTCGCGCTTATTAGCTAACCTAAAGGGCCATGGGATGAAACATCAATCACGCCCCCCCCCCCCCTCCCCCCCCCCCCCCAAAAAAAAAAAAAAAAAAAACACAACATTTACATCATCAAATTAACTTAATTTGCAATTACACATAACCTTTCATAATGTGATAACTTACAATTTGCTATATCTAATTAAGCTATAGTGTATATACACAGTTAAACTTATATATATGTATATATGCATGATAGATATTGAATTCCCCTAACTTCTTTGTATGTTTAATTTTTTATATTTTAAATTCTCTTAGTCAAAATTATGGCTCCACCACTAATTAGGAGATCCAAAACTTGAACTCTCTTCGAACCATTAAATATAATTTTAGTAGTACAAAATAAATTACAAATTAAAGTTGTAAAGCGCTATTAGTGACGGGATAGGAATCAATATTGCTATGGAATAGAGAAAAAATCTTAGGCAAGGAAATAAAATGCATAAATAGTGGTGCAAAAAGTTTAGATACTCTTAGAAGCAATGCGGTGCTACAACTTTATGATGATAAGAATAAATTTTATTTGACAAAACTTGTCTATATTAATTTAATAAATATGCAAAGCACTTCAAAATGAATAACAAATTAAAATAGTAAAGGCTGCCGAGTGCACAACTTTGAAATGATAAAAGGATTTAGGTATCCTTAATATTCTTTATGATCTCTTAATTTTGGAGATTCTGTTACTACTTCAACTTGACATGTTTTAAGCATTGTGTTCGATTATTTTTTAAAACGTGTCCTACAACTTGTATATTATTGTCTTGTGTGATAATTTTAGAACATGTTAAATATGCAATATTACGTATATCATAAGCTTTCTAATCTCTTGACTCTTAAGTAGTGTGTTAAATAACTAGTTTTAGGCCCTTTGGAACTATGGGTCATGCATGCATTAGATGAATAGAAGCAAAAAATTTCACCAATCGTCCCTTTTTTGACAACTGTTTAGTATAAATTAACATCGTTCGTTCTCCCTGCCGCGGAAAGAACTTCACTCTCAAGACCTTAAGACTAATAGGTTTAGACTAGGGCGCCAAACCTCACTAGAACCTTTTAGACCATGATCTAAAGATCTCTTTTGAGCAAACTAAAAATTATATGAGAAAGCGTTAGTCTATGGTCTAAAATTTTGTAAGTTATTCAAACGGGAAAAAAAAAATCCCAACTTTGTATTTTCGGACTCTTTTACCTTTCTGCGATAAAATTTACCTCGTTTAAGCAAAAAGGAATAAAATACAACATTCTAATGTTTTGTATGTATGAGCAAACACTAGACTCGAGTTTAATATTATCTAGCAGTGTAATTTTTCAACGGCTATATTTGTACAACTTTTAAGAGTAGAGACAAAATCCTTTTTTTCTTTTTTGCACGGATTCTCCTTCATACTGACTGGTCTTTAATTTTTCCCCCACAAATCGCTGGTCTTTGATTTTTGTCCGTGCTTCTCATTTAATGAAAATTTTGTGGGCAAAGTACCCTTATTCACTAGATCTCTGGTTTCTTAGAAACTTTGCCTTTTCCATCATAAGTTCGGTAGAAATGAAGTTATCCGGCATAAGTTGTTTAGTAACTAATTCACTCGGCATAAGTTTATAGAAACTTTGCCTTGCCCGGCATAAGTTCTGTAAAAATGAGGTTATGATGAATAACTTAATTCCTACCAAACTTATGCCGGACAAAGCAGAAACTTGTGAAATCAAGTCATAGATAAGGATATCTTTGAATTTTTTTTTTTTCAATGACAGAAATATTTTCGGCCACTTTTGTTGTTACTTAAAGTGTCGAAGGGGAAAAATTAAAAACCAGCTATTTGAGGGGCAAAAATTAAAGACCACCCCAAGATAGGGACATTCATGCGAATTGCCCAACAAATTGTGTAAATCACTATTGCCCTATCTAAGAAAACAATTTAAAGAAAGATTGGACACTTTGAGGTGATCATACAATTTAAAGAAAGAATGGAGTTTTGGATTTGTAGCCGGAGGCGGATCAATTTACATCATAATTTTCTTCAATGTACATCTTATTAGGAACATGTTGGGTCGGGTTCATCTCTTTTTAATTTATTCGGGTTAACTTAATAAGCCTTTTTTAGAAAAATCAAGAAACAAACATAATTAACATCTTGAACAAGGAATCACACCCATAAACAAGGTAAAATCAATATTTTCACCAAGGGACTTGCATCTTTTATGTAGATTAAAAAATGAACTTGCAAAAGTAAACTAACATCTTCAATAAGGAAATTACACCAATCAAATTAAAAAAAAATAGAAAAACTTTTCAATAGGTAATTACACCCCATAAGTAAATGTAGAATTAGATAAACTACAAGTTCTCAAAAATAAATCATAAATTTCATATTTTTCTAAGGCTTGGGAAATTTCCATCACAATTTAAGTAGTAAAGTGATTTAAATTGAATTTAACAATTATAGAATAACACAATTTTTTATAATACACTCCCTCCGTCTATTTTTATTTGTCCACTATACTAAAAATATATGTCCACTTTTACTTGTAAGTTGTATAGTTTGAAAAACCAAGACATAATTTACCATTTTATACCTATTTTACCCTTATTATTAAGTACTCTAATTTATTTATCATTTTATTTATTGCTTATTAAGAGTGTTCCAAGTCAAATATAGACAAGTAAACATGGACGGAGGGAGTAATAAACAAAAGAAATTATAAAAAATAAAAATAAATTGAATTTTGATCTCAATCCAAAATTCCCATTGAGACCCAAGTTTTTCAATTTAAATACTCACATATTTGAGATTAAGAAAAACGCTTAATTTAAGGGATTTTGAAGTTTCTATTTGTGTGTTCTCGTTAGAGATCACATATAAAATAATAGAATAGAGAAAAGACATATAAATAATAAAAAGATAAATAGAAAATTGGGGAGCCGAAAAGGGAACTACTAGTACAAATGAACTAAAAAGCACAAGAAAAACGAGAGTCGGAAATATTCAAGATAGATTCAAACTTGTCTCTACCAGTCATGACACCTTTGTTAATTTGTATTTGGGGTGGCGGATCAAATATTTAACCTAGTTTAAGCAAATTGCAACATAAGTATATAAAAAATTTATCAATCTAGGGGGTGCCATGCAGGGTGGATCCGCCCCTGCATGTAGCATACCACCAATGACTCATTATACATTTGCATTTGATCATATAACGTTTTGACATGCTACTTGCATTATATATATTATACCGAAAGCCCTCGATTAATCAGAGTGACGCTTAATACCGAAAATTTGAAATAATGAATCGATTAATCCGAAATTAAATCTTAAAAACCAAACTAATTCGAGTTTAGTTGAATTGAATTTGGTTCGTAATTTATTAAACCAGAAAAGTGAATATCCAAGAAAAAAAATTGTACAATTCGAACTGCCTGAATGGACACCTTGTGTTGTATTTCAATTCGTTGTTATCCTTTGTAGTTTATTTCTCACTTACCAACTCATTGACGGGATGAGATAAATCATTCTATTGGAGATTGGGTTTGACATAGAGGTCGTTTGGCTAAGCTTATAAGCTGGTCAAACCAGTTTATAAGCACTTTTCGGTTTATCTTCGCGTTTGATAAAAATAAAAGTGCTTATAAATTTAAAGTAAGCCATAAGTCATAAGTTGATCTCCCTCAACTTATTATTTTTGAGCTTGTAAGCACTTTTAGTTTGACCAAAACTTTTACTATTCTATCCCTCATATTATTTCGTAATCCCTGAAATACCTTTACTCTAATAAAACCTTAACCCTCTCCATCACGTCACTTCCTCACCCAGCGTCTTTAAAACCCAGCAGCTCTCCTCTACCAACATTAAAAACATTCAAAAATTTCAGAAATACAAACATCAAAAATCCAGCAATCAAGGAGTTAATACCCTTAATTGGCTGCTCGTGATTTGATTGCTCAATATATTTCTAATAGTTGAATGGTTTGATTTAAGTAGCAACAAACAGAATTTTAGTAATTGCATATGTGTTTCTTCTATTCAAATATTGTGTACTATTTGAGTATGTTACAGGACTACTAACGAACTTTAGTATAATTATTAACTATTTTTTTATAGCTTATGATTGCATTTTAGCTTATCATAAAATAATTTATATTCTTAAGAAAAAAATTTATCTAATTAATTTTGCATTAAAAATAAAATGAGGCATAAATTATTTCGTATTTTAAATAATGTGGTATTTAAAAACTTATAAAAGTAACGTTCTTATAAGTGTAAACGATTTTAAGGGTATTTAAGTCATTATAACAGAAAAATGCTTATCAGCACTTTTTTTTTGCCAAACACTTCAGCAGCTTATTATCAGTTTCAGCACTTTTATCCAAACATGTAACTACTTATTTATCAAATAAGCTTCAGCACTTAAAAATACTTATCAGCACTTAATGTTTATCAGCTACTTTAAATCAGCTAAGCCAAAAGGACTCATAGTATTTTGTATTAGGCTGATCGACAAGATGTATTTTTACATTATCAGTATTAGGATTTGATTGGTATTTGATCTAATTATAGCACAAAGTCAAATCTCTTTAATTAATAAAATCCACCAGATTTATCATTCCAAGTGGGCGCAAATTCATAATATGCATATAAAAATGATTGTAAGTCAAATAATTTCAAAAGTGATGATTTCAAAAGATAGAATGTCTAGTATTTTTTTCACTCGAAGAACTAATTTTACACTTGTTATATATTAAGCATATACCAACAATTGCTATAAACTATTAAGAGTAAGCGATTGATTTTTTTTCTTAACCGACTGACTAAAAATGTTAAAATATCTTTATAAAAACATGAAAATGGTGTCTCCGTCTACTTTCTGTTATGAGACAACAATATATGAAATCAATAACAACAAAAAAGCAACACACAATTTTACGTGGGAAACCCCCAAGACCAAGGGGAAGAAAATCCGCGGCCAATCACCAACTCTAAATTTCTCAATGAAAGATGATTACATGGTACATAACTATGCCAAGAAACCATGCATATATAGGCTACAGAAAAACCCTAATCCTCATTTATTTAGGGGTGTCTTCTGAGCCTGCAGGCCCTTGCTCCGTTCATCGGGGAGGCTGTCGCCTCGTAAGACCCCCTCAGTCAGACCCACAAACTTTAACACTAGCTTCCTTCGTGATTCAATTTTTTAGCCTAACGGTAATTAATTTGTCGGTAGATATTTGCAGGACTTTTACTTAGTGGTATTATTGCACTAAAAAGTATGTGCTCTGAAAGTCATGCAGTGATGAAAATAAACTTTACTTGAGAGATCAAATCACCCCCAACCAGACACGCACGAGAACAAACTTTTATGAGCATGCTTGTATCTCCGCCACACATGGAAAATATGGAAATGACATACAATTAGTTCGTTTGACTGTTAGAAAAGAAAATAAAACAAAATTGAACTTTAATTTATGGTTATCCACTGATGCTTTTAAGTGTGATAAACTTATTAGACATTGAACTTGCGAAGTAGATCTGTTGAAGTGTCGCGTCACAGTCATATGTCTTTAATTTGTCATATGTCTTTAATTTGTCATTTTATTTAATACTGGGGTTCATGCATGTTCAATTTTTCATATTTCACTTTCATTGCTTGTATTCAATGTTTACTGTACAAACTTTGCAGTACATGAGAAGTACATACCACCAACATTTTAACACAACATCCAAATACTTTTCATAACAGTGTCGGATTTAGAATTTGGACACTATGAATCCGAAATCGAAATTTATTACAACTCATTCAATTAATTGCGTTCAAAATCTTTTATTCATACATTTTTTGGTAAATTTTTTAACAAATATAAAAAGTTTAAGCCAAAATTATTAATTTTTTAACTGAACACGTAACTAAAGCACTATATCCACCGCCTTTGTAACTCATCTAATGTTGAGACTTTAATGTTTACCAATAATGAGGCTGATGCTTTGAATACCATGTTTATTTTGGTGTCGTGATAGAAGTTGTGGCTTTCAAGTCATGACGATTAATGAAGTGGGTCGTGTTACGTCTTTTTTTTTTTTTTTTTTTTTTTTTTTTTTTTTTTTTTGTGGCTTGAAAAACAGGTGTAACGTCATTAACATCATTATAAAATAGCCGAATATATTATTTTTCAGCTTGAGTGACCTTTTAAGTAAAATAACGTAAGATAAATGACTTTTCTGATGGAAAAAAAGGATAAGTGATTTTATTCATCTATTTTCAATAATTCAGTACATAACTAACTTGCGACATAGAGAGCAAATTAGATTGAGACTTTTTTCCCTATAATGAGATTGATGATTCGATTATCATGTTTTCCGTAGTTGTGGTAGAAGACGTTATTACGTAAAACGAAAAGAAAAAACAACACACTTAATTGACATGTCGAACTGTATTTATCAATGGTTAATAATGCATGTAACTTTTAACTTATATAATAAGGTGAGGGCCCCAAGTTGGGCGCATAATCTTTTGTTACACGGACGAATATATAACTCTGTTAATCAATTACCATATTTAACAGATAAGAATTGAGGAAAAGATCGAATGATTGATATATATATATAATTTATAGAAGGCAAAGTGTGTGATAGCTACATATTCTTTCAAGCATATCGTTTGTTGATAATTCAATGGAAGTGTGTGATTTTTTTTTCTTCCTAAGTAGTTAGTATTATAATATACCTGGCGCATCTTCATTTTTTGATGCCCCTCCTGCTGCAGTGAATT
The DNA here is from genome assembly GCF_029784015.1 of Lycium ferocissimum. NCBI lineage: Eukaryota > Viridiplantae > Streptophyta > Magnoliopsida > Solanales > Solanaceae > Lycium > Lycium ferocissimum. Next base: position 69,096,477 of record NC_081347.1, read on the forward strand.
GAAATTCTTTTTGTTTCATTTTATGAAGTAAATTTCTCAAACGGTCACTTAACTTAGTGAAATTGTATAGTAAAGTTACGTATCTTATTTTTTATTAATAAAATTACTTAATTTATAATACCTTATTTAAACATATTAACTTTACCCAAAAGGCTACTATTTTTTTACTAGAAAGAATACCTAAAGACCCTCCTAAACTTGACGCGTTTTATTTAAATCTCCTTAAACTATGTTTGGTCCTAATTAATCTCTTGTTCTTGACTTTCCTTTTATAATTGTTACCCCCTCAAACGATAACTGGTCCTAATTAATTATCCCCCATGTACTTGGCTTTTATATAATCCAAGTGACTTCAAATGAGGTTTGGTGCGTGAGAGTATAAAATAACAGTCACATCATATTAATTCGATGTGTAAAAAAAATTTAAAATACCATTTCCTTTTATAATTAGTCATTTCAACGGCTATTTCCTTATCTTCTTCCATATATCTTCTATATTCCTCTATAAAAATAAAGCTATCAATTTTTCCTTCTTTTACCACTTTACTCTTGAGGGTAAAATTAAAATATTTTCTGAATTAATAGTTTAATTATTGTGGGATTCATTCCAAATCCTACGTATTATTGAAATCCCTATTCATGCAAAGCAAGTTCCATCGTTCTTGCTCAATTTTCCTTAATTATAAAAGTTTCCACATTTCGTAACAGAAAGAAACCTATTAGAAGTTGGTTCAATTTGTAAGTATTTAAAAAAAAAAAAAAAAACAACTTTCCATATACGACCGTTTGCATGGCGGTGCTTTTGCTGTATGTAACTAGAACCCTTTTAATTTCCTTTATTACAGGAATTGTCTTTCCGGGATTAATTTCATTTATTTATCTCATTTGAGAATAATTTATGCCAGCATGTTGTAGTCATATCCATTTTTTTAACTTGGAAATCGCGGTAGCTTATCGCTTTTCATTTTACTTTGTTGTTTTCCTCTACATAATGGTTAATGCTGGTAGTGTTTTGGAATATGAGGGCTATGACTTTGTTTGGGTTTTAATTACGGATTGTTTCTCTTCATTTAATTATGCGGTGCATTTTGAGTGTTGTAATGAGGCTAATTTGTCAGAGTTTTGGATAAATATTTGGCTTGCACTTACGCTTGATTTAATTATAATACCTTTGTCATATTTTTCTTTTTGTGTTGTTTCAGGCTTTTCACAACTACCGCAAGCACCAGCATCAACACTATTTGAGGTAATTTTTTTTTTTTGATCACCTGAGTTCCATTTTAAAGATTAATTTCAATTTTCATGTATGCATCTTAATGGAGAGGAAAAAAAAATGAGCCAACATGTACAATATTTTTTTCTTTTAAGATGTTTTAGTTGTTTCACCGCATATTTAATATTTATTTGCATAGATTATTTTTGTCCTTTTTACCAGATATATGGCATAAAATGTGTGTGCAGTTTTTTTTTTTTTTTTTTTTTTTTTTTTTTTTTTTGCATAAGAAAAAAAAAATGCTTCTTCTCTTCTTAAAAGATCCATGTGAGGGATATATGAATGTAACCAAAACAACTCTAAAATGTTGACCAATTTTTATATTATTCAGAAATAATATTATTCCTTGAAAAAAAAAAAAAAAAAAACAGTATGATGGATTATTTAAGATTTTCCTATTATTTTGAACTTTAAATTCAACTAAAGATTAGAATCGTTATACGTACTTGGTTGATTCTTTTATTTTTAGAATTTCCACATAGTCAATGATTGTCAACTTAAATTTTGTTATTGTGAGTTTTAAGAAATTCAGTTCAAAGCAAAACCAAACTAAGACAGAAAATGCCCTATTCCTTTAAGCACTCAATTTAATTCCAGTAAGAATTCACAATTTAAGTGTAAAAATAGTCCGTCTAGCTTTTACTTAGGTTTTCCTCTCCTTCAATGGAGTTTTAGTCTGAGCAGACATCATAGGAAAACTCATTTATTGTGTATTTGAACGTCCCATATATTAATGAACCCGAATTAAAGGTCAGTTCTACAAATTCAACTCCTAAATGTTAGGTGCCTTTGAAGCGGAGGTGATTTTTTCCAAACAAAAAATTGTGAATAAAATAGATAACGCGTGTTCAAAGTAAACGTATCCTTTTATATAAAGCTTCAAAGTGTTTTTCTTCTTGTGAGATTAGTATGACTTCGGAATTTGAACATAAGTAGCACGGAATATCTCAATCCTAAATGTTGGGAGCAAGACTTTTGTAACCCAAAAATAAATTTTGGAACCAAAATAACCCATTAAAAAAAAAAAAAAAGAACGTAAATAGGGCTTCTTACGCTGATTTTGTGCGTAAAAGGCCAAAGTGTAGTTGTCTGGCTAAAGTCCTTTTACGCCTGGAATCTTAATTATGCGTAAAAGCTAGATATATATCGGCCAGATATACCCTTACCCTTCTCTTTTAATTACCGAAAATTCAAAAAAAAAAAAAAACTAAAATCTGCCATTAAAAGGTCCCTTTCAGGTCACGCGATCAAAAAAACATCGTTTTCTTGTTGAACCCAAAAGTGGTATATTGAACAGGAATAAGTTTCTTGTGATAAAGCGAGCGTATAATTCAATTCAAAAACTCAAAATCAAAGCTTCAATCTAGGTATTTCAGTACGATTTTTCTATTACCTTATTAACCTAAGCATTACTATTGTGGGAATATGGACAAAAAAAAAACTTTTACGCACTTTTTTTGTGCGCAAAAGGGTTGTTTTTCAGCCTGTTTTTCATTTTTTTTTTTTTTGTTCATTTGTTAATTGTTTATTTATTAACCTAAGCATTACTATTGTGTGGATATGGACAAAAAAAAATTACGCACTTTTTTTGTGCGCAAAAGGGCTGTTTTCAGCCCCTTTTTTAATTTTTTTTTAATTTGTTTAGTTGTTGTTAATTTGTTAATTGTTTATTAGTTGTTTATTTAGTATTTGGTAATTGTTAGATTAGTTATTTCAATTGTTAGGCTAGCTAATTATTTATTTAGTTTTTGTTAAGTCAATTGTTTATTTGTTAATAATTTGTTAATTATTTGATTAGTTAGTTAATTGTTTATTTAACAATTATATGCTAATTAATTTTTTTATTATTTGATTAGTTAGTTAATTGTTTATTTATTAATTATATGCTAATTGTTTGCTAGCTAATTGTTAATTTTTTGATTTGTTAATTATTAATCTTTATATCTTTAATTGTTAATTTATTTATTTGCTAATTAAAAATTGAAAATCCTTAGTTTAGGATTCAATCCTTTGTATAATTTCTCGGTAAAAGATTACATAACTAATACTACGTATTAGAGATTAATTAAAAAATTAATGATTAATTTAAAATGCGTAAAAAATATATCACTTTAATCCTTACTTCATGTATTCATGATTAGTTTAAAATGCCTAAAATAGATAGGATGCCACCATGGAGCCGGGACCCTTCGACAACAGAGAGATACTTTATCGACAGCATGAGCATAGGTCCCAGTATGTATGGGATGCGCGTGTATCCTCTAAGAAGTGTTCGTACCCGTGCGGAGGAGTCAGCATGGGATATTCTAGAGGCTATTCCCCCACATCCCTGTGTCATAGATATACTACGTCGGGCGGTATCTACCCGTGCATCGAGGTTGGTCGGCTTGTGCACGATAGGGCTCTAGTGACGGCCATGATTGAGCGGCGCGACCAAGAAAGACCTATACATTTCATCTCCGCCTTTGGCGAGGCTACCATCACCCTACAGGATGTCGAGGTGATTTATGGTCTACAGATTGATAGATAGGCATTGTATAGAGTGGAGCCTCCGGAGATGTTGCCGTATCGCCAGGAGTTGGCTAGGCTCACTGGTTTCGAGCCTCTGCAGAGGGATATGAGTGGACGGAGTCGGTTGTTGCGGTCCTCCCTCCATGGTCATTTGCGTCTCGTAGATCTGCAGCATCCGATCGGTGAGGCAACGCCTCAGGTTGATGTTGACCGACGTGCTTTCTTATATCTTCTCATCCTATTCGGGGGCATCATGTTCCCGAACACGTGGGGTGCGGATATGAGCACTAGGTATCTGCTATTTATTGAGGACCTAGACCAGTACGGGGATGTTATAGTTGGGGCGCGCCGTCACGGCTTACATGTACGGAGGATTTGATCGAGCCTCACATGGGCGAGAGGGTTGAGGTCGCCGCATTTAGCCCTTTTCTTCACGTAATATATTTAAGTGTGTGTAGATAAAACACTAAATATATTTTTTCGAAATGACGACTGATAAATAATTTTTTTGATGACTATGACAGATATGGGTGTGAACTAGGTTGAGACCTTTTCAACCCATAGCTGCTCACCCTCCCGATGACTATGTTGCTGAGGATATGCCATACGCGCGGAGATGGTCGCGAGGTCGTACCAGAGGTGTGGAGACGCACCATGTCATTCTCCCGTTTAGGGATCAGTTAGACCGCATGACGGCGCCCGAGGTAAGTTTTTTTGATTTAACATTAGTTTGTTAATTTTGATAGTCTTTTATTGTTAACTAGTTGAATTCTTTTATAGGCTTTCATATGGACGCCGTATGATGATCGGATTTTGGGTCGAGTGGCGTTTTGTAGTGGTGAGCACATATGGATCGCACGGTGTCCATTGATCCATATGGACATCGTTGAGCATCACGCACCCGATCGCGTATTACGGCGGTTAGTACATGTGCGGGAACAAACCCGCGGCTACACATTGGGAGCACACCCACTACACCAGGGACGAGCGTTCGATCGACAGTGCGGCATGGCGGGCGCGTATGCACCAGGAAGTCGATGCATGGAACGCGAGGATGACGACTCTAGCGGCGATCGGACATGACACTCCGGTCCATGACGTGGTACATGCATATCACTCGCTCGATTGCCAACCCTCGACGCCGCGTCACGATGTCCGAGGATATGCTTACTCTCGGAGCGTATGAGCGGCGGTAAGTTTCTTGATCGTCGTCTTATTATGTATTACTTTACGAATTTATTCAATTCTTAAAATTTGCAAATATATGCAACTACGGATGACTCTGATGATACACCATGAAAGCATTCCCCTTACGGAGTCCACCGACCCCCGGATAGCGGTATATGTGGCACGGATAGTTCATCTTACCGACACTGGTATGACACAGGCACAGGAGTGGTATCGTGTCGATGAGGATGTACCAGAGAGTGTTCCTGAGGGTGGTAGGGCTGATAGAGGTGGGCGGGCTGATAGAGGTGGTCGGGGGCAGCGAGAGGTGATGCGGGCGAGGTGGTGGCCGGCAGCGCAGGTCAGTAGATGAGCCTGACGATGTAGCCCGTCAGGCTCCATCAGCTATAGATATCCCATCGACTTCTTCTTCCAGGCCGTCGACTTCACAGAGACCTGGATAGACGCCAGAGATGGTCCCACCTTATGATTTTTGGTCATCATTTCCACAGGTGCCAGTTGGTGAACTACATATAGGAGACGGAGATGAGGACTTGGATATTATTTTCGATGACTACTTTCTTCATTCTACAGCCGAGCCTACGGCACCATCTGCATCTCCGGCTTCGCGGGCAGCTCAGGAGCCCTCTCACATGCCATCTCAGGAGCCGTCGACACACAGGTTTGTTTTTTTACAATAAAATAATGTATTAATTAATTATTTTATTAATCTAAACTAAATTATTTATATATATTATAGGTTCATTCTTCGCATTCCGTGGACCCGTCTCCGCCCGTTTAGATTGACCGTCTCCACCTCCGGCTACGGCTCGGGTAGTGCTCGGGAGATCGTTGAGGAGCCAAGGAGCCCTCGACCGGCCATCTCAGGAGGTCGTCGACACACAATTTTATTTTTTTACAAAGAAATAATTTATTAAATAATTGTTTATATGTTATTTCATGTTTAGTTTATGATAAATCTAAATTAAATTATTTATATATTATTTCAGGTTCATTCTTCGCTCACGTGGTCCGGTCCTCCGATTGAGTCATCTCCACGAGGCATCTACCGAGGCTACTCGAGTGGAGAGACGTCGCCGTCTCCCATAGGAAGCATGTTTTCACCCTGGGCCGAAGAAGGAAGAAAGAGTGATCATGCCATAAATCATCCCGTCATTAAAGAAGGATAGAGGATCCGATGATAGTGAGGGTGGTGGGGTTAGGAGGATCCTTAAGCCTTAGGAGATTGTATATTTGTAAATAAAATGTACATTTATGTTAATATTATATATATATATATATATATATATATATATATATATATATATAGTATTTAGTATTTAATGATAATTAGTTATTTTAGTATTTATTGTCGATTAATAATAACTCGTGCGAAGTCCATAATTAATTAGAACCCTATAACGACGATCTAAATGTATATGTATAACAAGTTTTCAAACTTACTTCGGAGCACTTTACAACCTCTAAAATGACGATCTAAATGTATATGTATACTTGATGTAATGAGTCGATATTATTGTACATGAAAAAAAATATTAAGTTCTATATAAAATATTTATATTCTGGTGTTTTGAAACGTCACTAATTTTCGGTCAAAGTATGGAAAAAAGCTTAATTGAGTTTGATTTCCAAAGAATGGAGGTCGGGGTGTGGGGGGGAAGCCACTTCACGCACAAAATCTGTGCGTGAAAGGACTAAAGTGTAAATGTACACTTTGGTCCTTTTACGCACATAATCTGTGCGTAAAGCCTATTTAGGTTCTTTTTTTTTTTTAATGGTTTAGTTTGGTTTCAAAAATTTATTTTTGGGTTAGAAAGGTGCGGGGCTCCTAAATGTTAGGTGCCTTTGAAGCGGGGTGATTTTTCCAAACAAAAAATTGTGAATAAAATAGATAACACGTGTTCAAAGTAAACGTATCCTTTTATATAAAACTTCAAAGTGTTTTTCTTCTTGTGAGATTAGTATGACTTCGGAATTTGAACATAAGTAGCACAAAATATCTCAAATAGCTAAAACGTTGGAATTCATGCAATAGGGAAATAGTATTAGAAGTTCATACAAATTCATGTTAGACAAAGTTTTACAATTTTCTCCAATACAGAATTGTCTTTTAGAAAAAAAAAATGAGTTTACAGAAGGTATAAAAGTCGATATAACATATCGAGTCTGGAACCTCAAAATCAAGTATATGGACGAAAAGGAAAAACATATATGTAATTGATTGAACTGTTATTACTCAAAAATTTAATATGAGATCATTATAAGAAAGTACCAACCAGATGTTTATATATCAAAATTCAGCACATATTTCTTTTTGCTAAACGATCAAGCTTAATAATTAAGTCAAACAACCCTCCAAATTAATGTTTAAAATTTAATTATTTTTCTTTTCGATAAAGTTTCCTCAGGACGGACCTGGTTTAATAACTAGGATTTTTAGGGGAAAATTGCAAGATTTTAAAGAATAATTTCAAGAAAAAAAAAATATTTGATCATGTTACGTTGTGGCACGTCTTTTTGATTGAAATAAAAAAGAAAATTACACTTGTATGAACATTGAACAATCTTTATCAAATTTACTCATTTTTTTTAATTCTTACAAAAAATGACCCTAAACTTTTCTCTCTCTTTCTCTCTCTCTCTCTCTCTCTCTCTCTCTCTCTCTCTCTCTCTCTCTCTCTCCGCCTTTGTATAAACGTTTGTATATGTTAGTATAAGTGTCTGTATATGTTTGTATATTTTGGGCTATTTTTTGTAATGTAAGTTTTCGCCTATTTTTTTGCAATGTAGGTGATCAACTTGTATATTTCTGAAATTTTCCCAATAAAAAAACCTCCCATATATAAACTTTTAATAATTTTTTAAATAAAGATACAAGAGACCATTAGCAAATCGATCTACATAATAGAAAGAAAATTAGAATATTCCTAAATTCTAATATGTATACATATGTAAAAAGTAAAAAAATACCATGCTAAATTCTATCATAAATAAATAAGAAAATATTCTTTAGAAATTGAATTAAGTTATCTTCAAATTTTTAGTTAAACAAAAGAGAAAAGTATTGGAAAAATCTCCTAATGTAAATAAATAAATGAGGAGAATACCTTATTAAAAAGAGAATTTCAACTACTTTTATTACGGAAATTTTTTGGATACTTTGCTGCTTATCAAACAAAACATTAAGTACTGTATCTTTAACCTTATTTTATTTACACTGTGAATTTTAACCATCTTATCTTTTTCACTTTAAATACAATTTAATTTAATTATAGTTGTAAAGAGATATTAAATTAGATAAATCAAACATAGCATTTGGGTCAATGTAATTATATTAGTCGTAACTTAAATGAATGTTGCATGGACATGCCACTAAGGTTTTAACTATTTTACATAGTTGTTCTTTTTGTATAGAATTTTGATTTATTGACACGTGCAACGCACGCACGTACGCTAAAACTAGTATGATCAAAAGTCCTTAATCACTAATCTAAATATTATCACCTCTACTCAATTAAAAAAACTTGAGTTACATTCACTCAATTTTGAAACTTTTTAATCACCTATAATTAATAAGCCCAAGTAACTTCTTATGATTCCAAATCTCCGGGCTGTTATTATACTATTAGCAGCCATGTTAGTAAAAAGAAATGGTGGCTATGCGGGTGTAAACTGAAATTCCGACTACGTGAGTGCAAGGTGTTGTGTTGAGTTGATATATTTTTGAAAATTTCCAATTTTCAACCAAATACATCAATTGATTATTATGAATTTCAGCACTTCTATCCAAATACATAACTTCATTTTATAAAACCAGTTTCTAACACCTAAAAGTGATTTTCATTACTTAATACTTATTAGTTACTTTTAATCAACTAACTCAAACGGACTCTTAATTATCTGATAGAAACGTCTTTCTAAGATCTTTTATATAAAACCAAGTATATTGTGTGGATCACTAACCAGTTGTTAAAGCCATAATCTAGTTTCAATGCCAATTTTTGAGCTTATCTATGCTATTGGTGTGTGGGTCATTCAATTTTGCCCTATTTTGTGCTGCTCATTAATTGTTGCCCTTCAAATGGGCTGGTCTTTTAATTTTTGCCTTTTAAAATTGAATTTATTTCTAGAGGGGCATAAATTACGCATCGTAATATCCACAAGTTATGCTCCCATCCTTAAAGAATTTATGCCCCATTAGTCATAAATTTAATTTCGAGGCGCAAAAATTAAGGACCAATCCATTTGACCGGAAAAAATTAAAGGCCAGTCCATTTGAAGGGTAAACCGTGCAATTACTTCGTAATGTGGCGTCTCAAGCACAAACCACAACTTAATAAATCTGAGTTCTTTCATCTATGCACAATTCTCTCTGAATAATTAGAGAACACAAAACCAAAAATTAATCTCGTGAAAAGTTAAAAGAAAGTTACAGAAAACAACAAAAGGTGGAAAAACATGTCGATCATCGTTATTCCTTGCCAAATTTCCAGATACATGAGAGGTCTTTCAGGAAACACTTCAATTTCTTCTGTATCATATAACTAACCACACAAATTTTTAAGAGAAATGCAGGGTTAATGTCATGGAGATTGCTCAACTTTAATTTTATCGCACCAAGTTACTTAACTATTTTTTGTAGAAGTCACTCAACTTTACCTTATAACAAAAGACGGCACTAAACTTTTTCTTATATGGATCAAAGAAAAACGTAACATCGGATCAGGCTGTAAAAAGTAAAAACACCATATAATATGGATCGGAGGGAGTATGATTACAGTAAATAGCGGGTGCGAATACATTTTTACCACAAGAAGTCCAGGTATTACACTCTTTTGTTATGTGTATATGAATCGCTTATTTGATTCATAAGCGTCAAGTTACTTTCATTTCACAAGTCGAAATATCATAAAAGGAAATGAAGAAAGTGAAGGAAAATATGCAACTAAGCATACATACAAACACAATAAGCAAGAAGATTTTACAAAACCAAATACTTTTAAGAATAGACAGAAAGGAAAAAAGAACAGACGAGTATAAATAAAGGTTACAAGAAGAAACTCGATTTGGACAAACTTCAACCTTATTGATGGTTTCTGTTGCTCACCTTTTTTGCTCCTTGTCATTGTTCACCTTTTTTTGCTGCTTGTTATTTTTCAATCTGATGGCAGCAAACACGTAAATCTTGTTGCCCATGTTATCCAGGCACCTCATATAGGCATATCTCCAAGACTTTTTCAACATTAGAGTACCCCAAAATACCCAGAAACCTGTATTGAAGCCAATTCCCATGCTAATGTAGAACGAAAATTCCTCGAGCCAGTCATTGTTTTCTCCATGTTGAACGGCCTGAACCTCCTGCTTATTATTACAGTGAGTCATGTCCTCAAGTAAATGATCCGAGCAGACTCGTGAAAGTGGGAATCCGCACAACTTTGGATTCCCAATATAAGAACTACTCTCGAATTGAAGTCCAGATGGAATTTTTCCTGTCAAATCATTGAAAGAAAAATCTCCAAGAACAAGAAAGGTAAGTTCTACAATACTGGGAGGAAAGGAGCATGACAGCTTATTCCTGGAAAGATCGAGAGCTTCCAAATGTTGCAAGTTGCCAATGTCACGTGCAATTGCTCCCGTGAAATTATTCCTTGATAAATTCAAAAACCCTAGTGCAGTAATGCTAGTGATTTCCTTAGGAATGTCCCCTGATAAATGGTTGTCTGCTAGATCAAATGCCACAAAGATCCCTGGAGGAAATGACCGCCCCGGATAATAATCTGCATAGGGTCCATATGTAAAGGGAGGAGGCTCCTCTACCCCGGACATGCTGTGGAGATTGTCAAGACACCTTGGAATAGTTCCTGATAGAGCGTTGGAATTAAGGTCCAAAATATACAAGTATTTCAGCTGGCAAATCTGCCGGGGAATATGTCCGTCAAACTTGTTTCTTCTTAATACAAGAATCATAAGAGTATTAAAACTCTCCCCTAACCAAAGTGGTATATTTCCAGATAAACTATTTACAGAAACATCAAGAATTTTTAGTCCAGTTATCTTCTTCAATGATGAAGGCAGATTTTTGGAGAAACTATTGTTCTGCAATTGCAGAAAGAAGAGTTTAGCAAGATCTCCAATTGAATGAGGTATCTCCCCGGATAGGTTATTATGGGCTAAATTCAATCGTTCCAGATTCTTCCCAGATCTCCAACAGTCTGAAAGTTGTCCTGATAGTGAATTTGAAGATAGGTCTAGAAGACCGAGAGAATTATTCATGACAAGTGATTCACATACAGGAGCAATAGTACCATTAAAGAGATTCTTTGCCAAAATCAAGGTCATCATCTTGGGTGAAAAATGAGGCAAAGGACCATGAAAATTATTTTTACTCAGGTCCAATTTTGTAAGATGAACTCTTTGTGTGAATTCAGGCACTTCCCCTGTGAAATTGTTTTGCGAAAGGTCTATGTGATAAGCCTTCGCAGAAAGATTCCAGAACCAATCAGGCACTTCACCTGAGATCGTAACGTTAGAGATATCAATAAATGACAACTCTTTTTGTGTTTGAAGCCATTGGGGAAATTTTGCACCAAGTTGGCAAGACTGCAGGCTTATAAAGTCAAGTTGAAAGCGTGGCATCCAGTTTTCACTTAGATTGAGGATAAATGAGTTGGATGACAAGTCTAACACTCTCAAGTCACTGAAATTCAAGAAATGTTCTGTAATCGAGTCATTGAAAGAGTTCCCAGCAACTTTGAGGACAACTAATTGCCTAAGTTGTGCAATGCTTTTTGCTAAAGGACCCTCCAGATGATTATTAGAAACATCCAAATATTCCAGCTTTGATGGCAGAGTTGGTGGTAAATTGCCCGTAAACGAGTTTCTTGAGAGATCAAGATAGGTAACTGAACTCATTTTCTCTATGGAATGAGGAAGCTGGCCTAGGAGAGAGTTCCCTGAAAGATCAAGAATTCTAAGTGAATGCATGTTTCCAAGGGCATTTGGAAGGAAACCACCCAGCTCACTTCTTGTGAGATTAAGATATACAAGACTGTGGCTTGTATTGAACAACCAGCTAGGAATTGAAGAATTGAAATAGTTCAATGAAAGGTCAAGAATTTGAAGGGATGTGAAATTCACAAAAGCGGGAAACGACTTAGGAAGTGTAGCAAGCTGACAAGCAGACAAACGTAATTCTGAGAGAGAAGTTAGCAAATTGATGTCATGTAGCCAGTTTTTTGGGCTGCTCATGTCAACACCACTCAAGTCAAGAATCTTCATAGAGAAGAGGTGTTGAAGCCATTGAAGGTTATTGACCTTGAGTGAAGAATCACCATTGAGATCAAGAAACTGCAAGCGTGACAGATTCCCAAGATGTTCAGGAATTGTTCCTCTAAAATTGGTTTTTGACAAATTGAGATATTCTAGGTTCTTAAAACGGGAAACAAAATTAGGAATTGGTGCCCTGCGGAAATCATTTTGGCTCAGGTCTAAGTGTCTTAAATAAGGCAAGTCAAGCGAAGAAATCCCGAACTCACCTTGCAAGAACTGTTTATGCAGATCAAGAGTGATCACGTGCCCGGTTGAATTGTCGCATTCAACACCTTCCCACCTGCAGCAGTTCTCCTCGAGCATCCAAGACAACATGCTCCGTGATGGATTCTTGAAACCTTGCCTGAACTTGATAAGAGCATTTTTTTCACTCTCAATGCAATGAATGCCTGAATAAATAGAACTAGTTTGCGCATAGGAAAATCCATCTAAAATAGCTACAAGAATGAGAAGGAAAGGTAAAGTTACACCATCCATGAGCAGTAATTAAATTTTATCAATAATCAAGATTATCAGAGCAAATTTTACTAGAAAATTTTCAAAAGAATAGATACATAGTGTGTTCAAAGCAGAAAGCGACTATTTATACTAACTACTTCGTCTTTGTTGACTTGACTAGCGCATTATGTGTGTTTCTCGGGTTTCCCAGAAATTGCATATTATACCAGAAATGATATGAAAAACGAATGGAAAAAGACAAAAAGCAAAAAGCAAAAAGCAAAAAGCAAAAAGCAAAACAAAGATAAGAAAAAAGAAGAGTACATTCACACTTTCTTTGGATGGTTGTTAAATATGGCTAGTGTATCATATTATATTTTACTGTATTGATTTTTTTTATGAATACAACTGTTTGGATAGATTGTATCGTTTCTCGTTGTTACATAATGCCACACGGCAGCAATTTGAAGGATAAATTCAGAAAAAAAAGTACGGTACCGGGTAGAGCCATTATAAAAAGTTAGGGTGAAAGAATAAAATGGAATTACCAGATAATAAGCAAAAACAAAATTTCAAAAAAAAATTAAGGTGACTGACGCGATCACACCAAATCAGTCGTTACATAAAATGGGAGTTTGTCGTTACAAAACAATGAATTTAACATACGATACATAATAAAATTAAAGTGACAATTAAAATAAACACTGTATTTAAACTAACAACACAATACAATACAATACAATACAATACAATAGATAACAACCATTCAAAACAAGCTGAATAGCTGACACATGAGAAATTTTATTTTGTGGGTCACATAACCAACACTACTTGTGCGAGGCTACTTTACTACTTGACAAGTGTACACTTGCTTGTTTTAAGCATAAACAATGAAGGCAATGTTAATTTTTTCACTAATTAAAATGCTTAGCTAGAAAAAAAGAAAAAGAAAACTTAAAATATCTTCATTTCGTCAATTAGAGAATGGTAACTATATATATTGATAATTTTATATTATTTTCTGATCTTATAATATGTAAAAATCAATTTCTGATATACTAATGGAGGAATGAACTTCTCTAAATAATTAGTGTTAAAATCCCAAACTTGGTCTTAAATGCTAGACTATAATTAGTCTTCTTTAATTTACTTTTTTTTTGAAAAAAAAAAAATTGAATAGAGTTATAACTAAGGACACCATGAACCAGCTTCACTTGTGTATAAAAATATAATAGATTTAACTATACAATGATTTTAATACTTAAAATTATTGAATATCGGATACAAACAATATTTATAGAAATAGTTTATTTTAGATCTTCAATAACAAATATTACGAAAGCAAAGGTTTAGAACAGTGCACTTAAAAATTTCCGTAACGCCAATTTGCCACCATTCTCTATTTGTAGAATGTTGGAGAAACTTCCAATTTTTTTTTTCTAGCTAGGCAATTTAATTAATTAAGTAAAAATATTGACTAAGTAACATTGCCTTTCTTGTTTATGCTTAAAACAAGCAAGTGTTCACTCATCAAGTAGTAAAATAGCCTCACACAAGTAGTGTTGATTATATGACTCACAAAACAAAATTTCTCGCTGACACATATAATAACAAACTTGGTTAATAAGAATTTAGAGATGCTTATAAACAATGCTGTAAAGAAATGTAAACAAAGCCTTCAGTATACGCTATCAAACACAACTAAGCAACTAAAGCCACAATTGAATTTTTCCAACAGTGAAAAAGAAATGTACAAGAAAATGAAATTAACCTTGGATTCCACATTGCATCTTCCGCAAATACTCACAAAGCTGATCACGAAATTCACCAACATTTCATTTTGATTTATGTTTTTTCTACTCTAAATTTGGTTCTTCCTGTTATCTGGGTCTGTAATGATGAAGGATTCGACTCATCATCCACCTCGGTTTAATCATAATCCGCGTCTGTTGCATCACCGGCATAGGCTTCAGAGACTGCGGTTGTGGTTGAGTTACCATTTCAATTGGGTGAATAAGAAATAGCCACTTGTTGAATGAGACCCCACCCCATAGTCATGTTCTTTTTGTTGTCAATCTGTATTTGATAATAACTTAAACAGAATCTGAAAATAAATATAAAAGGAATAATTTGAGTCTGCTGAATTCACAATGTTTCCTTAAGAAAATTATTCCCTTCAAGTACCCGAGATTATGAAATATATCCTCCCAGGATAAAACGAATTAACTCACCAGCATAGCGGTACCTCAAACCCCGGTGAACGGTGAACACAACAGGCGACAACAAATCACACATAATATATTTGAAGTGCAGAAAGAAGAAAAAAGATAATCAGATTTTTCGTAAGGAAAATCTGAAGGAATGACCAGATATTTATAGCCAACTAAGGTGTTTGTTAGGAAAATTAGGTGTGTCTTTTTGGAAAAAGCATGTGCCATTTCAAAAAATAATTACCTTTCCGTAAAAGGCACGAGAAATAAAACCTTCATTTTCCATTCACACCAAAAATACCCAGCAATCCCCACATAAGTGGGGAACGACTATATGATAAAGGAATGCACATCAAGTGTGTGATCTGCAAGTAAAGATTAATCGCATCCGGGTAAAGTAGGTTTTGAACTTTCCATAGCGAACATATGTCGGATATACTCGATCAATCGGTAGATTTGATATCTTTAACCGTCAAGCTTTGTGTATACCTAGACAACCATATGTCACACAATTAACCTTTAATTGTCTTTGGTTCTCCTGTTGTGTTCGTTTCGGCCATGAAAGGCCGCACCGATTTTCGTGAAAGGTGCGTAGAAAATGGGTCTTTACTTATCATTTTCCTTGATGCGGCTTACACTTTACACTCAAATAGGTATGATTCCTAAATGTGTCATCCTGTAGATAAACTATTTGGTCATATCACTACTAAAAAAAGGGAAAAAACCGACGACGAAAATCGTCGGACCGCGTTTGTTTTTTCAATGAAACCGACGGGAAACCGACCCTTTACGGTCCGCCGGTTTATATAGCCTCGCTTTTTGGAAACCGACGGACCACGTCGGTTTTTTGTGACGGACTGCGTCGGTTACGTGATCCGTCGGGTTTTATCCAATAATTTAAAAAAGAAAAAAAAAATCGACGGACTGAGTCGATTTTTTTAATTTCTGATTTTTTATCTTATATAAAAACAATATAAATTTTATGAAAAAACCGACGCGCTTTATTTAAATTTTTTTTATTTTAAATAAAAACCCGACACGATGCGTCGTTTTT
This sequence comes from Lycium ferocissimum, assembly GCF_029784015.1. NCBI lineage: Eukaryota > Viridiplantae > Streptophyta > Magnoliopsida > Solanales > Solanaceae > Lycium > Lycium ferocissimum. The sequence continues at coordinate 69,112,480 of NC_081347.1, forward strand.
TCATAAATTTTAAGAATTAATTTCCGGAAACCGAATTTGAGTCGGTTTTCTGGAAAATTTCCAGAATTAATTTCCAAAAAACCGACGAACGGCGTCGGTTTTCCGGAATTTTTTCACATGCAATTCTGCATTTTTCCGCCACACCCGCACAAAAACCGATTTCAACACTAGCACCAAAAGTAGTGCTCAAAACTAGCATTAAAATGCTCCAAATCAATTCTAAAAGAGATACAACACATAAAATCACCCTAAGTAATAATAAAACACATCAAACACTATCTAAACACATCAAATACGATCTAAATAGACCTTCAAAGTTCAAAAATATTTAAATGTCCAACCAAAAGTACCATTAACTAGTTTTAACATAAGTCCATAAAACATAAGTCCATTATTAAATCCAAACTACTATACTGATCATCCTGTCCGGGCTACGTAATCACGGTCATCATAATCTCTCGGGTCGGAGGGGGAAGCGGGGGGGGGAGGGAGAAGGGGGCACACCAAATTGTCCACTTGCAATGTGGCTTTTAACTTGTGCCATGAGCGATTCAAGGCTCGCTTTCTGGAGTTACTTTCCCTCAACTCTTTTGCCTCGGTCTCACCTAATTTCCTATTAAGTTCAGCAATTTTTCGCGCCATAGCTGCGACCTGAACACCATCAACTCCCTCGGCTTGTCAAGAAGACCCTTCACCTCGCAATCCTGACCGAAAGCGACTTAAGTTGTTCCTTGGGCCTAGACCGTACGCTCTGTTCAGCAATCCTGACCGAAACTTCGCCAATATGCCTTAAGTTTCTCCCACTGTTCGCCGTTTAGCCATTGGGGCATCTTCATATACCTTCTAGGAGTTCGAAAAACTTAACAAGGACACTAATTACCCCTTTATTTTTGAAAAGTGCAGAAGTGACATTGCATGTGTGTGATAAACCCATCAACACCTTCAACAAATTCATCGTGTACATCTACACGATTACTATTATTCATATTATACATCCACATACGATCCATCTACAAAAATATACCCACAAATTATTGAGGCTATAGAAATATATTATAACTTAAGAATTCTAACTTAAAATATAACTTAAGAAAACACAATCCCAACCACTTCTAACTTTGAATTCTCAATAACAATTCTAACTTTAATAATTTATGGATTCTAACTTTAACACAAATACATTGACAGTGAACATAAAAAATAGCACAATCGCAGGCATATATATATATATGTGTGTGTGTGTGTGTGTGTGTGTGTGTGTGAAAAGTAAACTAGACAAATAAATTTTACATTTTTTTCACAAATTGAATATCAATAATTTAAGAAAGCACAATACCTACCAATTCTAACTTTGAATTCTCAATAACAATTCTAACTTTAATAAATTATGAATTCTAACTTTAATATAACTTTGAAAAGCACAATCCCAACCAATTCTAACTTTGAATTCTCAATAACAATTCTAACTTTAATAACTTATGGATTCTAACTTTAATTCTAAAAATTAAAAAGTAAATCTAGTAAAATAAAGTCTACATTTTAGTTTTGAGGTTATAGAAATATTATAACTTAATAATTCTAACATAACTTAATAATTCTAACTTTGAAAAGCACAATCCCAACCAATTCTAAAAATTGAAAAGCAAATCTAGATAAATAAAGTCTACATTTTAGTATTGAGGTCATAGAAATACTATAACTTAACAATTCTAACTTTGAAAAGCACAATCTCAACCAATTCTAATTTGGAATGATCAATAACAATTCTAATAACTTATCGATTCTAACAAAAAGCACAAAAAAAAAAAAAAAAAAAACTAGTCAAATAATTAAAGTATACATTTTTGCACATATTCAACATCAATAATATTACAAATAATGATAACTAAGCTAACACAAATACATTGACAAAGAACACGAAATATAGCACAATCTCAAGAAAAAAAAAAAAAAAAGATAAATAAACTAGTCAAATAAAGTTTACATTTTTTTCACAAATTCAACATTAATAACATTGCAAATGATGTTTAACAAAGCTAAATAGACTAACATTAGGCCTAAAATCTACAAATAAAACTAAAATTAAAAGAATTTTAAAAGTCCTAATTTAAAAGAAACTAACCTCAATTTATTAAGTTAAAAATGGGTCTGGGGTAGATGGGGTGGGGGCTGAGTAGGCGGCTGGGCTGGGCGACGAGGAAATGGGCGGCGGGGTTGGGCGGAGGGGAGGAGGGCGGCGGGTAGGGTTTTAGGAGAATGGAGAGTTTTATTTGGGAAGAGGAGAAGAAATGGGAATAAAACCCGTCTGCCCATTTTGTTAAAAAAAAATCGACGGACAAAACCAACCCTGCCCGTCGGTTTTTTCTGCCTATTGACCAGATTTTGACCTAAAAAAAAGAAAACAAAAAAAGAAACCGACCCTGTCCGTCGGTTTCTTAAAAAAAAATTGTTTATTATTTTTAAAAAAAAAACAAAATGAATTGCAAATTATTTAAAATATTTTTAAAAATAAAACCGACGTCGTCCGTCAGTTTTGTATTAATTATTATTATTATTTTTTTAATAAAACCGACGTGGGACGTCGGTTTTTTTTTTTTGCGAAAATATATTTTCAAAATTCTGCCAAAAAAACCCTCGTCGTCCGTCAGTTTTTTAATTAAAATAATTTTAAAAAATTATAAATGCAAAAAACCGACGTAGTGAGTCGGTTTTCCGTCGGTTTGAAAAACCGACGCAGTGCGTCTATTTTTTGTCCGTCGATTTTTTGCAGTTTTTTAGTAGTGTATCTGCCAAACTTAGAAACCGTTAAAAAACCTAATCGTTTTATCCTTGTTTCAGAACATTGTCTTCATCATGAGAATGGATTGAGTTTTTGAAAATGTTAAACCGTCATTCATAACTTTGTTTGATCTCTTTGAACCTAGCTCTTCGGATCTCCAGTCTACTAGGTAGAGTTACTGCCAATTGCCTCTTTAGTTAGGCCTTTTGTAAAGGGATCCAACACGTTATCTCTTGACTTTACATAGTCAATAGTGATAACTCCAATAAAGAGTAGTTTTCTAACAGTATTGTGTCTAAGTCGTACGTGACGAGATTCCCGTTATACATAACGCTCCCCGCATACCTATTGGCGCTTGGCTATCGCAATGTATGCATATTGGTGCCAACAGTTTGGGCCAGAATAAAAAATCTTCCAAGAAATTTTGGAGCCATTCAGCTTCTTCACCGTTCATGTCTAAAGCTATGAACTTAGACTCCATTGTGGAGCGGCCGATACAAGTTTGTTTGGATGATTTCCAAGACATTGCTCCTCCGCCAATGTAGCAACATATCTACTTGTGGATTTGATTTCGGTTGACGCGGTTGATCCAATTTGCATCATTATACCCTTCAATAACCACGGGATATTTAATATAATGCAAAATAAAACTTATAAAATAGGATATATCGCAAAAATCGCCGACTATACTTAAAGTGACATCATGATACTGTAATGGCGGTTGACATCGATTTGTGGCCACAACCTTTTAACAATATATATATATATATATATATATATATATATATATATATATATATATATATATGTCAATCATTCCACTTTTTGTAAGTCTACTTCTTCAAATATCCAACTAATAACACATTTACCGATGTGAAAATCCAAGCTATTATAGATTTTTTTTATTTTTTTTATCATTATCATCAATTGGTTCTTTGATTTATAAACCAATGAACTTATATATTAAATGAACCGTCTTGTCTTTTCAAAGAGTTGTCTTTCAACAAACACATTTTATCATGAAAAGTCACAACCTTACAAGTGACATCCGTTCACGAAATTAATGAAAACGACCTATAATGAAAGACATATGATCAACAACATCAAATTAGTAGTTCGATCAACAAGTCGACGGAACGAGTTATGTGAAGATTTCACTAACTACCATATCAATACCACCAAGGGTGTCACACCTCGTACCATGGCCTGGGCATAACATGGCACTCGGTGCCTTGCTACATGTGACCGAGCGAATCAAATGACTTGTTAAATCAACACAGGACATGTATTGATGCGGAATATAAGTTAAATCATAAAAGTCTAAATAAGCATGAGATTTTGTAATCATAAGTCTGAAAATAACGTTTTAAACATAAGTACGGAAATCATGATAATATAGCCGACAAGGCTAAACACAACTGAGTATCTGACATGACATGCTAGACTAGTCTATGAAACCTCTAACATGAGTCTGAATGCTCAACTGTTTACCGGGATAAGGCCCCCGATAAACCTCTAGTGTATGACATGACATAACATAAAATAAGACAACATCCCGAATAAAGTGGGGCACACTAATAGCTGATAAGAGAGAAATTCTAGCGAACAGATCCGTCGTCCTGTAAATCAACGCCTGCATCGTGAAATCCAGGCCCCAGACAAAAAGGACGTCAATACATTTGAATTGTACTGGTATGTAAAGCAACTGAATAAAAGAATGGTAAGTGGGGTGCTCGAGGAATGGGCAACACAAATCAATAACATAAGTACATGAAATAAGGTGGCGAAATCAGAATCGAACATGAAAATAACTGACATGAATACATGGTAACATGATAAATAGTTTAAATGAGAGAGCATTAGTATAACTGACAACATGAAATCACCAAGTGAGCACGTGGAGTCTGGTATCTGGCCCGACCAGCAGAGCAATCCCATACCTTGTCAGGGCATGAGACATGAATTTGACATGAAAGGATCCAATCAATAAACATAAAGGAATCGTCCTAACTGGACGGAGCGATCCTTATCCTATGTTGACATGTGTAGTTTCTAGTGTTTAAACCTTCTCGGTAATTCAATGCTATTCTCAAAACATGAACATGGATATGATTGGCTAGAAAGCCCATGATTTGTAGATATGATTTATACATGCATGTAACATGAAAAGACATATATAATAATAATAATAATAATAATAATAATAATAATAATAATAATAATAATAATAATAATTGTTGACACCCAATTTTGTCCCTCCTTTATTTAATTTTATTCACTCGGGCGTCTAAATTTACTAACGAGCTAAATACTTTATTTTCACTATTTTATTTTTTATTGCTACTACTATTAATATCCCTACTGTTATTTTCAACATTATGAGCATTACTTTATCACAAATTTTAAATGTTTGTCATCGTTTCATTTTTGGATTCGGACCCGTCAAATTAATCACAAGACAACACTTTGCTAAATCCACTTATCTTTTACATATTAATTGTTAATTGTCTTCACATATCATATATTGTACTATTTATCAAATTAGAAGCCCAAGAATAATTAAATAGCGGAGGAAGAATCCACAATTTTTAGCCAAATTAATGGCCCAAAATACAAACACAATATTTTTCAACTCTATCAGCCCACACTTTAATTAATTGGACCAGCCCACATTTCTTTAAATCAGACCAGCCCAATCCCATTTTTACCCGACCCGGTCCGGCCCAACCACCTTATTTCTCCCTCATTCTCTCTACCCTACCTCTCTTTCTCCCTTCTCCTTTCCACCTCCTTCAGCCGCCTCTCTCTCTACTCTTCTCCTTCCTCTCTCTTCCACGCTCTCTCCACTACCTGCTGTCCCCCCACGCCTCTGCCTTCTCCACTCATCCCTGTCCCCCGCGCCTCTCTCTCATACGCTCCTCTTTCTCTTCTCTTAAACCCTAATCACAATCCTATAAATAATCCGAATTGAGAGGAGATCGAGGAGGAGTTTTTCGGGTTTTGAGGAGAGAAGAACGACCTTCTACACTGGATTCTTACTTTTCCGGTGAACTCTAGCCGGAGATCATTCAAAGTTTGAAGGATCTGGAACCACGAAAACCCCCTACAAAACACAAGTTTTAATCACCAAAAACAGCGAACAATTACTCTATTTTCATTTCGTTTTCTATTTAAAACTTTAGTTTACTTTAATCGGGTTCGGACTTGTTTGAGTTCGAGCATAGATCCGAGACCTCGACATCCCATTTCACTGTACACAAAACAGGTCAGTGCAATCCCTTCCTCCCACTTTTGGTTCACTTTGATTTCTGATATGTGTTTGGATTCGCTGTTTGCATATTTAAAGTGATTTTAATTTCAAGTGGGTCTTTGCGATAAAACTTGTATATTCGATGTCGTAAAATAGGAAGTTATATTTATCTTTTTTTTTATGATGGTTGATGCTCATTTAGTATATTCAGTGTTTCATTTGAAAATACGGCTTAAGATCTCTATCCGATGTTCATATGAATTATTTTTCTACGGTTAGTTAAGCTTAGTTTAATTCTGTTCAGTGTAGCTCTATGCTTGTTTAGTATACTAATCATGTTGCTTGTTGATAAGTTGGTTTAGATTGGGTGTCAAACCTGCTTATATGTATGATTAAGTGCATCAGGTATTGACTGATAATGATAGTCTTAAAATCATATTATTAGTTTACGTGTGTGTCCTACTTTGAAGAGCATGATAAAATCATATTCGGTTAACAATGCTTTCGCGAATGCCAATCTGGTTAAAGGAGTTGTTTGGTATGTTAACAATGTTATCATCCCAATTAAGTATGCATCTCTTGAACTTAGTCCTGTCCAGGTTTTGGTTTATTGGTTGAAGGGTCCAAGTTTGTTTGCAAAAGGTTCTGTAGAGTCAATATATGATCATGATGGCCTAAAATGTGATTTGTGTGACCAAACTAATCCTATATGTTCGAGAACTAAAACTGAAAGAGAGCGGTGAGTCATCATATTAAAAAATGAGATTTGCAAATGATTTATGCATAGTGTGATATCCTATAATCCCCTTCTTCATACCTGTTTATCTATGCTTAACAAATTAGTCCTGAAATCCTTTGAATTATTTCAAACTGGGATGTTGGTTTGTTAGCAGTTAGCTTTGATTCAACCCTTGCCTGTTTTAAAACATCCCACTCTACCTACATTCTTTGTGTATCACCTTGTATGTCATTATCCATATCATGTCTTTATTCACTAAACCTCTATTTCCTGTTAACAAGATGTCTATGTCTCATGCTCATGGTATGATTATTTGGGCCATTTGAGTGTATACTATCTCTCTGGTAACCTCATCAGCAACTCTATCCATCTGAAACACTCTTTTTGACATGACTGTTGGTTTGCTTCTACTCCACTGCATCATCACATGACTATTTGCTTATTCAAAACAATGACGAACTTGATTTAGCTTCAACTGTTGTGTTCATGGACTGTTTTACGATAAGGTTTGTTGGGGCTGTCTGTATGATACAGTTTACTTGTATCAGTTTAACCTGTATATTTTAAACATGAAATTCAGCATGTTAACTGTGCATGTTCAGTCTACTTGATTCCTCTCTAGTTCAAGCTACTTATATGTCGGTTTTCGTAAACGTGTTTATGTTAGGTTGAACTAGCCAAACATGGAAATTAGCTCATTTAGGTGTACTTAAATGATAGTCCAATTTAGTTAACCAAACCACCGCATATCTAGCCCCTCCCCTATATTGAGTTTGTCTGGTTCAGTTGAGCATGTTCATACATTAATTTAGTTTGCTAAGTTGAGGCTACTTTGCATAAAAGTTTAGGCAGTTGGTTTGAAATAACAGCATGATCAAGATATAGTCATTCCTAAATCTTGTAGTCTTAAGACTAGTTTACTTTGTTCCCTTAGTCACCTGGGCGTGTCATTTAGTTTCTATTTGTTAGATATGTTTTTGGTTGCTGTTTGAAAAAATAATAATCAGTAGTTCCTCTAAATAATACGCTGTGAAAGAAAAAGTAGATGCATACCTTGTATAAGTATACCAGTGTATATCTTCTGTAGATCAAGCGACACTTAGTATAAATATTGGGCTGTGTGGTTGATTAAAAGCATCTCAAGTAAAACAGCACGCAAGATTTATTTAGTTAATGTAATTAGTTGGGTGTGTTGAAGCTCTAATAAAGAGAATTTAAACAATTTTGACCCATGTGTATGTTGTCTGCAATGAATAATGGTCTGATCTTCTAGGAATGAGCTGTGTCTGATTCCAATACTAATTCCAGGAATTAGTATGTTTTGTCTCAAGTTATAGATTTTTAATATAGTGCTTCAGTTAAAGTTGATTCCAGTATTCCGTCAAAATTAATCCATGACCTTTGTGTTTATTTAAAATGTGCATTTTCTTTAAAATTTAAATTATCCTCATTGTACTAATTCTTTTTCTTTCATTTTTTTTACGCATGACATCTCGCATACGAGTCCAAGCGACTCGTCATCTCCTTCCGCACTTGGCGTTGGGCCAAAAGCCCAACACAACTCTTCTCGAATCAGCCCATCCGCAGCAAAATAATCTGGGCCGAGGCCCATCACAGTGGCAGCCAACAGCAGCAGCCCAAAAATGGGCTGAGCCCATTTAAATCAATTTTTGTTTTACTCTTCTATTTTCATTTTATTTATTTATGTATTTGATTTGCAATTACATGACTAACACTTTAGTTGTTTTTATTTGCTTAGATTAGATGAACCTTAGCAGAATTATTAGTTTAGTATGACGGTAGTTAATCCAAGAAAACTAATAATTAATACTTATTGGGATAATTGATTTTGAAATAGCATGACTACATATTTTGAGAATCAAGATTTACTCTTTTTATCTTTAAATTTAAAGCATTACAAATTTCGCACTGACGTTAACTTATTTTTGAGAAATGAGGAAAATAACCCTTTTTCATGGATAACTGTTCTAAATTAGCTACTTTCCCAACACTTGAAATACGTATTTGTTAAACAATCTTTTCACAGCTTGTATTGAATTAATGGTCTTCCTACAAAACCTTTAAAGTTTTTATTACTATTAATCTTACAATAACTCTTTTAATTTGTGAGTCGGCATAACTCACTTTTCTCCAAATACATATAAACATCACATGTCCTATTTCTTTTAGTTTATTTTTTAACTAAACTCTTTATGCAACTATTATTTTCTACAAGTTTTACTTTAAATAACTTTAAGAATACTTATAAGATATTTTCTTAAATATTTAAAAATACTATATTCACACTTAGATTTGAATGCAGTCTCTTATCTCTAAACACATTTCCTTCAGGTTTACCCAAAGGAACTGTCCGACCACGGGTTGTCATGATGGACCCCATTTTGGACCCAGTGGCTTCCACCCAGCGAATTGTCCAGGCTACCGTGGTCGTGGGCTCGACTACTGTTAAGAAGACGAAGAAGAAAAAACCCTTCGGGTCTTCAAAGAAATCAGTAACTAATGCTTCCGCAGCAACCTCTTTCACTCCTCTCAAAATAAAGAAGAACTCTAGGGAAGGAACTTCTTCCGGAGGGAAAGAACTTCTTCCGGAGCCAATGCTACTTCTGAGGCCAGAAACCTCTCGATTTTGTCAATTCCTTTGGTTCCTGACAACATCTTTTTTTATGATGATGAAGAAATTGAAGATGACAACATAGTGGCCAAGAGGGTCAGGTCGGATCTACTCTAGAGATTTATCCTGCTAGTCCACTGCTACCCTCACACTTTGGTGCGAAAAACCTTAATCATCTCTTTTTCGAGGCTAACACTTCTGTGGGTGGAAACCCTTTTGCCAGAATTCCTAGACCGAGTCTTCGAGATCGTTGGAACACAGCATCCCCGCAAGGCTTTTATCTCCCAGAGCTGCTGCTCATGTGCTAAGGGATCATGCCTTTTCTCGGTCTCGATTGGTCGACATTTTTCCTGCTTCGAGTGTCAATCCGGACCAAATTGAAACTGTCACCATTACGATTCCTGAAGATACTAATCTTCTTTCAAGGCCCGTTGGTGTGGCTAACTATTTGAAAGCTTTAGTCTTGGAGTCAGACAAGAAAAAATAGACGGTGTTTCCTGGAAGTGTCTTTTTATTGAAGGCATGCATGCTTCCTCCCGGGTAAGATTCTTCCCATCTTATTTATCTATTTATCAATTTCTCCTTTAATAGAGACTTCTGATCCTTCATTCCTTCTTTTTTCCTTTATTCAGTTGAGGTCCTTATTGGCGAAGGTTTGAAATGATGTATTGAAGACATCGACAGGTTGACTACCAACCTGGAGGATAAGAATCGTGAGATTGAATACTACAAGTCTGAGCTTAGCAGAAGGGATTCTCAGCTGACCGGTGACTTTCCGGCCTTAAAAATTGAACTTGAGTATATGAAAGAATCCCTTAAAAAAGCTAACCAAGACCTTGAGCAAATGAAGGATGAAAAAGAAGCCTTCAACCAGTAGGCCAACGGGCTCCAAGAACATATTGGTAAGCTTTAATTTGAATTGACTCCCAAGACAAGGCCTTGCCTTTGTAGTGTTCAAAATGAATCCTTCTTAGATATTGAGGTTCGGAGATTAAATGCTGAGCTTTCCACCGTTGATGATAAAAGGAGTGCAGTAGAACAAGAGCATAATCATCAACTTGTTTTATGGAAAGAGCAAAGCTATCAGCAATCTCTAGATATTCAAAGGCTGCGAGCTAAACTGGATAATTGGGTCAAAAGCTACAACGGGATGAGGATCGTGCTTTTGTTAAAAGCTCAAGAGTCCTGGGTCATTCTTTATGCTGAGTATACCACTTGGAAATTCTGAAGGCTCGAATAAGCAGAACAAAAAATTGATAACCTTGAGGACATAGTAGAAGAAGCCCGTAGACTCGAGCTAAAAGCCTCTGCAGCATTACCTCCAGCTCCTCACCTTGACTCCGATGGTGAAGTGAAGATGCTGGAAGTGATGATGAAGGTGCTGAGACCGAAGAGGATGACCCTTCAAGCCCAACTCTTTCTCCGCCACTGACCAACCTTGTTACCTCCGACGCAGCTGACCATGATAAGGGGAGTGTATCCCCGAAAATTTAAGCATGTACTTTGTAATTGCTCGATGGTATGGAATATCCCCCTCAGTGTTTGGGTGCGAAAAATGAGGGCTCGAACAATGAAAGCCTTTTTTCAACAGTCCCCAGTACAATATTCCAAATCCAGCTCCCATTCTTATAGAAAAGAGTAACACGCTTTACATTGCTGCCTCATTAAAAATCTCGCCAAAAAAACCCTTCTTAGGATAAAAACTGATCTAAGGAAAAAATAGTGTAGCACGTGTTTTCAGAATTCATTGAATGGGTTTCTGAGTTAGCTACTTTTGCTTTCTCGTACCATCATGATTGTACCTGAAGAATCCGTTAGTACAAGCAAAATGAATCTGATTGAAACATACCTGTTAACAATAATACTGCTTCAAATGACTGACGTTCCAATTATTTGGCAAATTAGTTCCATCTTCCGTTTCCAATTGGTACAAATATTTCATCGTTATTTTTGCTATCCGGTAAGGTCCCTCCCAATTCAGACCAAGCTTTCCAGCATTCAAGTCTCTGGTATTAAGAGTAACCTTCCGCAGGACCAAATCTCCTACTTGGAGGTATCTGAGCTTAGTCTGGCGATTATAATATTTACCCATTCTTTATTGTTGCACAATTATCCTGAGAAAAGCCATTTCCCGGTGTTCTTCCAGTATATCCAAAGTGACTAGTAATGATTTATTATTTTCTTCTTCATTAGCGCGGGTATACCTTAAGGATGGCTCCCCTATTTCCACTGGGATCAAGGCCTCGGCCCCATTCACTGATGAAAATAGAGTTTCACTCGTGCTGAGCTTCGTAGTTGTTCGGTGTGCCCATAATATTTCTGGTAGCAACTCCCTCCATCTTCCTTTTGCCAATTTCAGCTGTTTCTTTAAACTTTGAACGATTGTCTTATTAGTTGACTCAGCTTGACCATTTGCGTTCGGATGATAAGAAGTCAAAGCGATCTGCCTGATTTTCAATCCATCGAGAAATTCTGTTATCTTCCTGCCAACGAACTGCGGCCCGTTGTCACAGGTTATCTCCTTCGGTATCCCAAAATGACAAATGATATGATCGTAACTGAAATCAATAACTTCTTTTTTCTCTTATCTTCTTGTAAGGTACTGGTTCCAGCCATTTAGAAAAATAGTCAGTCATAATAAGCAAAAATTTGACTTGACCGAGCACTACGGGTAACAGCCCCACAATGTCCATCCCCAATTTCATGAATGACTAAGGCGACACCATTGGATGCAACAATTCTGCCGGTTGATTAATCATCGGAGCGTGACGCTGGCATTTATCACATTTCTGGAAAATACTTTTGCGTCTTCCTCCATCTGGGACCAATAATAGCCTGCCCTAATCAATTTTCTCACCAATAAGTCCGCACCGAAGTGATTCCCATAAACTCTTTCATGTACCTCTCTTATTACATAATATGTCTCCCCTGGTCCCAAGCACCTGACCAGTGGACCATAGAAAGATCTTCTATACAACTGCCTATCCACCATGCAATACCGAGCTGCCTTTGTTCGTAATGTCCGAGATTCTTTTGCTTTATCCGGTAGATTTCCATCGCACAGATAATCTATGTATTTGTTGTGCCAATCCAAGTCAAACTAGTAGAATTTACTTCATCATGACTGGAATCCAACGCTGAATTCAACAACTGCACCACTTTTCCCGAGCTGATCCCTTCGGCGTCAGTCGATGACCCTAAATTTGCAAGGGCATCGGCTTCTATATTTTGTTCTCGTGACACATGCTCCATTGTCCATTCCTTGAAACAGTGCAACAGTATCGGAACCTTATCCAAATACTTATGTATCTTGTTATCTTTTACGTCAAAAACACCATGGACTTGATTGACCACCAAGAGGGAATCGCTTTTGGCCTCAATGACCTCAGCCCCCAAGTTCCGAGCTAATTCCAAACCTGCGATCATTGTCTCATACTCGCCCTTCATTATTAGTTAACTGTACAGTTCTAATTGCCTGGCTAATTATATCCCCAGAGGGAGTTTTTAGCACTATACCTAATTCGGACCCTTTTATGTTGATTGCCCCTTCCGTACACAAGGTCCATACCCCGGGTAAAGCCTCAGAAGAAATTAGAAATTCTTTTTCAACCTCGGGTATCATCCCAAGGCTGAAATCAGCTACAAAATCAGCCAATAACTGAGACTTTATTTTCGTTCGAGGCCTATATTCTATATCATACCCACTAATTTCAACAGCCCACTTTACTAACCTACTTGAAAGTTTGGGTTTATGCAATATATTCCTGAATGGATAAGTTGACACAACGCAAATAGGATGACATTGAAAATAAGGCCTCAACTTCCTAGCTACAGTTATTAATGCTAAAACCAATTTTTTCAGATGAGGATACCTAGTCTCGGCGCTTGCCAAGGTCCTGCTAACATAATAAACAGGAAATTGCGTACCTTTATCTTCACGGACTAAAACTGCACTTACCGCTACCTTAGATACGGCCAAGTAAAAAAGAAATTGTTCATTGACCAATGGTTTGGATAACAAGGGTGCACTTGAAAAATACTTCTTCAAATCTATAAAAGTTTGTTGACATTCTGGTGTCCACTCAAAATCCTTTTTCTTTTTTAGCAACGAGAAGAATCGATGACTCTCTTCAGAAGATCGAGAAATAAAACGGCTTAATGTTGCCAACCTTCCGGTCAATCTCTACACTGCTTTTACATCCTCCAGTACCTCCGGGATCTCTTCTATGGCCTTTATTTTATCCAGGTTGACCTCAATCCCTCGGTTCAGCACCAAGAATCCCAAAAAATTTCCTGAGTCAACTCCAAAAGCACACTTTTCCGGACTCAACTTCATGTTGAACCTCCTGAGCAGCTCAAATGCTTCCTGCAAGTGACTCAAGTTGTCCTTCGAACAAAGAGATTTAACTAACATATCATTTATGTAAACTTCCTTGGTCTTACCAATTTGATTTTCAAAGATATGGTTAACTAAACGTTGATAAGTACCTCCCGCATTTTTTAAACTGAAAGGCATAACATTATAACAATAAGTACCATATTCAGTGATAAATGAGGTTTTTATTGATCATCTGGGTTCATCATTATTTGATTGTACCGGAATAAGCTTTAAGAAAACTTAGCTTGTCATGACCTGTCGTTGCATCAATCATCTGATCAATGTGCGGTAAAGGAAACGAGTCCTTCGGACATGTTTTATTCAAATCTTTGAAGTCTATAAACATTCTTAACTTATATCTTTTTAGGTACCACCACTACATTGGCTAACCAATCAGGATTAGTTACTTCCCTGATAGACCCTATATTCAATAATTTAGTTACCTCTTTTTTAACAAACTTGTTCTTGTATTCGGTTATGGCCTCCTTTTCTACTTTACCAGAGAAAACCTCGAGTCCAGGCTGAGTTTATGGGTCGTTACTTCCGAAGAAATCCCTGTCGTGTCTAAATGGGACCAAGCAAAGCAATCGATATTATCTTTAAGAAATTTGATAAAACTAAGCCTGGGCTTCGATGATAACCCGGTGCCCAGGTATACCTTTCTTTCAGGCTGCTGACAAAAAAAAAAAAAACAACTTGCTCCAGTTCCTCTATGGTGGATTTTGTTGCATCCGATTCATCCGGGACTATGAATGACCTCGGTACTCCATAATTTTCCACCTCTTCAAGCTCTTCAATATTCGGCCCAGTGTTTTCCACTTCTTGTGAACCGACAAACTGTGCAGCTGTAATTGCTATTTTGCTTCAGTTTCCGTACCTTTGAAGGTGATTATTTTCCCACTTGCTCTAACTTTTCCTTCTCTTGTGCTTCAATAGCGAACATTTTTTTTGCTGCTGATTGTTCACCCCAAATTTGTTTGATTCCATCTGGTGTAGGGAATTTGAGAAGCAAATGCAATGTCAAAGGTACTGCCTTCATATCGTGTATCTAAGGCCTTCTCAAGATCGCATTGTAACTCATATCGCCATTAATGACATAGAATTTGGTGTGTTTGAGCATTTCTCCCGCATTGATTGGTAATATAATTTCCTCTTTTACCATCTCACTTGCCATGTTGAACTTATTGAGCACTCTAGAAGAAGGTGCCAATCCGTCTAGCATCGACAATTGGTCAACTACTTTCCATCGGCTGATGTTTGTTGAATTGCCCAGTTCGATCAAAACTCGTTTAACCCAACAATCCACAATCATGACAGAGATTACCAAGGCGTCATTATATAGAAGAATAATGCCATCCGCATCTTCATCAGTGAATACGATTGCTTCTTCTGGGATAAAGTTTCGCGATCTCTTCTCTCATGTTATTGAGAACTTCATCCTTTTCGTGATGAAGGGGGTTCCCGCGATCTCGGTTCCTCGCATTATCATGTTGATCACCTGACTAGGCTCACCCTGATCAAAATGTATGCTTGAAGCCTTGCTCTTTTCATATTCGTCCCTGGCTCTATTACTCAACAATTCCCTCAAATGTTCGTTCTTCAATAACCGTTCGACCTTATCTCTAAGGTGCCGACAATCAGCTTTTCGGTGCCCATGAGTCCCGTGGAAATCACAAATCAAATTTGGATTTCTCCTATTTTGATCCGTCTGTATGGGCTCAGGCCACCGAGTATAGTGAATTTTTTCAAGAGTGGCAACCAGCCTAGTCGCATCGACGTTGAAACAATAATCTGACAAACTCGGGTTTGCAACACCATTGACTTAGACTGCCTTTGATATAAATTTTTCATCATGTGAGCTACTTTTATCGAAGCTCGCTCTCTCAAACTGGTTACCACGGCTTCTTTCCGTCCCCGAACGGGGCCTCTCTGAACAACCATAAGGCTGATACCTTTCTTTTCCCAATCTGGAACCATAATCAGCATTTCTTCGCAACCTGTCATGGTTCCGCCTTAGCCCAGTTGGCCCAGTTGGCAAGCCAAACTGGTCATCTTCCACTCAAATTTTTTATACATACCCATTATGAACATTGATGTGCCGTGAATTTTGGCACATTTTATGTCTTTTCACTAGAAGTGTTGCTTGTTTTTAAGTGTTTTTACATCGTTTCTTATGTTATTTTGATGTTTTGTAGGGTTAGTTGACTAAGGAACGAAAATGATGCGAATTGCTGAAAAACGGACAACTTGGAGCAAAAGGACGGTCCGTAACTCGAGTTACGGACCGTAACGTGATCCGTAACCTAAGAGGAAGATCCAGATACATGCCGCTCAAAAGGACGGTCCGTAACTCATGTTACGGGCCGTAACGTGTACCGTAATCTGAAGGGTATTTCTAGTAAGAAGCCTAATTATTGTTGCATGTTATGCCCAGAAGAACGGTCCGTAACGCAGGTTACGGGGCGTAACGTCATGGCGTAACGCATTGGCCACTGAAGACTGAAGCCATGATCCGCTGGAAGATACAGACGGTAACCTGTGTTACGATCCGTCGAAAGAAGCCGTAACGGTTGACCTAATATCAAGCTGACAAAGGACGGAACAGAAGGACGGACCGTAACCTGTGTTACGGTCCGTAACGATGCCGCGAAGGGTGTTTTTGTCCGTTTTGACGCGATTTTTGGCCCTATAAATACTTAAAGTTAGGTTTTTAGCATTTATTCAGTTCTTTTGGGAGCATTAACTTTAAGCCTTTGATATTTGTGAAGTTGTTGGAGCATTTAAGGCATCAATTTCACCCTCATTCCATATTGTATTACTATTGTAAGTACGTTATGTTATCTTTTAAGCTTTCTTTGTTAAACAAAATGATGAGTGGCTAATTTTAGTTCTAAGGTTGTGGACCCCATGATGGGTATTATGTGAATGGGTTTCTACTATTGATATATGTATAATGATTGTTGGTATTTATTCAATCTTTGTGTTTTAGCGTTGGATAATGATTGCAAGCATTAGCCTAAGCCATTATACTAACTTTTCTTGGGAAAGAGAGTTAGCATTGGTAAGATTGAATAACAATGACTCGGGGCGTTAACCCTTGTTTAATAGACTAACTTAGGAATAAGAACAATTCTAATTGGCATTATTGGTCGCAACTTCGATTTCAACTCTTTCGCGTTTGGAAAAATCATAAAGAGGAAATACGGCCTATTTGTTGGGAAACAGTACGAAGTCCTTAAGAGATCGAGTGCATACCCTTAGAACAACCATTAGAAGTATATCACATTGAAACCTGAAGCATAATATCTAATCAAAGCTGGGTACACAACCTTAGTCTCTCTCTCTCTCGCATTAATTACAATTCAAGTCAAAGTATTCGTTTACTTTACACAACAAATATTTCAAACTATTCGGAATAGGATTAAAGCCTTTAAAGACTAGTATCGCATACAATTCGTACCCTTTTCTCTCCATATTCCCTGTGGGATTCGACCCCAACTTTGTTTGGGTTATTATATTTGACAACGACTGCTTTACGCCACTTATAGTTGTAATTTTTGGCGCCGTTGCCGGGGAATACGGTTTTGAAATTACTGATTGTTGTGTACTTTTCTTTAAAACTTTTTCTATTCCATCACACCTTGTTTGTTGTTTTGGTGAACTAAGTGAACATGGCAGGAAGACATAATCGAAATCAAGGAAGCCAAGGTAGGCTCCAAGTGAACCCACCTGCACCAGAAGAGTAGGAAGATGAGAATATATTTGCAGAATTCATCAATGAAGCTGATTATGCTTCTGCTGTGGTCCCTCTTAGGACTAGAAATACTACTTTCAAAATTGATAGTTCTATCTATCAGCTGCTGAAACTTGAAGGTTATTTCTGAAATTCTTCGGAGGACTGTCCACTCTGACATTTGAAGAACTTCCTGCACGTGTATGCTCAACAATCCCAAGGTGCTGTTTCGGTTGATGCACTTCGATTACGGGTCTTCAAATATTCCTTGGCTGGCCAAGCAAGGGAATGGTATGAAAAGCTGCCCAGCAACTCTATTCACACCTGGAGCGAGCTAGTTAATACATTTTTGAAGAAATGGTTTCCACCGAGCAAAAAGGCTGAACTTCGAGATAAGATCTTTGAGTTCAATTGTGACTCGGGGGAACAATTATATTTGGCATGGGAGTGGTTCAAGTACTATCTAGCTCAATCTCCAACTCACGGGTTTCCGGATGCTATTCTCACCGAGAAATTCTACAAGGTCTTAGATATAATGAATCAGATTGCTGTCAATCTTTTGTCGCGGGAGGGTGCTTCATGGACAAGTCATTTGTCAACATCACCCGTTTGCTTGATAAACTCACCACCCACAATCAAGCTTGTCATTCAACTGATACTGAGAGTCTCTCTTATGGTAGTCCATCACTAGCCGCTGTTGCAAAAGAAAACCACGAGAGGGATCATGCCTTTGCTCAATTGCAAACCACGGTGGATCTATTATCAAAGAAGTTGGCAGAAAATAATGATGCGGCTGGGGTAAATGTTGTTGAGGAGTTACCACCCCTCTCCCGGGGGATGTATCAAGTCACGAGGGGATGTACCAAGATGTGTAACAACATTATGAAGATGATAATTATGTCAACAACTCCCAAAGGGTTATTAGAGGCAAAATTATCAAGGTCCAAGCCATCACCCATGGCAGAAACCTCAACACCAATTGCAAGGTAACAATTATAGCGAGATAAATGATGGGGAAATCCAAATCAAAGGAATTACAATAACAACAATTATGGCAACAAGAGCTCTAACCCATACATTCCACCAAGGGGGAAAGCATCAAATTCCCAGCAGTGGAGAGACAATTCAGCTAGCAACTTTACTAGCAATGCTGCTAATGATTCTGCGGAGTTGAAAAGTATGATGCACAAAACGCTAATGAACCAGGACGGAACTGAAAGTACAATAAAGGGAATGTCTCATGTTCAACTATCTCATTCGGCACCATTCGAAGCTTGAATCGCAATTCGAGGAGACCTTTCTAGAGAAGTGCATACTCTCAACGTGGACAACTACCAAGTGATACGGTTCCAAATCCGAAAGGTAGTGGGGTAAACTCGCTGGGCATGTAGGTTGCTATTAGCACCTAGAAGTGAAAAAATACTTCAAGGTCTTCGATAAAAAGGTGATTGATCTTGAGCCAATTGTTGAAGAAGGCATAACTGATGTGTACGATGTTATTGTGGAGAAAGAAACAGAGGAGGAAGTCCTATTATAGCTGAAGAGGAGCAAAATCTTGAAAATCTTAAGGCACAAGGAGAAAAACATGAAAAGGGGAAGGCAAAACTTTCTGGCGCTCTACGCCCTTTGACTCAATTGTTCAAATCTTCACCGCCTTTTCCTCAAAGGCTAGTGAGAAAAACAGAAGATGACAAGTGTTTGCGATTTTATGATCAACTTAAGCAATTGACGATAAACATTCCTTTCATGGACGCTATCCAAGAAATGCACTGGTTTGCTAAGTATTTGAAGGATCTCTTAACAAGAAAGAAGAAGCCATTGAAACACGACCCGTGGGTATCACTCATCGCGTCAGTGCTATTATTTCCAAGACCACATACCAAAAAAAGGAAGATCCTGGAGCATTTACTATTCCATGCACCATAGGGCAGCAGGATTTTGCCAAGGCGTTGTGTGATAACGGGGCTAGCATAAATCTTATGCCCCTTGAGATTTTCAAGAGATCAGGATTTGGGATGCCAAGGCCCACTACCATGAGGTTGCAAATAGCTGACAGATCGATTAAAAGGCCAGTTGGGGTAGTTGATGATGTTCTTGTTTGAATTGGAGAATTCCTACTGCCGAAAAATTTCGTGATTCTTGACTGTGCTGTTGATCAAAAAATTTCTATTATTTTGGGAAGACCTTTCCTTGCTACAGGGAGGGCTCTTATGGATTCAGAAAAGCATGAAATCAAGTTCCGGGTTAACAATGAGGAGGTGACTTTTCAAGCCAGCAAGGGTATGAAATTGCCTAGTCTTTATCAAAGTATTTCAGTCATTAATTCTTTTGATGTGGTGGATGAAGCGGTAGAATTCAGGATGGAAGAAGGCCATCTTGGTCAATTTTGGTACAGAAGAAATGGAGGGATATATCGAGACGGTAAACTCACTCACCGGTCTGGGGTCTTACTCTTATAAGCCCAAAAAATTATCTCTTGATCTAGAAAAGCGAACAACTCCTCCAGCGAAACCTTTAATTATTGAGCTGCCGAAGTTGGAGCTCAAGCAACTTCCATCCCATCTTAGATATGAGTTTCTTGGAGCAAATGCTACTCTCCAAGTTATTTTGTCATCATTTCTGAATGAGGGCCAAACTCAAAGACTCATCATAGTTTTGACGAAACATTTGAGAGCTTTGGGTTGGACTATTGCAGACATCCGGGGGATTCCTACAGGAATTTGTGAGCACCGAATTCAATCGGAAGAGGAAATTTCACCAAGTGTTGAGCATCAGAGAAGATTGAATCCACCGATGCAAGAGGTGGTAAAGAAAGAGATTATTAAGTGGCTGGATGCTGGGGTGGTTTACTCGATTGCCAATAGTCCATGGGTAAGTCCAGTCCAATGTGTGCCAAAGAAGGGGGGCATCACTGTTGCCCCTAATTCTAAAAATGAGTTGATTCCTACAAGAACTATCACCGGTTGAAGAGTTTGCATGGACTACAGAAAGTTGAACACTGCATCATGTAAGGATCATTTCCCTATGCCTTTTATTGATCAAATGCTTGATCGGCTAGCTAGAAGGTCTTATTATTGGTTCTTGGATAGGTACTCAGGCTACAACCAAATTAACATTGCATTGGAAGACCAAGAAAATACTACTTTCACTTGTCCCTATGGGACATTCGCTTTCAGCCGAATGCCATTTGGTCTTTTCAATGCCCCAGCTACTTTCCAGCGATGCATGATGTCCATATTCTCTGACATGGTTGAAAACTTTCTTGAAGTCTTCATGGATGATTTCTCTGTGGTGGGAGATTTATTCGATGAATGTTTAGACCAACTTGATCGGGTGCTACAAAGGTGTGAGGAGACAAACCTCCTTCTCAACTGGGAAAAGTGTCATTTTATGGTAAAGGAGGGAATTGTCCTTGGCCATAAGATTTTCGAAAGGGGGATTGAAGTTGGCCGAGCCAAAATCGATGTGATTTCAAAACTTCCTCCACCCATCTCAGTAAAAGGGGTTCGGAGTTTCTTGGGGCACGCCGGATTCTATAGAAGATTTATCAAAGACTTCTCCAAAATTATAAATTTAATGTGTAAACTCTTGGAAAAGGAGTCCAAATTCAATTTTGATGAGAAGTGCATTATGGTTTTTGACGAGTTGAAGTTAAAATTGACCTCAGCCCCTATTGTTGTGTCCCCGGATTGGTCTTTACCTTTTGAGCTGATGTGTGATGCCAGTGGTCTTGCAATTGGCGTTGTGCTTGGTCAGCGGCTCAACAAAATCTTGCACCCAATTTATTATGCAAGCAAAACACTGAATGGAGCTCAAATGAACTATACAGTGACCGAACAGGAGCTAATTGCTATTATTTATGCTTTTGAAAAGTTCCGGGCCTATTTATTGGGTGCCAAAGTAGTGGTTCACACTGACCATGCTGCCCTGCGGTACTTAATGGCTAAAAAGGATGCTAAGCCACAATTGATAAGATGGGTGTTGTTGCTACAAGAATTTGACTTTGAAGTCAAAGATCGAAAAGGGTCAGAAAATCAAGTGGCTGACCATCTCTCCAGACTTGAAGCAGCAGGGAGACCGATTGATGTCTTGGATATTGATGACACTTTTTTCGGATGAAGAGTCTTGGCGATCTCCAGATGATGTGGCACTATGGTATGCCGACATTGCCAATTATTTGGTAGCGGGATTGTTCACGAAGATTTGAAGGCATATCAAAAGAAAAAATTCTTGAGAGATTGCCGACAGTATTATTGGGATGAGCCTTACTTATTCAGGACTTGTGCAGACAATATGATAAGAAGATGTGTGGTTGTATCTGAGGTGATGGATATTTTGAAGGCTTGTCATGATTCTCCGATTGGTGGGCATCACAATGGAAATAGAACTGCAACCAAGGTGCTATGTGGCTACTATTGGCCAGCTATCTATCGTGATGAGAATATGTTGGCACGTTTTTGTGATAAATGCCAGCGCCAAGGCACAATAGGTCGGAAGCTTGAAACACTGATGAATTTCGTGCTTGAGGTGGAGCTCTTTGATGTGTGGGGCATTGATTTTATGGGACCCTTTATGAGCTCATATGGCCTGAAATATATTCTTGTTGCGGTGGGTCATGTCTCCAAGTGGGTGGAGGCGGTGGCCTTGCCTAACAATGATGGGAAGAGAGTCATTGCCTTTCTAAAGAAGAACATCTTTATCAGATTTGGCACTCCTAGAGCCATTATTAGTGATGGTGGTTCTCATTTCTGCAACAAACCATTCGCTGATCTTCTTGAAAAATATGGCGTGCATCACAGGGTTGCCACTCCATATCATCCCCAGACGAGTGGTCGGGTTGAAGTCTCCAACGGAGAGAGATAAAGAGCATCTTAGCAAAGACGGTCAATGTGAATCGCGGCGGCGGGTCCAAAAGTTGGACGATGCTCTATGGGCATATCACACAGCATTCAAAACGCCTATTGGGACTTCACCGTATAAGTTGGTATTTAGGAAGGCATGTCATTTGCCTATTGAGCTTGAGCATAAGGCCCTTTGGGCATTGAAAAAGCTGAACATGGATTGGCATAAAGCAACCAAGCTGAGGTTATTTCAAATCAACGAGATGGATGAATTTAGGTACAATGCCTATGAAAGTGCAACATTGTATAAGGAAAAAATGAAATACTATCATGACTCGAAGATTCTCAAAAGGGATTTTCAACCAAAAGACTTGGTCCTGTTGTACAATTCGCGCCTAAAGTTCTTTCTAGGCAAGCTAAAGTCTCGATGGTCCGGTCCGTTTGAAATTGTAAGTGTTTCCCCAAATGGAAGTGTCATTGAGGTGAAAACCGAGGATGGCACTCGAACTTTTAAAGTGAATGCACAAAGAGTGAAACACTATCATTTGTGCATTGATGATGGTAAAGTGGTTGATCGGTATCGTTTGAAATACGGTTCCTGAACTGAAAATTGAGGTATCACGTCGAGCTGTGACGTTAAACCAAGCGCTGTGTGGGAAGCAACCCATATTTACTGCTTTATGAGTACTTTAAATATCGTATTTCCTTTGTTTTCTTTTATGTTTTTGGTGTTTACTGATGTGTTAGGATTCCGATGACAGAAGAGGCAAAAAGAAAGTAAGTGCTGAAGTTTGCAATGAAAGGACGATCCACGTTACGCCCCGTAACTCATGTTACGGTTCGTATAATGGAGCGTAACAAGATGAAAAAAATGCAGAAATCACTGAAGGATGCGGGACAAGTGTTACGGTCTGAGTTACGGACCGTCGAATAGCGTT
Source organism: Lycium ferocissimum (assembly GCF_029784015.1). Taxonomy (NCBI): domain Eukaryota; kingdom Viridiplantae; phylum Streptophyta; class Magnoliopsida; order Solanales; family Solanaceae; genus Lycium; species Lycium ferocissimum. The sequence goes on from NC_081347.1 coordinate 69,135,770, forward strand.
ACGGACCGTAACGTATGAGCGTAACATTGACTGAAACCTGGGCAACCACTGGAAAATTTGCACCGGTTACGCCAGGTATTACGGACCGTAACACGAGTTACGGTCTGTCGGCTGAATATTGCCATGTCATTAGTGACACATGAAAACATCATACCGTAACACCTATGATTTTCACAAAACTTTCTGGAAATTTGGGTCATGTTACGATAAGATGTTACGGACCGTAACACATTTGACGGTCCGTCGAACGTGTTACGGTCCCTGTGTCACAAATGAACAAAATGAGTTACGGTTGAGGATACGGCCCGTAACACTGTTCGACGGTCCGTCGAACGTGTTACAATCCATGAGCTAATTTGAGTCCTGAGCTTCAGCCAAAAAGTTGTATACATACCATGTTGTAGTTTCCTTTATGATGAATTGAGAACAACAACGCATGAGCTCCTTCTGTATTATAGCTAACTTTACCCTTCAACAGGTATGGGTAACCCAAGGCAAGGAAAGAAGGTTGCATCCAAGGTTGTCGGCAGAGGAAAAGGTCGCGGTGCAAGCAAAGTAACCTCACGGTTGCGCGATGAAGATCAAGTCAAAGAAACAAGGGCTACAAAGAAGCCCACTGCACCTAGCAGGCAAACCTCACCATCCGAAAGTTCTTCCTCGTCTGATGAGGAGGGTTCTTCTAGTTCGTCGAGCCATAGTAGACCCAGGGAGGCTGTCACACCACCACACCGGTCACAACCACCCATTAGACAGCCTACTGCGGAGGAGCACAAGCAAGAAAGAAGAGAAACTGACATCCGGATGAGGGATGTGTATGAGCAGGACCTCCGATTTTCTGTGGAGGAGTCTGAAGATTTGTACAACAAAGGGTGTGAGCTAGCAAAGCATGAAGGGCAGGACCCGAAAAGAAGTATTTTTGAGGAACGGAACGTCAGCTTCGAGGGTCTCGATAGGTATCCGGGCATACTTGACACTCTCCGCTTTCACAAGTTAGAGTTTTTGAAAACCCCTGTGGAGTCCTACATCCCGATTCTTGTTCGGAAATTCTACGCTTCTTTTGGGGCTGCTGTATTCAAAGCACAGAAAAAAAAGGCAGCGCGCAACTCAAGTGTCGGCCATGAAGGAGGTAATAGTGCACAAAAAGAAGATTGATGTTTCTCTGATGGCCATCAATAAAGTACTATTCGGGGAGGATTATAGTGCGCCTACAGCGGCGGAAGAAGAAGAGTTTGTCTACAAAATTGCACAAAAAGATACAGTCCCTATCAGAAAATGAATGGCCTCAGTGATTGCACAGTCGGCAGATCCCGAATGGGTAATAGTGCCAAAGTTGACAGCCACTACGAGGATTTGGAAAAACACCCTAACACCTGAAGCAAAGTTTTGGTGGCAGGTTGTTTTGTTTCGCATCCGTCCTACCCAGCCAGATAATTATTTGACTCCGGACAGAGCAGTTCTTGTGGCTGCCCTTATGTCAAGGTATAAGATCAACATTGGAAGACTGGTAGTCGTAGATCTTCGGGAGAGAGCCACACAACCAGCCACTTCCCTGGTTCATCTATGTTTGCTTACGCTTTTATGCTTGCTAGAGGAACCAGAAACCTTCCCCTTTATCGACCACAGTGTGGTCGCCAAGAGTATCTATGACATCACAAAGGGCAGAGATGATATATTGGGCCAAGGTACATTGCCATCTGCCTCGTCTTCTGAGGCGCCGGAGGGGACGCGGCATCGGATGTTCTACACCAGCTATTATGCGCCGAGGCAGGCGATGCGGGTTCGCCCACGGATTCGATGCTCCTGCCAACCGATTATGCTCCACGGCCCATGCCGCCCAGGCTCCACCTACTTCGGGTGGTCCCACCTCTTCCCGGAGCGAGCCCGCCCGGCTCAGCCCATACCGGGAGTCCCACCAGAACTTGCGAGGAAGATGATTTTCAACCGAGAAAATTTTGGGCGTGGTCTGGCGACAGAACGCAACGAGCGAGTCGAGCGAGATCATGGCCAGCTGAAGTTGTACACGAAAAAGGCTATTGATGCAACTTTAAGGCCGATAAACGGATGGCGATGACCACCTACGGATCCACTCTCGAATAGATGGCATTGAGAACGAGAATGCGGAGGCGACTACGACACACCGCTGTGGAGGTGGGGGTGTTCGGAGTGAGTTGCGGACACTAAAGGATGATGTGCAGAAATTGAAGGCACAGGAAGTGGCTGCTGTGACGGACCAGATTTCGAAAGTACACACAGAGCTGGTACAGAGCTTGTATCAGTCGGTTGAGAGTTTACTTGGGGATGATGAGATTGAGGAAACGGTCGATGAGGAGCATGAGGAGGAGTTGGAAGAGGATACCCACTCTTCGGCTAAAGGGAAGCGCAAGAGAGTCGCGCTAGATGATGAAAACCTTGATCCATTCTCAAGAGTATTGAACCGTTTGATGCCATGCGCCTACAGAATGAGGAGGAGGAGCGGCGAACATTGAAGAAGATCCGACATGAGTCCCGGTTGAGTTCTGACACCACTGGAGCGACTTCTAGCTCAGCCCATCCCATGCAGCCGGCTCACCCTATTTCTGCTTCACCAGGCCCGGGGCGGGCGGGACTACTAGTGTTGACAAACGATACGGTGACTGGGCGAACACACCACCATTGCCCCTACCTCCGAGGTTATCCAACCTCATGATGCTGCAGCAGATCCAAGCGCCTAGTGCGCTCCAGGGTGGCCCTACATTCTATTGATGGATTATATAGATGCCTTGAGGGCAATGCATGTTTCTAAGTTGGGGGTGTAGGGTAATTGTTGGTATTGTTTTGGTATCGGATATTGTTTTTTTTTTTTGTTTTTTTTGTTGGTATTGTTTTTATTTTAAATTGTGATATTAAGTATATGTTTAAGACCCTCTCGGCTGTTCTTTGCCATGTGTTCTTTTCCCGAGGGGTGTTATTTTATGTTGAACCTGGCATGTTTAGGCTGTTTAGTTAAAGTAAAGTAAGGATGACTTAAGTGGTGGTGGTCCGTGTTTTCTAGCATATATAAAAGTGTTTTACAAGTCAATGATATCCCTCCAAAAAATAATTTGTGATGTACATCAAGAATGAGTTGTTGATATTGACATGTATCTTTCTTTTAATGACATTGCAAATAAAAGGTGTCCATGTGTGTGAAATCTTCAAACGGAAGTCAAGTCAGAGTATTTAAACAATCATTGTGCCATTGTGTTGTGAGTTCTTAGTTTCCATTTGTGTATAATGCTTGTAATCTATAACTTGCCCGGTTGGTCGTGCGAGAATTCTAAGGAGGGTTTGATTGTGAAGTGATCTTAGGCTTTCTTTGTTTTGACTCCAGAGCCTGTTTATCTTAAATGAGCCTAGCCTATACAGAAAATGATCCGTAGTCTCCCATTTTGAGCCTATAAACTTTTTCTTTGATTAGCCGTTAACTAACCTCCATCCCTTCTGTGAATAAACCCATTTGGCACCAAGTTCATCTTTGATACTAAAGAATGACAAAAGAGGCTAAAAGCCTAAGTTGGGGGTGATAAGCGAAAGATGTGGAAAATGAGGCTAAAAGCCTAAGTTGGGGGTGATAAGTGAAAGATGCGGAAAATGAGGCCAAAAGCCTGTTGGGGGTGATCGTGAGTATTGCGGAGCATGATTCGGTGTGGTTGGTAAAATTAAAAAAAAAAAAAATATATAAGTATATATATTATTTATTTATAAGTCCTAAATAAATCCACGTCGGAGCTGTAGGATCAACAATAAAAGGAAGAAAGGTGAATGAAGTCAAAGTGTAGTGTCAAGGAGGGTTAGTCACCACTATCCAAATATTTATCCTCCCCATCCCTAAGCCAACGTTACAAGCTGCAAAAGTCCTAATGTGATCACAATCGAACTGTTCAAAGTTGAAGGCATTGAAAATAAAGGCAAGCCTATGGTATGTGCAAGTATGGTATGCAAATTTCTTTGTGAGTGTGAGTGTCCTTCTGTCTCTTTAGTCTCTTGTCCCATTTATTTTGTAAATATGTGTGTTGGGACATTCTTTGGTCTACGTGAGGGCATAAGGATTATAGATTGCGAATTAACTGGCTTTCCGGAAAGTGAAGTTCATGTGCATAGAGACTCCCATACTATGATTGTGTCATTAATTGAGGTTGCATAGTGAATTGCAATTGTTCTAAAATGTGCGTCTTGTGTCACAAATAGGACGTCGATAAGAGCCCAATATTTTTCTTGGATTGAAGAGTCTGTGCTAAAAATACGTGCCAAAACCACCGTAGGCATTCTTATTTTGCTAGATGTCGTGTGTTAATAGTGAGTCTTGTTGTAGTTTCTTGAGGACAAGCAAAAGCTTAAGTTGGGGGTGTTGATGTGCCGTGAATTTTGGCACATTTTATGTCTTTTCACTAGAAGTGTTGCTTGTTTTTAAGTGTTTTTACATCGTTTCTTATGTTATTTTGATGTTTTGTAGGGTTGGTTGACTAAGGAACGAAAATGACGAGAATTGCTAAAAAACGGACAACTTGGAGCAAAAGGACGGTCCGTAACTCGAGTTACGAACTGTAACGTGATCCGTAACCTAAGAGGAAGATCTAGATACATGCCGCTCAAAAGGACGGTCTGTAACTCATGTTACGGGCCGTAACGTGTACCGTAATCTGAAGAGAATTTCCAGTAAGAAGCCTAATTATTGTCGCATGTTACGCCCAGAAGGACGGTCCGTAACGCAGGTTACGGGGCGTAACGTCATGGCGTAACGCATTGGCCACTGAAGACTGAAGCCATGATCCGCTGGAAGATATAGGCTACGGTCCGTCGAAAGAAGCCGTAACGGTTAACCTAATATCAACCTAACAAAGGACGAAACTGAAGGACGGACACGATGCCGCGAAGGGTGTTTTTGTCCAGAACTGTGGCGCAATTTTTGGTCCTATAAATACTTAAAGTTAGGTTTTTAGCATTTATTCAGTTCTTTTGGGAGCATTAACTTTAAGCCTTTGATATTTGTGAAGTTGTTGGAGCATTTAAGGCATCAATTTCACCCTCATTCCACATTGTATTACTATTGTAAGTACGTTATGTTATCTTTTAAGCTTTCTTTGTTAAACAAAATGATGAGTAGCTAATTTTAGTTCTAAGGTTGTGGACCCCATGATGGGTATTATGTGAATGGGTTTCTACTATTGATATATGCATAATGATTGTTGGTATTTATTCAATCTTTGTGTTTTAGCGTTGGATAATGATTGCAAGCATTAGCCTAAGCCATTATACTAACTTTTCTTGGGAAAGAGAGTTAGCATTGGTAAGATTGAATAACAATGACTCGGGGCGTTAACCCTCGTTTAATAGACTAACTTAGGAATAAGAACAAGTCTAATTGGCATTATTAGTCGCTCTTCGATTTCAACTCTTTCGCATTTGGAAAAAAATCATAAAGAGGAAATACGGCCTGGCGTTAGGAAACATTAGGAAGTCCTTAAGAGATCGAGTGCATACTCTTAGAACAACCATTAGAAGTATATCACATTGAAACCTGAAGCATAATATCTAATCAAAGCTGGGAACACAACCTTAGTATCTCTCTCGCATTAATTACAATTCAAGTCAAAGTATTCGTTTACTTTACACAACAAATATTTCAAACTATTCGGAATAGGATTAAAGCCTCCAAAGACTAGTATCGCATACAATTCGTACCCTTTTCTCTCCATATTCCCTGTGGGATTCGACCCCAACCTTGTTTGGGTTATTATATTTGACAACGACCTCTTTACGCCACTTATAGGTGTAATTTGAGCGTATCAAACATCCGCCTATGTTGTAGCGAAAAATTCAAGTAGGTTTTATTTTAATTTCAATGAGGCGCTCGAACTTCTAGGGTTTAATCCCTTGGCAAATGCCTCTGCTACCCATTCATCAGGGACAGCTAGCTGGCAACAGCATTCGTTCCTTTTGGAACCTTATCACAAACTCGTGTAGCAACTCAACATCGCCTTGAGCAATCTTGAAGATATCTGCTTTCCTTGCTGACACCTTCTTTGCTCTAGCATGTACTTTGATAAAAGCATCTACAAATATTTTGAAAGAATGAATCGAATGCTCCGGAAGCAATGAATACCAAGTCATTGCCCTTTTGGACAATGTTTCACCAAACTTCTTGAGTAAAATGGATTCAATCTCGTCCGGCTGCATACCATTCCCTGTAAATGCACATATGTATGCAGTCACATTCTCTTAAGGATCTGTGGTCCCGTCATATTTAGGTAGATCCGGCATTTTAAACCTCTTCGAAATTAATTTAGGCGTTGCGCTTGGTGGGTACGACAACTGCGCATATCTTTTTTAATCCGGTCCCTTTAGTACCGGCGGGGCTCCTGGAATCTGGTCTATTCGGGAATTGAATGCCTTAAACTCTTTTTCGCTCCGATCCAATCGACTGTTTAATTCTTTCTCATTCTTTTCTAGCCGATTGGAAAGGGCTTCCAAGTATTGCATGATGTCCGGTGTAGTTTTGTCACCTTGGGTTTCACTGCTGCTTTCTCCGTGCTCAGCATTCATATTGGGTAAATTTGTTCCAGCATTATTTCTTCCTTCTTGCAAATCAGCAATAGCCTTTTCTTTGCTTTTCCAGCAGGTCCAGGATCTTTGCTAACCCTGAATTTGTAGCCGCCACTTCTTCTTCGCGTTCATCATTAGGAGTTTGATCATTTCTCGTATGCATGGATCCACAGGATGGAAATCTGGGCTTAATGATTCCTCACCCTTACTTCTCCTGTTGTCTGATCTCGTTCTTGTGCATTAACATTGTTCAACACTCCATCAGCTTGATTTCCAGGGTTTGTCATTTCTAAAAACTACCTAGTAACAAACATTAAAAAAAAAGTGATAAGTAAAGTAATTAGAGCAACAAAACAATATCACTATTATCCTTAGCCCCATGGTGGGCACCAAATTGTTTACCCCTAAAAAGAGTACGCTTAAATTTATTTGTGGTTTAAAGGATACGTGAATTGATTTGTTATAAATAGTGAATAAAAGGCTAATAATGACTAGAGAAATCAAATGAATAAATCAGTAAAGAATTATAAAAGCAATAATGAAATAAATAAGCCTGGGCTTTGTTGATCCTTAGAGAGAATCCTTTGATGAATACAAAAGAATGACAAGGTAAGCTTAATTGCAAAAGATTGAATAGTATGAATGGGTGTAAATAATTATTACTTGATGATCCATTTTTGAGGGCTTTAGGCTCCTTTTATAGTACAAATACATCAGCACGTAAGCCGTGATTAAATTCTAATAATGAGTAATAATAGACAATAAATCTTTGCTTTAATTCTAAATCATAACATTTGCTTCGAATCTAGACCGGTCACACAATGTTAACCTTTCATTAATGACTCGAGACAATTGCCTCGGTAGGTTTGCTCCGGGTTATCTCATTCCGACTAAGTAAGCAACGTTTTGCCTTCAACTGTCACGTGTTCCATTCCCATTGTGCCACGTGTCTAGCTATATTTTGTTATGCATACAATGTGAGTATTCAATATTTATTAGTACTTCATTACAACTCATATTATCAACTGCTTCAGTCGTTAGCACATTACTCATATTACTACTTTCCCCTATGGGAAAAAGCATTTTAGTGCAAGAAAATATTTTTTAAACCATGCTATAGTTTGGAAAAAAAAAAACACGCTAGGAAGAGCGACCACTCACAGTACGATAGCTAACTTGTTTCCAACGATCAGGTTGTCGAAATATCAAAAATCTAGAATCACAATGTAGCATTTGGGAATTAATTATCCCTAGAACTTATAAAATTACATTTACTCTAGAGTCCCAATTGCGATCTTGTGTAGAATTGAGGTGGTTTGAATTGAAATTTGAGTCCAATTCAAAGTAGAAGATGAACATGGATAAGATGAGATGTGTATGTCCTGTATATCCCTGTGTATCTCTTGTATATCACAACGTACTGTGTATATCACCATGTGATATACATGTGTTGCAGAAAGAATTTTCAACTCAATTTTAACTGCAATATTTGATTCCAAGCAAGTCCAAACCACCTTCAGTCTTCCTCAAATTATGCATTGCCTCTCTCTGGGTTTTGATATCACACTATGTGGTACGACAATCTCACGATTACAAATTTCGGATAAAACAATAAAATGTCACATTTGACCTTATCCAAAGTTTCTTCCATAATTATTAAAGAAAAACAAGGTTAAAATTAAAAATAAAGTTTATCCCAAGTTATTCAGTTTAAACCAAATACATGTTTTATTTTATACCATTGAATATTCTATTTTTAATCCAATGAATTAGACTTCTATTCATAAAAATATATCCACTAAATAATCTCGTAAATATGTAATCCTTTATTATAATCCTGGACAATTGTACTTACCCGAGGCACGGTTGGTGCAATAAGTTTGTATGTGCCAAGGAGTTGGACAATTATTATTATTATTATTATTATTATTTGGGAGTAGGGGCGGGGAAAATGGGGGAGGAATTAGAAGTTGGGGAATCGAACCTTCACCCAACAAGGTAAAAGTTCCAGTAGCCAACCAACTGAGCTACTAAGATTCCCCGAGCAGTTACTATTTTACTTTCCAGCCAAGTGCTTTTAAACTGTCTCTTACATGCAACAAAACATATTTGTGAAGACACAATTGTGAAGCAATAAAACATCTGTTTTAAATGAGAACTGTTAAATAAAGACAAGGAACTCTTGGAGAATAAAGTGAAAAAGAAAAGGCTTAATCTTTTTTGGGTTGATATACCTTATTTACAAAGAAATCATCATTAGAGAACAAACTTCTCCCAAACAAAAGAGATACAACAGCTTCAGTATTCAAAAGAACTTAAGTTTGAAGCATTTTTAACTCTTTACTACAACTGTATTCTTGAGTTCTTCATCAGGTGGATTTCCCATATCAGGCTCCTCAGCTGATGCTTCTACTTTTGTGTGTTTCAATTCCTCCAACTGCAACAACAATAAAAATATACAAGTTTGATACATGACGAAGAATTAAAACACTGAAACTTTGCATGGTATTATCACTCATTGGGACTTCAAATCGATAAAGTCACTATTGTCTTCATAGCCAAAACAATAGACACAGGGAGGCACAACAGATTGATACGAAGGGTAAATTCAACCCTCACCCCAAATCCAAGTGCACATAAGGATACTAAAACAAAGAAAGAAGAGAGTGCAACGGAAGAATAAAGGAAAAAGGAAAGAACTCAATGACCACAAGAAGAAAAATCATCTGCAATTCTAGAGGGCGGAAGAAATAACAGTGAACCAGGTCATACCTCCCTGCATCTTTCTTGATGCTCTTTGCGAAGTTCATCATATCTAATTTGCAGATCCGATAACTCAGCTTGTACCTTTTCATATTCAGACACCGTTGGACCGCCTAATTTTTGCTGGACAAATCTGAGAGATCAGAAACCAAATAATCATTTAATATTTCTCTAACAAAGAAAGACAATAAAACAATTACCAGCACAACCATGAGATCACCGTCACATTTGAGCAAAAGCTTTACGCCTATTGATATGCACGTGTAATTTTGAGATGAAACCATGATATTATAAGTTTTCCAGCCAACCCACTATTATTTTTACAAGCTATGTTAAATCATCTATAGCATTTTTTGCTTTCAATGACAATTTCACATAGACACAGTCCAAATCAAAAACAGCATGCACCTTGTATCATGGGGCAAAAGGTGATTCAGTTTGGCTCTTTTTCAAGAAATACTTACTCAAGAGCTGAAGAAGGTTTGTCATTCTGCTCGTATAGTGCCACAAGAACTAGCATGAGGAAAAACATACAAAATGAGATCAAATTCTTTTAAAAGTAATAAAGAAAAACCAAAGGCGAGCATCCACAGTAACTTAGTTTTAAGAGACCACCTTTGGTTAGAGCATCAAGAACTCCACTGGCCTCCAGATACTTCCTGAAACCTTCTTTCTTTGCTTCCTTTTCCTGTCCAAAGCACCAAATAAGTGAATTTAACAGAGGAAAGGGAGGCATCTATAAAATAACAGCACAAAGCAGATAAGGTAACAAATAGCACGGAAGTTCAAGGTAAATTAGTTGACAGGCTTTGTTACTATAAGCTCTTTGAATCACCATTATTCTAAATTGGCCTATCCTCTTTATAGATTTCTGCCATATATGTGCATTTTGGGAGGTGGTGGCAGGGTGACTGTCAAATTAACCAAAATGGATAAATTAGGTGACTTAAAATAAACAAGCTAGGAATGTTTAATTAACTGTGTACTGGACTACATAATGGCAAACTGAGCATATTTAATTTGAAAACCCTCAACATATTGGATAGGCTATTGTTGTAGCCAAGGTTTCCTAAAGTACATTCATTATATGATTTAGACCAAGCCTAACACCTAGGGCCTAGTTTGAGGTTTGGTTCTCATTCAGATATTAGGTTATATTGCTTATAAGTCTAGAGACAAATTTCTGCAAACATTAATAAGAACACCACCTCACCTTTCACATGGAGGATGGTGGCTTCCCAAAAGTACCAAAAGAACAGCTCCATAAATAAAAGCCATTACACCTTGAAGATTTTATAAGGATTACATTTGCAACCAAACAACATATAACAGAGAAAGAGCAAAATTATGATGGAACTCTCTATCTCATGTAAGTGGAGAAGGGTAAAGCGACAGGCTCATTATCTGCTGAGTTACGAAGATAGAAACAACGGATTCTTAGTTATAAGAAAGAAAAAAAAACTCCCAACCTCATCTAGTAATTTCATATATACACAAGGCATTTTTGCAAGTTTTTAACACAATCTAGCTGTATCATCAAGCTACAAAGCTAGCTGTGACCAGTTTGACTCAGAAAACAGCATCAAAGTTTTTCTTTTGGAAACCCAAGATACAAAAAGAGTCCGCACTTCATATAGGTCAAAACATTTCCAGGAGGAGTTCTCTTGCATGTTGATCAACCATTTCAGTTAGAGTTTTCACTCTTCTTTTATCTTGTCACATGGTATACAGCCACTATGATCTAAGCAGGGACCTAATAGATTCACCTACCTGGGGAAAGTGTTACGTACCAAGTTCACCAAAAGGTTTTCTTTGGTTTATAATCTTACGTTTCTTTTCTGTTTCCAATGATTGTTCTAGCAGCAATATGTCTCGTCTCCTGGAACTGTTTCTTCGCCCACATCATCACCTCGGCAGTGCCAAGTTAGTGCAACGTGATTAGGTGCAACAGGCAACATGCATGTCTTTGTCAACAATCAAATCAAAGCAGCGTACACGCACGCCCTCAAGTTCATTGACGTTAATACAAAAAATTGGACTATGAGCTATAGCGGAAGGAAGTTGAGCTCAGGTCTTCACATATTGACACTGGCTGTTCGACATGGGTGGTTAGCCAATGGATAGGACTGCTGGCTGTTCAACATGGGTGGTTAGCCAATGGATAGGACTGTCACTGTCAAATATTCTGATCTCTATGGACCTAAATACATCGACCACATAATAGTCGGAGTAGCTCAACTACAGCTTGAAAATGGAAAAATCCTTTATCCATCCACAAGAGAAAGGATGAGATTCAGATGGAAGAAGAGCTACTGCTTTTAACTAAGTCAAGAAGATTTTTACAACTGAAAACTCAGTCAACCAACAACCTTTCCATGGAGTGTGAAGCAAATGAATGTTGGTTATCTTGAACTCAAACACTTAGCCGGCGTGGCAAGATGAGTAAAAGAGATTGCTCACTGAACAATTAACCACTAATGCATTAACTAGAATGTACTGACCCTTCCAGAGATGACCGCCGAGTATGACAAGAAAGTAATCTAAACCCATAAAGGGTAGCATATAGCTTAACACAGGTTTTTCTTATACATAGAGTGGATATCCTCCTTCCAACACAATGCATCTACATCTTTTGTTATCTCCTGTTTGTTCATCTATGGATTGAGTAGCACAAATGTTCTGGTATTGGACTATCAATCCAATCATAGACCTTAAGTTATGTGTGCAGAACTGCCACTAAACATGCAGCGAACTTCACTGAATAACCCCAATCCAGAATAGCAGCTGACCAGTGTTGAAACACTAATCAAACCTAAGAGAAACACCACACAAGGTGGAAACAATGTGTTTTATGTTATCGCGATTCTTGTATGCAAATAACCATTGAACTCCTGCGGTTGTGCTATTCACCATCTGAGATAGGCAGATCCACCCTTTTTCCAGCAGATGCAGCTGGAACTACATACATAGCTAAACAATTCAAAAGTTTACACAATAATACTACTTTTGGTCCCATTGTCACAAGAGTAGTCGGTATGGTTCTGCATTCACTCCCTTCAGATCTCGAATTCTCCTCTGAATTATAGGTAGACTACAATGATGTAATTTCATCTTTGGATCATTCTCTATCCCTTTATCAGGATTCCTTTGAATATGCCCCAATTGAGGCAAAATTTCCATTTGTTGCCTTAAACCCATTACACTCGCTTAAAATTACAAATCTCTTTTTTTAGTCTTGAGTACAAATATGCACATTGGCCATCAAACACACAAATTTAAGTTAGCGGGTGCAGAGTACTACTACACCAACTATTAGGATGGGTATTAACTTGATATAAAAACGTAGATTTACCAAAATTGAATCTTTTTCACCTCCCAATTAGGGAAAGAACTACATTATAGCTGACAATTTACAGTGAAAAAGAAGTCATTTTTCTTAACTAAGAACCAGGAATTGGAGGCAATTCTATGTTCTTAACAACAATGTCAAGGAATACAAAGGAAAAAACTTACCCATTTCTATTTTTAGTCTTTGAGTAATTAAGAACAGAAATTTTAGTAAGTGGGTGCAAAGTGCCATTATACCAACTATTAGAATGGGTATTAACTTGCCATAAATACAAAGATTTGTCAAAATGAATCTTTTTTACTTCCCATTTAGGGAAAGAACTCCATTATAGCTAACAATTACTGTGAAAAAGAAGCAATTTTTCTGAACCAAGGACCAGAAATGGGACGTAATTCTATGTTCTTAACAACAATGTCAAGGATTACAAAGAACATGAAGCTAACCTATTTCCTTTTTTAGTCTTGAGTACAAATATGCACATTGACAATGATCAACAACACAAATTTAAGTAAGTGGGAATTTTGACTTGGTACAATACATTTTTTTTTTTTTTTTTTTTAAATCAAAATTGAATCTTTTTTACTTCCCCATTAGGGAAAGACCTCCATTATAACGGATAATTACTATGAAAAAGAAGCAACATTTCTGAACCAAGAACCAAAATGGGAGGTAATTCTATGTTCTTAACAACAATGTCAAAGGATTACAAAGAAAATGAAGTTTACCATTTCTTTTTTTAGTCTTGAGTACAAATATGCACATTGACCGTGAACAAGAACACAAATTTAAGTTAGTGGACCATTAGACACACTATTATAACGTGTATTAACTGTACAAATATACATATTTATCAAAATTGAATCCTTTTTTACTTCCTAAATCCTAATTAGGGAAGAACTCCAGTATAGCTGACAACAACAACAACATACCCAGTAAAATCCCACCAAGTGGGGTCTGGGGAGGGTAAATTGTACGCAGACCTACCCCTACCTTTTGACGGGTAGGGAGGCTGTTTCCGATAGACCCCCGGCTCAAAGAGAGATGAAAAAGTATCAGTAACAATAAACAGTAATAACAAGCAGTAATAACTCAAGATAATAGGACGACGTAGTAAAAAGAACAAGCAATCCAAAGCAGTATAACAAGACATGGCAAGCTACTATCAAACACAAGGGCCTACAAGAGTAATACTACAACTACCAGTATGCCCAGTTAGGTGACAATTACAGTGAAAAAGAAGCAATTTTTCTGAACCAAGAACCACAAATGGGAGGTAATCTAAGTTCTTAATAACAATGTCAAGGATTGCAAAGAAAATGAAGCTTACCATTTTGTTTTTCAAGTCTTGATTACAAATATGCACATTGACAATGATCAAGAACACAAATTCAAGTAAGTGGGTGCCCGGTACCAATACACACACTAATATGATGAGTACTAACTTAGTATAAATATACAGATTTGTCAAAATTGAATCATTTTTACTTCCCAATTAAGGAAAGAAAGAACTGCATTATAGCTTACAATTACAGTGAAAAAGAAGCAATTTTTCTTAACCAAGAACCAGAAATGGAGGTAATTCTAAGCTATTAACAATAATGTAAGGGATTACAAAGAAAATAAAGCTTACCATTTCTCTTTTTTTTTTCAATGGGATTTCAATTTCCAAGCTACTCCAATGGTGAAATTCTTTTCCCCCTTTTTGGTACAAAGAAAATAAAGCTTACCATTTCTCTTTTTTTTTTCAATGGGTTTTTTTTTTTTTTAAAGGGTGGGCCATCATATAAATAGAAAAGTTCTGAATATGAATTTACAAAATATAGGACTTCTACTCAACTAGCAATATAACAAACATATGTTACAATTTTACATTATTGTTGAGTACTGATTATGATTCTTAGATATATATTTTGCTTATAAGAGTTTCAATTAGGAAAAAAAATACTAGGTAATTTTTTCATTTGTTTAAAAAAGATTCGTGATTTTTCGGGGGTTTGAAAAAAATAACAAAAGCTAAATATAAAAAATAATATTGTTAATGAGAATCAAACCTAGGATGCTAGATACAATTTTGAACACACTAGACCACTTGAGCTGACATTTTGCATATGTTCAGGGTGTTTAAAAGTTAATATATGTACATAAATATACTGTAATTTTTTGTCGAGAGTGTTCGGGTAAACGCCCTCACCTCCACTTAAATCCGCCCCTGCTTGGTGGACAGAGTTATATGATAGTATGGTACATGTACTAGTGGTAACTGGTAAGTAGTGAGTACCCCTAAAACAAATTTTATGTTTGGACACCATGATTTAAAAAAACACTGAAAATATTTCAATAAAGACTTTAATACATCTAAGAAAAAAATTCACTATTAAGTTCTCTTATTTTTATTAATTTTTAATTTAAACTACAAGTCAATTGGTCTAAATATATATATTTCATTAAAGTAAGATCTCTCTCTCTCTCTCTCTCTCTCTATATATATATATATATATCTGGAAAACAATCGAAAATACTCTTGAACTATGCGAAATTGAACACAATATCTTTTGTTAATAGTTTGGTAAAAGAAACAAAAAACACTAATTATGCCTCTGATGTTGTTTTCCTTTTTAATAGAAAATAAACAAGAAAAGAGTTCTTTAAAAATAATATTTTTATTACGAAAAGAATGTGTTTAAAAAGAAAATAAATAATATGTTTATTATGAAAACAACATTTTTATCCAATTAAGTAACAATATGAATATTTTTGGACCAAACTATTAACGACAAGGAATTTTTGGGCCAAACTATTAACAAAGAATATTTATATCCAATTTCGCATTATTTAAGGACATTTTAACCCTTTTCCGGTATATATTTCATGACGTAAGAAATTGACGAGTTTGACAAACGTGAAAAGAAACTATTTTTAATCCTTTTCCAAAAGCTATCAATTTATTATAGGAACTTTCAATTAGCCATGAAAGAATTATACATATAACACAAGGGGTTCTCTATATTTATCCAATTCATTCCATTTTTGTTACTTCCATTACATCTTATACGATTTAATTCGATTTAAGAGGTTGATTTAATAGTATTTTTTCATAATAAACTATTGAGAAAATTTAAAAAATATACAAGTTGGTCACTTACATTACAAAAAAATAAGGTAAAATTTCTCAAATGACTACCTTATTGTAGCTTCCTACCATTTGTAGCTATCCTTTTTAATATTACCATTCGTAGCTTTTGTGTATGTTTTCGCATGTAAATATACATGAGCATTAAAAAAAAAAAGGGCTCCTTTATTTCAATTGTAACGGTGGTGGTATTAAATGAGAAATTAAAATATTTTTTACCTTCTTTTTCGCAAAATCTCCTGTAATATTCTCTTTCCTTACACGTTTCTCTCTTCTTCCATGCATTCTTCAACATTCAAACGTAAAAATTCAAATTTCAAATTTCAAATTAAATCTTCACGAAAATACATTGACAAAACAAACACGATCAATCAACGGAAATGTATTTGAAGTTTTCAATATTGATTTCGTTTTTTATTTAATGATGTATTTGATAGCATAACTAATGTATTTGACGTTTTCCAATCAAACTCCGTGTATTTTATATTAAATATCATGTATTTGTGTGATAACAATTTGCATCACTCATGTATTTAGTGGTAATGTATTTGAAGTTTTATATTGATTTCGATTTTTTATTTACCCATGTATTTGATAGCATAACTAATGTATTTGAAGTTTTTCAATCAAATCCCATGTATTTTTAAATTAAATCTCATGAAAAGATTGCATCGCCCCATGTATTTGATGGGATTAATTTGAACAAAATACATAAATATATTTATTATGTATTTGCGTCAACATTATTTACAACTAGATAAATGATGGAATTAATTTGAACAAAATACACAAATATATAGAAAAACTTAAAAAATACACCACCAACCACAACAATTGGTAGTTATATCATAGAACATACACAAATACATATATTTTTCGTCTTCTCAAAACCCTAAAAAATCTGTCTCCCCTTCTCTCTTGTTAAGAATATTTTAACCATGGCACTAGGGTAACAATATTCCACCAAGTTGATTTTGTGGAAGAATAATAACACAAATAGCGAAAATTTGACGAAACAAAGGAGATGGGATAGAAACTATTTTTTTCCTTTTTTTTGAAAAAAAAAGAAAGAATACACGAATCTTCTTGATTGGTGAGAATGGAAGTGAAATTTTTGCAAGGGTGAAGAGATGAAAGACGATCATAAAGGTAAGAAGTTATGAAAAAGGAGAGAATGATAATGTATATTAAGTGATTAATATTCGTTTCATTCCAAAGGGGATATGAGATTGGGAGTGCTAATTTTTAGGTGTATTTCTAAATTAATTCAAAAATTCTTAAAGAGGTATAATTTAAATTAGAAAAGTATTTAGTTATTATTAGTAATTAAAATAAAAGGTAATTATTACACTAATTATGTATTAGAAGTAGCTATAACGCGTAAAAATTCCTCTCAAAAGGATTTACATTATAAAAAATAGCCCAAAATATATAAATATATACAGATACTTATATCAATATATACAAACATATAAGAAGGTAAGGAGAGAAAAATTTAGATTATTTTTTATAAAAGCTAAGAAAATAGGTCAATTTTGATAGCATTCACCAATTTGTCTAAACTATTTACCCTCCAAAAGCCGAAGCCTAGTGGCATTTCAGTTTGGAACAATTCTTTTGAGGAACAAATAAATAAAAGGGAAGACTGAACACCAATTGTCTGTTCATAACCAAAATCAAGATTCTCAAATCCCATTTATTGGAAGAATTAGAGATATGGAGAAGAGTAATGAGGAAAATGTTGCTTTTCTTGATCGTACTTCTCGTGCTACCAGAGGCAAACGGTAAAATCAAGAATTTGTTTTGGGATTATTTCTTGTGTCTATATAATTGTATGGTACGTTAATTTTTTTTTTTTTTTGGGATTTTTGATATGACAGGATGACCAGATTGTTGGATGATGAATTAGAAGAGGATGAACTTTTCTGGAATCAAGAAGCTCTTAAAGATGTATGTTCTTTCAATTTGTTTATCTTACTTTTCTTTTTTGGCTAAATCTTTAATTCCAACTTTCCACGTGATATATTTAAGACATTTTATGTATCTTTAGTTTAGGACCACAAGATTCAAAGGTCTTTCTTTACTTTTTTAAACTCCGTGTCAAGTCAAAATCAGACAAACAAATTGAATCGGAGGGAGTAATACATTTCTTTGTGTCTCTTGCAAGTGCAGCCAGTAGGTAGAAGCTTATGTTTAATGTCTGTATGTTAAGGATTTTTTGGTTGTGTTCGGAACGGTGGAAAATGTTTTCCAGACTTATTTTCTTGTGTTCGGTACGTAAGCAAAAAGAAAATATTATCCTAAAAGCATTTGTATTTAATCTAGACGAATACTATGGGAGGTAGGAGTGGGGGCAGGGGTGTGGGGTGGTGGGGATGGGGTGGGGGTGAAGATGTGTGTTGGAGGGTGGGGAGGGCTGTGAAACTTGTTTTCCCTAATTCCACTAGGGACTTGTTTTTCTATAGAACATGTGCTCCAAAAATTTGGCCTACCGAGCATGGAAAAACTAGAAAACAGTTTCCTCCATACCGAACACACCCTTTATTTTAACTTTGTAGAAAAAGATCATTTTTTTACTATCCTGGAGGTTTTTCCTTGAGGGGTGGGGGCCTTACAACGAGTTGGATAGGCATGTTCAATGGAAACAAGAAGGGGTTCGTTAGCTTGTTATTTAATGTGAAACAACAAAATGGATTCTGGGTTGGAAAGTTTGCGAACTAATAAACCAGAAGCTTTAGTATCCGATGTGTGTTTAGTGGGGATTATTGAGGCCTACTGGCTTTTAGAGATTCTCGTTTCTTTGCTTTCTCTGGCAAGTCTAAAAATAGCATTAACGCACAAAGAATGATATTCCGTTTTTGATAAAGGAGCACAAAAAAGAATGATGAAAACTGGGGAAAGTTTGTTCTCTGAAATAACTGCTGCCTCTTTACTTTACTTATCTACAATAATTATGATAATCATTATAATGCAGCCTCCATTATGCCCAGCAGTAGTAGTTGGAATGCAATCTTTTACCCAAATCATAGGTCTTGACTTCTCGAATGAATGGATGTAATCAGGCCTGGAAGTTTTAATTTTTAATTGGTTTGGCAATCCAGAGCCATTAAGCTTCCGTAAAATATTTGGTTTGTCCTTGTTTGGCCAATTTGCTAATTGAATTTAATGAGCTTTTGCTTGGATCCATCCCAGGAAGAGAATGACATTGAATATGAAGAGGAAGGGGAAGCTGTTGATGTTTTCGACAGTGACTTTGATGAAGATGTAAGTCCTAAGTGTTCCGTTTCTCATCACTGAACTTCTCATTTCACAGATTTTAGTGATTGTTTGGTTAGTTGTACTGGTAGTTGTAGCTTAGAAGGGTATGTTTATCTGGATAAATCTGTTCTCGTGTGACGTATGTTGAAAATGACTGACCTATTGTTGTTATCAGGAACCCGAGCCTGATGATGAAGGAGAAAAGGAACCAGATGAGAGGTTTGACTCATTTAAGTTGATGGGAAGTATCTTTTTTAGTTTCATATGGATAGTCTTTAAATTATACTCTTCTCTTTTCTATGGCAGGGAACGGACCAAAAAGCGATTGATCCCTCCAGGAAGACCATCTGCAAAGAAGAAAAAGAAAAAGAAAAACCTTACCAAGTCAGAAAAGGAACCCCAAGAAAATGAAGAAGCTCCAGATCAGTCCACCCCTTCTGAACATCATGATGCTCATGATGATACTGAAGCAGAAAGAACAATTAGGAAATCAACAAGAACAGCTGTCATTGTAAAGCAAGCTGAAAGGGAAGCCATTTGTGCAGCCATGCAGGCAACAAAGAAGGTTTGGTGCTTGCACTACAGTGCTATTTGTCATGATAATACTAACTATAATTTTTACTGAAAGCTTTTATTCTTGTTTGTTTATTTAGTTTGTAATCCTGTGCCATATGCTGGTTTTTCTTGATTTCAGAAAACATTACTTGGACACTGAATTAGAGTTTGTTTTTACTTTCTACCAAAATTTGGGTTTGTATCACTATCTTCTGATTATGCTTCTATTTCTTCAGCCTATAAAAAGAAAAAAGGAAGGTGAGGAAAAGAAGATGACTCAAGAAGAGATGCTTCTCGAAGCAGCTCAAACAGGTATGGGTTCATTTCTTTACTCTATAAAATTGCTTTCAGTTCTTATCCGTGCATTTTCCACTAACATACCTGTCTTTCACAAAAATGGCAGAGGTCATGAATCTGAGGAATTTAGAGCGGGTTTTAGCAAGGGAAGAAGAAGTCAAGAAAAAGGCTATCGTGCATAAAGCAGTTTATACTGGCCCTCAGATTCGATACATATCCACAAATGGCAAGTTCCTTACCATAATTTGGGACTCCTAAAACTTTACACTCTTTATCTATATCATAAAACATTTCATATACTATAGCTGCTTCCACTTGAAATGCTTTTTTGTTGGATACTCTTGTGAAAACTTAGTTGTTTGCTATCATTCCAAACCATGCATGTTAAGGGTGTCTTGCTCCTTGCAGGTTCTACCTATCTAGAGTTTGTCAATGGAGCATCTTTCAGTAAACAGATCTCAACAACATCCCCTCCATGTAATTACAAGTCTTGATATATCCCGTTCCTCTCTCAGTTTACATTGCCCTAACAATCAGCATCATAGGCATGGGTGATTCCACATTGCTAAAGTTTTTCAGATGTTATTTATCACAATTTATTCAGTTATTATTAAATCTGATTCTCTTAGGTGCATATTCAGTAACCGTTTTTTGTTTTCTTTGTGATTACCTGGTTCTTAATAATGTCTACCTAAGTGCTTGCCCGAGTGGAATTAATTGTAAGGGTCTAATTGCCCTGTGTTTATGGAATTTATTGAAACATGTAATCCTTCAGAATAAACCGAAAGCGTATTGTTCGTAGAGATCAACAAATATATCATGCTGTCCTGAACCTTCTAAATGAGCAATTAATTATCATCGGAATTTCGGACGGTCTCCGATTTGTATAAACATTCCTTCAGCCTTCACATTTATTTTATTTCTAGCTTTCGTTTCCTATAAAACACTACTATGGTCACATGAGGTCTCTCTGATTGGGATTAGGAAGATGTGTTTGCTGTATGAAGCTTTATGAAGGCGGAGGAGTCATTAGTTCAACATCTAAGTTTTCAGAGTAGAAACTTTCCTAGCTCTAACTTCTCTAATGAAACTGTTCTTATTTTTCTCTTTACTCAAAACCATATGAACTAAGAACTATCTGAAGTATTTGTTGTCGTCTAAACTAAAAGAAACATATGAATGTTTCTGGGTAAGAGATTCAAATTCGGGCACTTATCCGTTATAGGTGAAGTTCAGCTTGTTTGCTCTATTTGCCAAGCTTCCTGGACATTAGCTTTGTAATTTCCCATCAGAAATCTGTACTCTATTCATGAGAAACAAAGCCTTATTGAAAGAGGAAATGGTGCTTACATTGCTTATTGTACACTAGCTTTCTGGCACATACTGTACACGACTTCTGTTTCTTTTTTTGAGCAACTAATCTGAGCTTCTAAGGCTGTAGAAGTCTTATCATTTTTGCAGCTTAGTTCTTTCAAAATGTTCCAACCAGCTTATGATTATTGACTGGTTTCATCTTTACAGACCCCTAGAAGGCAGTGTGTGCGATTACTGGGTTGCCTGCACGGTAACATGCTCTTCCACATTCTCTTACTGTTTACTTTTACCAAGTGTATGAACTCTAGCAATCATGCTCACTATAACTTGTAGGTCTAGCCTTTTTTTTTGATAAGTAAAGATTCATCCAGTAGAAGGCATCCAGCAGGTGCTCAATATTTACAATACAAAAGGTTTAACTCCTTTGAAATGAGAATCTGTTAGTTCTCGAGGTATTCCTGAGCACGGGAGTATCCATCAGAGCTAGTCATTTGAAGGTCCTAATAAGAATTTTCCTCTCCTCTCTTCTCTTAAATTGGAGTATCCATCAGAGCTAGTCATTTGAGAGAGGTCTCTAATTGCAGCTGAATGTCTGCCCTGGTTACTCCTCTCTTCTCTTAAATTGGCAGTTTAAAATCTCCACCCGATACCCAAGGAAAATCCCAGTAACCTCTAGCAGCAGACAATTCAAACCACAGGTCTCTTCTTTGGCTCCTTTTGATAGAGCTATAGACCCCCGAGAAGATCCATGTAAAACCATTGATGGTGCTTCTTAGGAGAAATGGAGAACATGAATGGAAATTTTTATTTCCAGCACCTCTTGTCCCAGATAAAAACAATGCCCATTTTTCTTCCTTCAGCCTGTTTAAAAGTGTTGTCAGCCCATCTATTAGTCCATTTTCCTAATTCCAGAAGGATCCCAAGACACTTCTTTTGCATCTTATAGGCAATATGTATCAGCCCTCTGTCACAGCATCAGCATTTGACAACTTTGCGCTTCTGTTTTTTATTGAGCCCTCTTACATTCCAACTGATCATCTTGAGCTTCATTTATCCTCAATTTATTTGACATTTATTTCACCATCTCCCAGATATGTGCTTGCACATCAACTAATCTCATTGGTTTCTAGGATGCTTTGAAGTTTATCAGAGAACCTTTCAACCAAACATCTCTCCAGAATGTTAGTGTTTATTCTGCTGACTCCTCATGAAGAATCTGGTCCTGTCAATTTCTATTTCTTGTATCCAAATCTGTGGTGTTGGCCATTCAGTTGGTCCCACGAACTCAGTGTAACTCTTCGATCTAAATGTCTGAGAAGGTGATGGTGGATAGCTGATGCTTTTCTCTATGTACCTCTGGATTTTACATGCAATGTCTGACCATCCTCCCTGTTTCATTTGTGCTCTGCAACCTCAGGCACTTCTTTCATGGTGTTGCAAACTCATAACTACGATTTCCCTTCAATTTCTGTCTTGCTTAGAAAGGTTCTCCTCTTTTCAGTCCAGATGAATATTTCTGTGTCTTCTTCAACTTGGAAGCAAACCAGATCTTTCTTTACCTTTTTGACTATATATAGAGTAAAAATTAATTTCTACAAGTGTACAAACAAATCTTTCTCTATCAACTAATATCCCAATTTTTAACCAAAAATATTTGAAGTATACACGTATGTTAGTCTTCATACTCTCTACTACTGTAAGATCTCCAGGGAAAAACTTGTAGTCTAGCTTGTTCTCGCTTGATTCCTTTTGTTTTCTCCCAATCTGTCATCTCTCTTGCATTGGTACAGACACGGGTCGGGGCACACCTCCATTTTGGATCGCTCAAACAATGTGTGGTGTTTTTTCTCAGCTTCCTTGTTTCTTAGCTTGACTCTCTCTCTCTCACCCCTCTCTCACACAATCTAATATTGGAGCTCTATACTTTGTTCCCTTGGATAATTTTCTGTGTTTCTGTAAGCTTCCCTTATTTTATTGCTTAAAACTGTAGAGAGATTACAGATGTGTACACGACATGCTGTTCGTCATGCTGTAGTAGATGTATTGTCATCTCTCTCTGGCACATCTTTCTTTGTGTAACAGTTTTAATCTGGATGTCTATTGTATTATTGATTAAGTGTTGTTTTTATCATTGATGATATTTAGGTATCGTGACCCGAAGACTGGGCTTCCATATGCAACTAAAGAAGCATTTAAGATCATTCGTCAACGGTAAGGATTCATTTAACTTAATATTGAGTGATGAATAATGATGAATGAAAAATCTTGTCCTATTATTTCAATTGTTCTTGGTATGATCTGTTATGATTGTAGTTAGGAGTTAAGTCAGAGCGATTTTCATACTTGCTGTACGAAGTGCAACTTCTTATGATTTGGCTTTTACTATAGAATTGGCTTTTCTAGCAAGATTATTTAGGGGGAGATGCAAATCTCGTAAGAGAAATGCTATCATATCAGTTCTATGAATTTTCTTGCATTACATGAACAATGTTTTTGGCTTCTTTACTCCATGCTTTTGGAATTGAAAAAATTAAAATAAAGCAAAGATATAAGGTGGAGTTTGCAATGAAAGTAAACAGAGAAAAAGGTGTAAGGCTATGATGCTTGCTGCACTCCTTAATTTTCCTCTTCCTATGGCATTGACTTCCACTTTGCTTTCAGATTAAGATACTTCCGTAGTTTTCGTCGAACTGTGATTTTTAAAGAGAAAGGGACTATATATACACGATGGTCGGAGAATGAACTAGTAGTCCATAAGTTCTGCCATTGATAAAAGCGGTCACAGTTTTACTCTTTCTTCCCTATACTTCTCACTCATGGTTTCGGCGTAAAATTAGAAGATGCCTAAGTTGTGAAAAAAAAAATGCTTGTTTTGCGCTCAGTCTGCAAGGTTCAATTCCTTTTAAGTACTACATGCATAATTCGCTCGCCTTACTTTATAAAAATCGTTCATGTCATTCATAAAATTACTATTTTTCTCATCTTACAGACTTGCTGATGAAAGTAGCAGGGCTCGGGAGGAAAAGCATAATGATGAGTTGTCTCGGGCGATTTCTGGGCAAGGATTTACCTCGAGACGAAAGAGGTCAACAATTCAAAATAGTAGACAAACGCCATATTCACGAGTATTTGCTCGTTTCTGCAAGTTTCCTGCTGATGACATCATTTCTGTAGATTCAGAATAGATACTATGTACACTCTAATTATCTTTATTTCTAGTCTAGGTTTGTAGAAATGCAGAGGTAGCTTGTTTTGATAGATTAGCTTGTAAAATCACTCAAGAAATTTGAATGACCTTTATATGAAAAATGGAGCACCTCGCATGTAACCCATCTGAACCTACCAAGGTAGGGCTTACTCTGTCTCATTTTACGTGAAGATGTAAGGTGTTTGGCACATAATTTAAGAAAAAAAAGATTCTTTTGAGAACTTGTGGTCTTAGACATATTTATGTGGCTATAGAATTGTGTTATTTATCTTGCATTTTACCGCTAATGACATGATTGGACCCTCACCTGTCACCATCACATTTTGAGATAAAAAGGCCAGTGGAACTTTCACCTATCATTATGTGGTCTTACACATATTTATGTGGTTATAGAATCGTGTTATTTATCTCAAACATCAGCATTTTGCCCCTAATGACATGATTGGACCCTCACCATCACATTTTAAAATAAAAAGGCAAGTGGAACTTCCGCGTATCACTTATTTAAGATGGTACTAGTTTTTAATACATTAAGCTTATTTATCAATTTTTTAAAAGATTTTAAACTTTATGTCCAGTCAAATATCGACACATAAAATGGGGCGGAGGCGATATCTTTAGTTCAACAGCAACAACAAACCCAGTGTATTTCCACAAGTGGGGCTTGAGAAGGGTAGGATATATGCAGATTTTATCCCTATCTTTGTAGGGTAGAAAGGTTTTTTCCGATAGACCCTTGGCTCAAAAGGAACGTATCGAATGCAGGATTGTAAGAAAAACAAAACAGCAAAATAACATATTAGTACAAGACAAGTGCAACAAAAAATAGTAATACACAAGGCAGTATTTTTAGTAGTCTTTGAAATTTCTGCGTCTCCATATAAATGGCTCTTAGAGTTCAATTGAGGTTTATTAGTTTTCAAAAAAGTATGTAACCTAACAAAAAATATTCCTAATCGTTCAGTTTTTTTTCATGAAACAAATGAAGTACTCGTTCTAGTATAGACCTACCTATTATTTTACTGTGAGATCTTCTCAAAAACCATCTTAATTTGGGGCTAAAATATTTAGTAAACATAGATAGGGAATCAAATTGGACTTTTCTTCAACAAAAGGTCAATTTACTGCACAGACAAAGCTGATCAGTTACTGCTTTGTACTCCGATACAAATTCTACAAATGTCAACATCAACAACAAATAAAGGTAAAGAAATCCACGATATATGATTCTTCCAATTTTTAACTTTTTGGTCAATATATTAAGGCCATACGTGTCCACATGTGATAAAAGTACTAATTCAATCATCTTGATAGTGTTATTTAATGCTGACATCATTGATAGAAATCCACGATATATGATTCTCACACACACACACATATATATATATATATATATATATATATATATATATATATATATATAATATCATTGATAGTGCTATTTGATACGATATCATTTATGTTCTCATTGTCCACATGTGATAAAAGATTTTTCACACACACATACATGTATAATTCAATCATCTTGATAGTGTTATTTAATGCTGACATCATTGATGTTCTCATCGTTCAGGGCGGACCTAGCTTAGAAATTATAGGTTCACATGAATTTAAGATTTTTCACACACACATACATATATATATATTAATTCAATCATCTTGATAGTGCTATTTGATGCTGATATCATTTATGTTCTCATTGTCCAGGGCGACCTAGCTTAGAAGTTATAGATTCACATGGATTTAAGATTTTTCACACACACATACATATATATACTAATTCAATCATCTTGATAGTGCTATTTGATGATGATATCATTTATGTTCTCATTGTCCAGGGCGACCTAGCTTAGAAATTATAGGTTCACATGAATTTAAGATTTTTCACACACACATACATGTTTACACTAATTCAATCATCTTGATAGTGCTATTTGATGCTGATATCATTTATGTTCTCATTGTCCAGGGCGACCTAGCTTAGAAGTTATAGATTCACATGGATTTAATATTTTCCACACACACATATTAGTTAAGATTAGAAAATTGACTAAATATATATATAAATACTAGTAAATATGCCCGCGCTTTCGCGCGGTCATAAATAACCTTATTGAACTTGCGAAAAATCCTTCTCCAATATTTGAATATTAAAAATAATAAACGGCATATTGTTGTAAAAATTAGAAATATTTAGAATACTTCAAATTTAAGTTAATACTTTAAAAGTAACAAAAGGAAGATTCTCGTAAAAATTATAAATGTTGAGGATATTTCAATTTAAATCGAAAGTAATGAATGATATAAAATATTACTCTTTAATCTTTTTCTTTTTTTTATCTTCTATATGTTCTCTAATTGTAGAATCTGTGCCGGATATGAAATCTTCCACTTTGCAGCGTACACTATACACCTTCAACAAATTTATGAAATGGTCTTTTGTAAATTTAGTAGACACATAAGAGATTAAATTATCATAAATATGAAAAACATAACAAAAAATAAAAATATATAAGTTATACATAAAAAAATCTTAAAATAAATTATAAGAAAAAAATGATTAAGACAGAATACCAAATATGGATTAAGGCATTACTTTTGTAGTTACTCAATGGTGGCATCCTTAAGGAGCGAATATGTGACGGTCATTTATTAAAATTATTATAAATATCAATCAAGCTCACTTGTATTATGCACGACAAACTTCTTAAGGTCATTAAGAAGATAGCGTCAAGTCTTCTTTTCATAAATATTGTCAATGTTACACAATTCCTTGAATTTTATTCTAACTCTGGCACCCTTGTGTCTTCATAAACACATTGAAAAATATATGTTCAAAATTAATAGACCTTGCAAAGGTACATGTAAAAACGTAAGTGCATTTCTTCAAATGTTTATCAAAGTATCAGATAAAAAAAAAAAAATTATCTCCCTATATAGCATGCCTTTTTCTCTTTATCAAAATTTCAAACTTTATATATATAAAAATAAAAAAATAAAAAATAAAAAAAGCAACTCTCCACTATACCTAATTGATTTCTTTTGTAAAATTCTCATGCTTCTGCAAATTCAAGAAATTAAAAAAATATATGTTATTTTCCTTCATTAGTTCCTTTTATCATTCCTATAAATAATAAAATAAAATGAAGAGAAAAATAAAATATTGGAGCGACACTATACTGTTAGCATAATGGACAGATTGTAGAATATCTACATTAAGATATTCTCGATATGGTGAATATGAAGAGATATTATGAATATATGAAATATTATTAAGGATATTCTACATTTAGTGTAGAATATTATGTAACATTAGTGGAAGAATATTTTGTAGGATTTACATTTAGTGTGGGATATTTTACTTCATTTCCTCTCTTATTTCTCTTATATATAATACCAATGTATTTCGATGATGTAAGGGAATCAAGTAACTGAGATAGTCATTCTTCAATTTCTCTTTTGTTTTCTCTGCTCTTGACATGGTATCAGAGCCTTCTTCTCATTATTTTGATTCATAGTGTCTTTCATTTGTGGTTCTTTCAAAAAAAAAAAAAATTAAAAATTTAGTTCTCTTGATTGTTCGTCAACAAGCAGTCCTAAGAATCTAGGGCTTTTGGTTTTTGCTTATTGTTCTTAATCTCAGCCCGTACAAGACTGCAAAGGCCATGTGGGATTATTTACAAAAGGTTTACAATCAAGACAATAGCGCTAGAAGATTTCAGCTAGAGCATGAAATTGCTAATTACTCTCAAGGAGGTCTCTCTATTCAGGATTATTATTCTGGATTTCAGAATTTATGGGCTGAATTTACTGATTTTTTTTATGCTAAAATACCTGCTGAATCTCTCTCTATAATTCAAGCAGTTCATGAGCAAAGCAAGCGAGATCAATTTTTGATGAAATTGCGATACGATTTTGTGAGTGTTCTCTCTGACTTGATGAATCATGACCCGTCTCCCTCCTTGGATGTTTGTTTTAGGGAATTACTTCGTGAAGAGCAGCGTCTTGTCACACAAAATGCTTTCAAGCAAGCAAATGATGTCACTATTGTATTTGCTGCTCAAGGAAAAGGAAAGGGCAGGGATATGACTAGAACTCAATGCTATAGCTGCAAGCAATATGGTCATATTGCTAGCAATTGTGGCAAGAAGTTTTGTAACTACTGTAAACAACATGGACATATTATCAAAGAGTGTCCCACACGCCCTCAAAATCGTAGGGTCAATGCATTTCAAGCTGAGGTAAATGGTTCCACAACTGACAACTCATCTTCTGCAGGACCAATTCTTACTCCTGAAATGGTCCAACAAATGATCATGTCAGCCTTTTCGGCTTTGGGATTACAAGGTAATGATGTTGCATCTAACTTTTGGCTTGTTGATTCTGGTGCTTCCAATCATATGACCAACTCAACAAGTATACTAAAAAATGTTCGTAAGTATCATGGTCCATCACAGATTCAGGTTGCCAATGGTAGTAATTACCCATTACCAAGGTTGGGGACATTACTCCAACTTTCAAGAATGTTTTTGTGTCACCAAAACTCTCAACTAGTCTTATTTCAATTGGACAATTGGTAGAAAATAATTGTGATGTGAATTTTTCTCGTAATGGTTGTCTTGTGCAGGATCAAGTGTCGGGGACGGTAATCGCGAAGGGGCCTAAAGTTGGAAGATTGTTTCCTATACATTTTTCCATTCCTCATGTTCTATCTTTTGCTTGTACTTCTGCTGCTAGTAAGATTGAGGTTTGGCATAAGCGTCTTGGACATCCAAATTCTATTGTGTTGTCTCATTTATTGAATTCGGTTTATTGGGAAATAAAAATCAATTTTCAGTCATTTTTCCTTTGATTGTTCAACTTGTAAATTAGGCAAAAGTAAAACTCTTCCTTTTCCTAATTTTGGTAGTCGTGCTACAAAATGTTTTGATGTCATTCATAGTGATGTTTGGGGCATTTCACCAATTACTTCTCATGTTCATTTCAAATACTTTGTGACATTTATAGATGATTATAGTCGGTTTACATGGGTATTTTTTCTCCGTTTCAAAGCTGAGGTATTTTCCATATTCAAGACATTTTTGGCTTATATTGAGAATCAATTTTCTACATGCATCAAAATATTAAGATCTGATTCTGGTGGAGAATATATGTCTCATGAATTCAATAATTTCTTACTTGAGAAAGGAATTGTCTCACAACGCTCTTGCCCATATACGCCACAACAAAATGGGGTTGCTGAGCGTAAAAATCGTCATCTCTTAGATGTCACTCGTACTTTATTGATTGAGTCCTCTGTCCCATCCAAATATTGGGTGGAAGCTTTGTCTACTGCTGTCTATTTATTTAATAGGTTGCCATCTAAAGTGTTAAATCTTGAGTCTCCATATTATCACCTTTATCATCATAATCCTAGCTATCATAATTTTCATACATTTGATTGTATTTGTTTTGTACATCTGTCTCCTTCTCAATGCAATAAACTTTCTGCTCAGTCTACTAAATGTGCTTTTATGGGTTATAGTACTTCTCAGAAAGGGTTTATTTGCTATGATCCAAGTTCTAACAAATTTCATATTTCTAGAAATGTTGTTTTCTTTGAGAATCAGTATTTCTTTCCTACTCATGTTGAGTCATCTTCTGTTTCTCCTATTCTTCCTACTTTTGAGGATTTGTCATCTTCTTCTAAGCGGTTCAAACCTGGATTTGTGTATGAACGACGTCGGCCAGCTTTACCCCCTCCCGATACTGATCCGCCACCTGAGACTGCTCCACAACTAGAATCTGAGATTTCTTCAAGGCCTACTTCTCTTGAGCCTACTCGGCGATCTACTAGACTGCGAAGTACTCCTAATTGGTATGGTTTTTCTTCTACTTTATCCACCATTTCTGTTCCAACTTGTTACTCACAAGCTTCCAAGCATGAATGTTAGCAAAAAGCAATGGAGGAAGAACTTTTGGCTCTTAAAGAAAATGACACATGGGACATTGTTTCATGTCCTTCAAATGTCCGGCCAATTGGATGTAAATGGGTTTATTCAATTAAACTTCATTCTGATGGAACTCTTGAGAGGTTCAAAGCTCACTTGGTTGTCCTTGGTAACAAACAGGAGTATGGTGTGGATTATGAGGAGACTTTTGCACCAGTAGCAAAAATGACTACGGTGCGAACTATTATTGCCATTGCTGCATCACAGAACTGGCCTCTTCATCAAATGGACGTAAAAAATGCTTTTCTCCATGGCGATCTGAAAAAAGATATTTATATGAAACCTCCACCTGGTTTGTTTTCATCACCCACATCAGATGTTTGCAAGTTGAAGCGATCTTTGTATGGATTAAAACAAGCTCCCAGAGCTTGGTTTGACAAGTTTCGATCTACTTTGCTTCAATTCTCTTTTGAACAAAGTAAATATGACTCATCTTTGTTTCTTCGGAAAACATCTACAGGTTGTGTTCTTCTTTAGGTATATGTAGATGACATCATTATCACAGGAACTGATTCTTCATTAATCACTAGCCTCCAGCAGCAACTTAAGGATTCTTTTCATATGAAAGATCTTGGTACTCTAACATATTTCTTGGGGTTGGAAGTTCATTATAATTCTTTAGGTGTTTTCTTAAACCAGCACAAATATACTCAGGATTTGATTGCTTTGGATGGTCTTCAAGAATCTCCCTCTGTTGATACTCCATTGGAATTGAATGTAAAGTATCGCCGTGATGAAGGAGATCTTATTCCTGATCCAACTTTGTTTCGACAATTAGTTGGGAGCCTAAATTATCTTACTATTACTAGGCCTGATATCTCTTTTGCAGTTCAACAAGTCAGTCAATTTATGCAGACTCCCCATCATCTACATTTAGTGGTTGTTCGTCACATCATTCGATATCTCTCAGGAACATCTACGCATGGATTATTTTTTCCTAGTGGCTCTCCTATTCAGCTTAAAGTGTTTAGTGATTCTAATTGGGCTGAATGTTCTGATACTCGCCGCTCCGTCACGGGATGGTGCATGTTTCTCGGAGATTCTTTGATATCTTGGAAGAGCAAGAAGCAAGATTGCATTTCAAAATCTTGATGGAGGTGAATATCGAGCAATGTCTCTCGCTTGTTACCGAGATTATTTGGCTTCGTGGTTTACTTGCGTAAATAGGATTTCCTCAATCTAGTCCTACTTCTCTCCATGCGACAACACAAGTGTCATTTAGTTGCAACCAATCCGGTTTATCACGAAAGAACCAAGCATATTGAAGTGGGTCGTCATTTTATCGTAGAAAGTTTGTAGATAGAAGAGTTATGACTCTTCCACATGTATCCAGTGATCTTCACTGATGTGTTTACAAAATCAATGGCACGACAACGTCATCGGTTACTAGTAGGCAAATTGATGCTTTTTGATCCACCGACATCAATTTGAGGGGGTTGTTAGCATAATAGACCGATTGTAGATTATCTACATTAAGATATTCTCGATATGGTGAATATGAAGAGATATTATGAATATATGAAATATTATTAAGGATATTCTACATTTAGTGTAGAATATTATGTAACATTAGTGGAAGAATATTTTGTAGGATTTACTTTAGTGTAGGATATTTTACTTCCTTTCCTCTCTTATTTCTCTTGTATATAAATACCAATGTATTCTGATGTAAGGGAATCAAGTAATTGAGATAGTCATTCTTCAATTTCTCTTTTGTTTTCTCTGCTCTTGACATATACATGTACACCAGAGGAAAATTTTTTCCTTACAAAAAAAAAAAAAAAAAAGCAGAATCATACAAAAAAATGAAAGCGTTAAAAATCGAAACATAAAAATACATGTACAAAAAAAACATTATGTAAACAATAGTGTCAATGACCGCAAAGGAGAGAATTAAACTGCAAATGTAATTCATCAACTTTGTTACCTTTATTATTGGAAATTCTAAGCATGTTCAAAAACCTATTGCTTCTCCAAAAGCATGTCTGAAACAACAACATAGTGAAAAGAGTAGAATCATACCCAAAATGAAACCGTTAAAAATCGAAATATAAGAATACATGTAAGAAAAAAATATATGTAAAAAATAGTGTCAATGACCGCAAAAGGAGAGAATTAAACTACGAATGTAATTCATCAACTTTGTTACCTTTATTATTGGAATACTAAGCACGTTAAAAAACCTATTCCTTCCCCAAAAGCATGTCTCAAACAACAACATAGTGAAAAAAACAGAATCACACCCAAAAATGAAACCGTTAAAAATTGAAATATAAGAATACATGCACGAAATAAATTATGTAAACAATAGTGTCAATGACCGCAAAGGAGAGAATTATACTACGAATGTAATTCATCAACTTTGTTACCTTTATTATTGGAATTCTAAGCACGTTAAAAAACCTACTACTTCTCCAAAAGCATGTCTGAAACAACAACATAGTGATACCAATTTAAATTGAAAGTACTATTAAAAAAAATTAATAATTAGGTTAAATAAACAGCAAGAAATTATATATTGATTCTCAGTAAATGACAAAGGAAATAGCAGTGTATATGCAAAGGAACGCTACAACATTAGGAGTCATCGGCATTAGAAATGCATGAATATAAATATAAATATAAATAAGCAAAAAAATTCTATATTGATTCTCAGTAAACAACAACGGAAATGGCAGCGTATAGGCAAAGAAATTACACAATAGCATAAGTAATCGATATTTAAAATGGATTGATATGAAAGTTAAAAAGAAATGGGATTGAATGGAGGAAAGGGACGTGGGAATGTGGCGTAGGAAGAGATGGGAATTAATTCACTAATAACTATAAGGAGAGAGAAAAGCAATTTTTTGGGAAACGACGTTTAGAAAATGGACAGAACTATTCATAAAGGATATGGCCTTTTTTTTCCTACTTAATTAATTAATACAATAAAGGCAAAAAATTGAGAATAAAGATAAATGCAAATCTTTGAATTTTTAGGCTGCCATAACGGGCTTATGTCCTACAATTATATAGATATATAGATTTTGGTGTAAATTCAGTTATTATAATTCTGTATTAATTTGAAATCCCAATAAAATTTCATAAAACTTCAATTTTTGAATTTGTCTATACTCATCGTAAAGTAACTATCATAGCTGTTTAGTTTTTTTAGAGCTACTTCCTTCTGCTTTCCTATAAATCGATACTTCATTTTTAAATTTAAATTTATGGCAGGCAGTCAAAATTATGGACTTTTGAATTGACATATAATTCAACCGCATATTTGAAGGCTGCGGAATTTTTCACTTGTATGCACTTGAAAGTCTACTCAGACAAAAGATATTTACGAATGTGTGGATTATATCTTTTGCAGATTAAATTATCACAATTTCAGTGGCAACCTTCCTCATAGACCACATGCATGTCTCCTAGACTAGTCATGTTTGTTGAATTGTGTAATTAGTTCATTTAAAAGCTTAAATTATTAAAGAAAGTATATATTTTTATTTGCTTAATTATATCTTCAACATTGAATTGTCTCACATCCTTGAGATGTGAAATATTTGGATTCCATTATATGATTTTAAGCAATTTTCACCACATGAATTAACTTTAATTTGGAGTTGAGTTAAGTCTAAATGTCATATCTTTACGCACATAGATAGAGGAGAAGCCACAATTTAAAATTTGTGGGTTCAGGATTCTAGTTATTTTAAATTAGTTGGATTCTAATTGTTTTAAATTATTGGATTCTTAAGCTATACTCTAGCTCTAGCTCTAGCTCTGCCTCGGCACATAGATTTTATAATAGCATCAGAAGCCACGTTATCCTTTATTTCCTTATCATTAATTGTTGGTTAAATTTTCTTAAATTTGATGGACTATCAGTTGAAGCTTCTAACTAAAGCTTGGATAAATATTCAACTATGTAAGCAATCAATGACGCCAGCCATCTGATTACTGTAAGAATTTTATTTGGTAACACATTCATAAGTGATATTACGACCTCTCTTATTTATCATCAAAAGTTGTGATAGAATGAATGGCGCGAATGGGTATGATATTTTCACCCTTGACCATAAGTTTTGAATTTGAGCCTTGGGTATGAAAAAAATTGATATTCTAATAGAAAACGCTTCCTTCTTTAATTAGTATTACACGGTGTGAATCCAGATTAATCGGGACCGTTAATGCATATACCGACGATGGAATAAAACAAAGACCTCTCTATTTTCTCTGCATGGTCATCATGTCACAATCTTTCCTTGACTAACTAGCTACTTCATTCAATTCAAACATATCTTTCATCTGGAAGTTGCTTGTGTCTGTTAATTTCCAACCTGCTTGTTGCTTGGAAATTTCTATATTAATAATATTCCTTTACCCTCTCCTATGTATAAATAGAGAGGTTTCAAAATTCACTTGACACTAAGTGCAAATATATACATCCAAAGCCCCTCCAAGATAAGTGCAAATATATACATCCAAAGCCCCTCCAAGATATAAGTGCATGTGTGTATATTTCAACTCATGGATGGCCAAAAGCAAAGAAGAGAAGCCATAAAGGTGAAGTATATAGACAGCCCAGTGTTGGTAAATGCCAAAAATGCAACTGAATTTCGTGCCATTGTTCAACAACTCACTGGAAAAACTCCTCAAAAAAGGGCCAATGGTACAGTTGAGTGTTCAAGTAATGTCAAAGCACATAACAATAACAATGTGGATGAGTTACTGTGGAAGGAACTTTCAGAGGGCATATCCATATATAACTACCTAGATTAGTTACTAGTCTTTTCATTTTATGGCTCTTCCTTTTTCTTTTTCTTTTGCTTTTATGTGTATATTGCAGAATCAGGGTGATGAAACAAATTCATCAAGTGCATTCTAGCAATAAAGTTATTTGCTTGTCAAAAGATTTACATAGTATAGTGTAATAGCTAGTATATTTTCATATTTCCATCTGTATGATTTTAATGTTAACGAGTCGTTTGAATGGCTATTTTTGTTGGTATCACATGGGTACTAACTACTAAAGGACCCAAAATTTGCTTATCGTATATACTCCCCCTCTCAAATTATCTTTTTTTCTTTTTGGTTTTACATGTCCTTAAGAAATATTAATTAGGAGGAGTGTTTGACCGACTTTAACCGAGTTTTTGGCATTTTGCACCCTTAATGTATGCACCTTTTTTTAATTTCTACCCTATCCTCTAATTTTTTAAAATTTACACCCTAACCTATTCATTTCTTGGCCAATCCGTAAAAAGTTCATTCTATGAGGCACAAAATAGGAAATATGTAATTCAAGAGAGGGTGGGGAGAGGCTGGATGGGAATGGGTTGGAATGACGCTGGAATTGTGAAAGTTATTCTGCTCTTAATCATGTTATGCAAACCTCCATTGAGTTTGTTCTCTTTCTCACTTTTAGGAATAAATATAACGGAAAAGGGTCAAATATACCCCTGTACTATAAGCAAAGGGCCAAATATACCCCTATTTATACTTTGAGGCCAAATATACCCTGCCGTTATGCTTTGGGGCCAAATATACCCCTCATCGTTAAAGTTGTCCAAGGAGGACATCTGATCCTACATGGCTGCCACACCTTTGATGAGGTGGAAGCCACGTGGCATGCCACTTCAACACTCCTAACCCATTTTTCCCCTCCCCTCTATTTGTTTTTCTACCGCTAAAATTTTCTTTCCCTCCCCCACCATTGGTGTCATTACCACCACCACGACCAACTGTAGTTCCCAAGTTGAAAGAAGCTGTAGTTGAAGATAATTCAGTCCTTAAAAATGGAGAAAGTGAGCTTTCTCAGATAACTAGTGAAGAGAATGAAGGTGACAAGATTGTTGAGGAAGAAGCCCCTGGACCATCAATGAAAACTCAAAATAAAACTCCAAAGAAGATGGTTAGCATAAATGATAATGTGGAGGAGATTTATTTCAGTAAGAAGAAGAAGAAAAAGAAATCTAACAGAGAAAGTGCCTTCCATCAAAGAGCAAGTAAAAGAAGAGTTAAAGCCATTGAAATCAATTCTCAAGGTGGGCACTAATGTAAATGAAAATTGGGATGAGAAATAGTAAATTCATAGGTGCAAAAAAGAAAAAATTACTAGTAAATTTATACTGCATTCATTTCGTGGATTAATAGAACGATGTCGTTAATGACGCAGATTGTGTTAGGGATGTGAAATAAGTTCACTAATAATTTGATAATGTCCCATTAAGATCAGTGGTGGAGCCAGGAATGTCACGAAGGGTGTTCAAATTTTGGATAAGTAAACTTTTTTTGTGAGTGGGTGCAAAAAAAAAAAAAATTAAAATCATACTACATAATATAGTAAAAAAACAAAAATTAAATGAATGGGTGCATCAAAAATTTTAAAATTAAAACTATGCAATATTTAGTTTAATGAGCATTAAAAATAACCAAAAATTTATTCATATTTTATTTAACATGATTTGAACTGACTGAGCAATAAAAGAGATAAGATAATTGAGTCTAGATTCAAACCATTTTTAATTAGCTTCAAGCTCTTGCGATAGCAACGAGACATGGTGAATAGAGAGCAAAACAAAAAGAGCGTTCTTTTTAACTTGTGGAGCCGTTTTTGCTTTCGATTTCCACAAAAGCTGTAGAGAGATTTTACAATTTACTTATTAAGTAACTCTTTAATTAAACAATTACTTTTAAGTTTTGTTTAAGAAAATTGATGAAAGAAAAAGAAAGCCAAAGACATCTGGAATCCACTTGGAAACTGGTATTTTAGTTTTTTAAAAAGGAAAAAGCTGGATATGGGGTTTGTACTTGATACTAATGTTACTTTTTTTAAAATGTAAACTAGGGCCACATAGCTCATAAGGCTATAAGTCGATATAGTCAATGTGTATTATCTACCGAGAATCAAACCTACAAAATGTTAACAAAATGGCAATTGCTGAGAATGAACCCAGGCGCAGTTGCTGCTAAGCTATTAGCTGAACCCTTCCGCCGCTGAGCAACCTCGTCAAGTTGTATGAAGGGTGTTCAGAACATAATATATCACGATATACCGCAGCGTTCTATCTATATACGCAGTATTATTTTCCGATTAAGGGTGTTCATCTCTGAACACCCTTGGAGCACTGTAGCTCCGCCCCTGATTAAGATATATTGGTTCAAATTCATTTGACAGATATGCAAATCATACTTTAATGTACACATTGATATTGAAATGAAGTCCAGATTTTAGTATTAGAATATACACACAGTCGACAATTACACCTAACGGAAGAGATATGGAATGATTATATGGGAGATATGTTTTTTTCAGAAGAAGAGGAAACAAAAACGGACAAATAAACCCTGATCATGTGCAAACCCCCATTAGATATAGAGTTGGTCATGGTGGTGGTAATGGCGGCAATGGAGGTGGAGGGGAAGAAAATTTTAGTGGTGGAAGAACAAATAGAGGGGAGGAGTAAAATGAGTTAGGGGTGTTAAAGTGGCATGTCACGTGGCATCCACCTCATCAAATGTGTGGTAGCCGCGTAGGATCAAATGTCCACCTTGGACAACTTTAACTGATGAGGGTTATATTTGGCCCCAAAGTATAACGACAGTGGTATATTTGACCCCAAAATATAACGAGGGATATATTTAGCCCTTTTCTCATAGTACAGGGGTATATTTGACCCTTTTCCGCAAATATAAACATGAACTGATGCATTGTGCGTAGCTATGCGATTCTTCAGGAACGTAAAAGTGTCATGAAATTGATCAAAGACATTTTGAAGTAAAAAAAATTGTCAAAGAAAAGATGAAATAAACAAGATTTCTCGGATCACATTCTGGGTGAAGCAGCCAACAAAGAATCAATTCTAATATAAAACAATCTAATACAATCTTGTTTGCTGCTATTAAAACAACTTCTGCTGCAATTGCCTGAGGTTTTAAATTTCTCAATTATCATTCGCTGGCGCTGACATAAGAAACATATGGTTCGTCACTGAAAACTCATTCTCCCTCCTTTCTCTAATATTTTAAACATTAACCTTTTGCCTTCTACTTATTCTATTTGCAATGACGTGTCTTCACCAATTTACCTCCTGTACAAGCCATCCTAAAATGCAACCACACTTGTTATTATCTAATCTAACCTCCGCCGTTAGTTCTCTCGGCTATAGAGATATTAGCAGCCCCCCATATGGCTCAAATGAATCCAGTCCCCTCTCCACTCTCTCTTAAATTACATAATTTCTATTTTGTCCCTCATAGAATGAACTTTTCTGTGGTTATCCAAGAAATGAATAGGTTAGGGTGTAATTTATAAAAAATCAGAGGATAGGGTGCAAATTAAAAAAAAAATGCATACATTAAGGGTGCAAAATGCCAAGAACTCAACTTTAACTTTATTTATGTCTAAATTATAATCGCTCTTCATTAAATGTTAACTCTATTTATGTGTCATCTCCGTTAATGACAAATAACTAACAAAGATAAATGGGGGAAAATAATTAATTGCGTCTTGAACATCTAAAACGATAAATAATTTGAGGCATCTATTTTTAGTAACCATGACAGATAATTTGAGACGGTAGGAGTATTAATTTTCTGCCTATGCTATATATAATATATCCGGTTCAAGGTCATTATTGTACATTATGTTAGGTTTTTGGGTTTTCCCTTCCTATGTGGAATTGGATTAATAAAACCCAATCCAATTTGGACCAGGCCAATTTTGCCCAAAATTTCCTCTATATATAGGATCAATTTAGGTCTTATTTTCAGAACACAAGAGTGAATTCATAGCAGCCATATAGAGAGAAAAACGTGAGAGAGAAAACAGATTTTCGTCCAGAAATTTTCTGCTACAGCAGTCCGCTTTAAATTACGTTTTCTGATTCGTTAACCATTGGATCGTGCTGAAATTTGAACTGGGGGTTCTCAACATCTGGTTCTTCGATTTCAACGGTGGAGATCGGATTTTGTGGTCTGTAGCTCCAGTTTTCGAGTACGAACAATAGCTCATTTTTTGGGGGTGATTTCTCTCCTTTCTCGCTAGTTTTGGTGCTATTTTTATGTATTGTTGCTCCGTGCTTGGCTTTGTTGTTGTAGCCATTTGGAGAACATTGTTGTAACTCGTGTTGATTATAGTGGAGCTTTTGTGGTGAGGTCCCGTGGATGTTCATCTTTTCACGCTTGAAGGAGTTTTACCACGTAAATTTGGTGTCTCTTCCATTCAATTTATTTTTGTTTGCTTTGCCATTTTATTGTTGGTATAACTACTGCTGGATTTCCATTTGTGCTAGTGTTTATTGTCTTCTCTTGGTTCAAATAGTGTGGGAAGTTTTGACTTGATATTTCTTCCTTTCTTCTTGGTC
Organism: Lycium ferocissimum; assembly: GCF_029784015.1. Classification (NCBI taxonomy): domain Eukaryota; kingdom Viridiplantae; phylum Streptophyta; class Magnoliopsida; order Solanales; family Solanaceae; genus Lycium; species Lycium ferocissimum. The sequence continues at coordinate 69,175,548 of NC_081347.1, forward strand.
TATCTTTTTATTATGTGTGCAATTTGGTTATTGCTTGTTTCTTCCCAACACATTACTTAGCTGGCTGCACGGCATTGTTGAAAATTTAGGGGCAAATGGCATTAATGCGTACCTTGATGTAAGGTCTTTTAAGTTAGAAAGAAATTGACAAATAGTCATTCTTTGGACAGCTAATTAAGTTTTAGTCGGTGTTTCAAGATTATTAGCGTTTAGTCATTTTTAATGGGGAAATAATTTTTTGATAAAAATATCCCAGGAAACTTTTGATGGAGTTTGAATATTTACGGTTTGAACTCCACGAATCGTTCGTGATGTTTGAACCGATAAAAGTTTGAACTCCATTAATCAATTGATATTAGTAAATTATAAGATTCGAATTTTACGGATCGTTCCTGGATTTTGAAGTACTGATAAAGATCTAAAGTCTAACACCCTGAATTGTTCATGAAATTTGAAACTCCAACAAATTTTTATACACCATATTAGAGATTCACTTGCTACGTATTAAGCTAGAAATATTTTGTCCAAATAGTTAATAGAACAAATCAACTGATTGCTGGTCTATATCTTTTGGACTATAGTTAATGGATACTCTTAAATCATAATTCTAAACATTAATTAACAAGCAGTCTAGAACTAGCCATCCGAGCTAATTCTTAGTATCAGTTCTATTTTGTTAAAGAGTTGAGTTTGGATTAGACAGTAAGCAATTGCATGGGAGCTAATACCGGGACAAACTTAAGAGTTGCTCTTGACTGACGCTTCTCGTTGACATTACACGAAGTGGTCTTTCCAAGATAGAATTCAATATATAAGTGATACATCACCTGGTTTCAACATAAGAATTAACATACATTTTAAGCAGCGAAGGAGTGGGGTGAGACGGATGAGATCCCTCTAAAATCTTAATCGGAGGCCTCAAGTTTAAATCGCGAAAATGAGAAATTCCTATAAAAATATAAGTGAAACTCCAAGAATATTGCATCATGAAGTTCAAATAAGCCTAGTGAAACATGGAACATCTGAAGCACTTTGAAACTTTGACAAGTGAGACTCGAGCCGAGAATTCTTGGAGTTTCAAACGTGCAGTTCAACTTCCCAAATCATGTCAAACTTCAAGAAAGTTTCTGAATTTTTATGAAGTTTTTTGTGTAAGCTTTTTGTGTTTTATATAGCTAGGATATGTTTGACCTAATCTTACTTCCACGTTAAAGATCGGCTAAAAGTTAAATAGATTTAAAATATTACTTAAATATTAATTAGCAGCCCAAAAAGTGGCTATTTGCCTATTTCTCCCCGAAACCCCGACAGGTAATGCTCCGAAGAAATTGCACGAATTTCCCTTCAAATGGGCTGGTCTTTAATTTTTGTCCTTTAACAATCAAACTTATGCCTAATGGTCAGGCATAAGTTCTTTAGTTGTGTGGAGCATAACTTATGCCTACGTTACTCTTGTATAAACTTTCATGGCAGTGTTCCCCTTGTGCAAATTTAAGAAAAGAAACATTTGTTATTTGACACATAATAAAAATATCTTTGTAACTTGTCACGACATTTTTATATTTTCACTACGACATATTTTCTAAATATGTCAAAAAAGGGACATAATTTCTATTATATATAAGTGCCTTAAAGAGGACTAACACAACATTGAATATTTGTACTAGAAGCTATAGAAATTGTACACTTTAACACAACAATGAATACTTATACCAAAAGTTATATAAATTGTACACTTTAACCAATTACTTCTTTATCCCTCGTAGACTTATGTCATAGAATATTTATTCTCTTCTCATGTACTCCCTTCGTTCACTTTTACTTGTCCACTTTGGACTTTCACGTTGTTTAAGAAATAATAAATAAGTGTCTTAAGAGGACTAACACAGCATTGAATACTTGTACTAGAAGCTATATAAATTGTACACTTTAAAACAACAATGAATACTTATACCAAAAGTTATATAAATTGTACACTTTAACCAACTACTTCATTATCCCACGTGGACTTATGTCATAGTACTGAATATTTATTCTCTTCTCATGTACTCCCTCCGTTCACTTTTACTTGTCCACTTTGGACTTTTCACGCTGTTTAAGAAATAATAAATAAGTGTCTTAAGAGGACTAACACAACATTGAATACTTGTACTAGAAGCTATATAAATTGTACACTTTAACACAACAATGAATACTTGTACCAAAAGTTTTATAAATTGTACACTTTAACCAACTACTTCTTTATCCCATGTGGACTTATGTCATAGTACTGAATATTTATTCTCTTCTCATGTACTCCCTCCGTTCACTTTTACTTGTCCACTTTGAACTTTTCACGCTGTTTAAGAAATAATAAATAAAGTGCATAATTTACCAATGTACCCATATTAATTAGTGCATATTTTTATTAGATTTGAAAAATGATTTGAAGTGAGTAATTAATACTATGGGTAAAACAGGAAAAAATAAATTGTCTTATCTTGATATGCTAAAAGTTACAAGTAAAAGTGAAAATTTATTTTTGAAATACTGGACAAGTAAAAGTGAATGGAGGGAGTATACACGTATGCATTTCAATTTTAATTTTCCGACACATTTATTTTCTCTGTGCACTCTTACTTGTTCACTTTTGCCTTTTCACGTTCTTTAAGAATTAATAAATGAAGTACTCCCTCCGTCCCATATTACTTTGCCACATTACTAAAAATATATTTCCAAATTACTTGTTCATTTATAAAACGAATATAAAATTAGTTAAATCTTTCTCATCTTACCCTCTCCGTCCCATATTACTTGTCTACTTAATATTTATTCTCTTCTCATGTATACACATATGCACTTCAATTTTAATTCTCCGACACATTTATTTCCTCCGTGCACTTTTACTTATTCACTTTTGACTTTTCAGGTTCTTTAAGAATTAATAAATGAAGTACTCCCTCCGTCCCATATTACTTGGCCACATTACTAAATTACTTTTTTATCCCACGTGGACATATGTCATGATACTGAATATTTATTATAACTAAAGTGATGGTATATAAAATACATTTTGTATATGTTGCTATATATAATAACAATTAGAATGTTTTTAAAAGTTATTTACAAAATACAAACCTTAAAAACTAGCTAATTAAAGTGACGGAGTTTAAGAAATAAAAGAAATATAGACTTTTGAATCTTGTGGTTTTAAATTACAAATGTGTATAATATAATAAAATATTCTATAAACTTGACATGTAAGATACTTGAATTTTTCAACTTACTAAATATAAAAAGAGGCGGACATAACCAAAATAAGATAAATTTTAACAACAATTGAGAAATTAAGGGGAAAAATAAGAGGAAAAGAAATAAAATATGGAGACTCACTAAGGAGAATCACTGTATCCTTTGCAAAATATAAAAACGATAAAGACTAACTAAAGTAAGTAATTAAATCAATCAAAGTAGGCCTCGTGATTAGGCCTCGTGCATCACACAGGCATATTTTGCTAGTATAAATATATCCATGATAATATTTTGACTCTTCTTTTCACGAGGCATAGACCACGAAGACTTGGACTTGCCAAATTATAGAGTTCCCATTCCTTTGTCAAGATTAAGGGATAAGTACTTATTTCTGTCATCTTCACAAGCTGACATCATTCATGATGTACGTATATTATCAATTTTTAAATGTAAACTTCCTATGTGCTTAATATTATTTGAGCTATGTGGTTGGATATGAGAAATATTGTTTTCTCCTTTTCATTTTATGTATTTTATTTTAATAGGTTGGAAACTTAAAAATGTGAATTCTTTTTAACATATTGTGGTCTTAAATTAAAGGTGTGTATAACATACCAAAACTGTCATTTGAATCTTGTATTACTTCCCGTTCTACTTTGAATAACACTATTTTCTTATTAGTCAGTTCTGAAAAGAATGACATGTTTCTGTATTTTCTTAATGAAAATCGTTTTTAGCCTCACAAATGTTAAACTAATATGTTTAAGATCACAAGTTTCAAATTCGTGATTATAGTCACACAATTGTCACATGTTTAAAACCACAAATTTTAAAAATCTTTATTAAACTTGGTGTTGAGTAAAATTATGTTGGGGCGGAGCTAGAGGCCGCCTACGGTTTGGTTGAACCCAATAGGTTTAGCTCAAACCTTGTACTTGTATTAATAAATCTACTATATATATAGAGTACAAAAATTAAATTCAAAACTCAGTTACTACTTGTTGTCGCTATCCTAGATTTTAGGTCTTCTAAAGTTCAAATCCCAGCTCCACTCTTAAATTATGCCAAAGGAATTGAAATAAATATTAAATATACCATGTCATTCTTGTACAAGAAGTGTTATTAATGGTAAAATGAGAATAATGAAATAAAACGAAAGTAAAATGCATATGTGTCGTTGAATCCAAAAGCTAAGAATATGTTGACATGCCAGATAATTATTTTTTTCAGCTGAGCATAGGAATAATATAATTTTGGATATTTTTTTTTTTTCAACAGAATTTTGGATAGTCAGCCAGTCAAATTAAAATTATGACTTTTGAATTGATAAGTAAGGTAAACCATAAATTTATTTGGAGGCTACGAATTTTGTCACCTGTATCCACTTCAAAGTTTACTCACTATTTAAATATATCAGAATATTGCTTATAATTTCATCATGAATGATGATAGCATCAGTTCTAGATATATTTGAAACTGTAACTGATCGATCAAACATTTAAGAATTTATAAGCTTGACTCATGAGAGTGTGCTACTTCTTTATTTTACTATATATATATATATATATTCTTATAAAGGGATTTGGAAATTTAATGGAAACTCAATATTGACCATTAAAATTACACCAACTTTGGAGACTTCACATTCTAGTAAAGGCTAATATAATATACTACATCTATACCTTCTTCTTGACCAAGGATTTTTTTTATTTTATTTAAAAAAAAAAATTATTGACCAATTGGTTCACGTACGTACATTATTTATAAGCATTAGAAGTCACGCCAATTATACTTTGTTTCCTTATACGTATATATATATTGAATTTAAATCAAATGAAGCTTCTAACTAATGCTTGGATAAAATATTCAACTATGTAAGCAATCAATGACGCCAGACTCCCGGTTATTACAGGAATTTTAGTTGGTAACACCTTGATAAGTCATACCTCCTCGTCTCATTTTAGGTTATCTTGTGTGAATGAGACGAAATTTAAAATAGAAAGACTTTTGAAAATATACAAATATTTATACGGCTATAACTTATCTCACGAAGGGTAAAATGAAAATTTTAAATTTAAATTATTTCTAAATATATGCGTCATTTTTTTATATCCTGTAAAGGAAAATGTATCACATAACATATGAGTATTATCCATACAAAATAAAAAAGAATTAGCAACGAAATTCTTCACTAATCTGCCACCAAATAGCCCATAGCTAACAAGATTTTTATAATCAGTCAGTTATCCCTTGTTAAATAAAATTAGTGGTTGAGTTTTGTTGTTTAGCGACAGAAATTGTATACATTGCTAATTTTTATTTATTTTAGTGATTAAGATGTCTATTTTCTCTGCATGGTTATGTCACAATCTTTCCTTGACTAGCTACCATTTTTTTAAATCTTTCAAACGTGTCTTTTCATCTGGAAGGTGATCGTGTCAATTTATTTCCTACCTCTTTATTTCCTAGAAATTTCTTCAATGCTGGTAAGAATATTGCCTTTCAAGATTTATAAATAGCAGGCTTTCAAGATTCACTGAGATTAAATTAAGTACACATATATATCCAAAATCCTCCAACATTTACATGCGTGTGTATATTACATGCATTATGATGGATAGGCAAAAGCAAAACACTAGAAGAAGAGAAGCCATAAAGGTGAAGTACATAGACAGCCCAGTGATGGTAAATGCCAAAAATGCAACTGAGTTTCGTGCCATTGTTCAACAGCTCACTGGAAAAAGCCCTCAAAGTACTCAAAAAATAGCCAGTGGCACAGTTGAGTGTTCAAGCGTCAAAGCAGCTTTGCATGATCATGAGATTGATGATAACAATAATGTGGATGAGTTACTCTGGAAAGAACTTTCACAAGGCATATCCATATATCAATACCTAGATTTCTAGTCTTCTTTAAGACACCAAATCAGTACGGTATCTTTACCGGGAACCGAGCTAGGGGTGGAACAAATTCATCGAAATTACATAATATTTGATGTATATATAGTAGATGTTGAAACTCTTGGCTTCTTCGTGAATTTACTTCTTTATAATTTGAATTTTCTTAGTGAATTAAAATTCTGGTTCCACCACTGATTGTAACATACATCTTATGTCTAAATATAACCTCCAGATATATCATCTGATGTTACTAACTCCTTTATTAGCATCTCGTTCTTATGATCCATTATGTAGGACATTATTGTTAGGGTTTTGTCCTGATTTTCTTACCATATTTGAGTTTTACTTTCCTCTCGAAGGAAAATCAAAGTATAAGCATAATTGCTTTACTTTTCCTGAAAAGGAAATTATGATTCTCTTCCATATTTGGCTAGTCCTTTTTTTAGAGGAAAAGGTTTTGGACCTCTCTATATATTGAAGAATCCCTCTCATATAACAATGACACAAAAAACACAATCCACAATGTAATCACTAAAGAGTCTTGTTTACGGGGAGATTATTCTCTCCATAGTTTTTAATGCTCTCTTTTAAATTAGGTTTTTTAATATGTAGGTCACTTGACCAAACCATATTATAATATTATGCTTTTTAGTATATTTTTTTTGTTGTCCAATTTATCGTCGTTCAAGGTTTGCAAATTATTAACTTCTACATGACGCCCTGATTATTTCGATCCCAACAATTATATCTTGAATTTTATTTTGTTCAATCTTGATAAATCTCAAGGCATAAAGTTAACCCAAACTAATGTGCATGAAGTGATTATAATGGGATTATGAATATTCTTAATAGAGGAACACAAAGAGCCAAATATTTTATCAATGGGCAGGGAAGACATTTGACATTGTAAATTGGGCTCGTGATCCCTTTCTTCATTCACACATACACACTAGAAGTTTCAGTGTCTAAGTTATCATCTGTATATTGCAATTTGCAACTATAAGTGTAGCTAGAGTTAGGCGAGATAAGACCAAAATGCTAGCTTTTGGCTTGATTATATGCTCCGTAAGACCATGACTAAAGGTACAGTTTCTTGATTTTTGTCGACACCAAATTTGTGAGTATCTGATGCGGGATGTTTTGTGAAGCGGGTTGTCCTTTCTTAGACACCTCATCAGAGTCCTTATATCTATCACCATTCACATTTTAAGAGATGCTTTAGAGTACTACAAAAAATCATATTCTTTTAATGTGTCAACATTAGTTAGTTGAAACTTGTTTAGACTAATTTTTTACCATCAAGGATTATGGTGGAATGAATATGATCGCCTCCGCTCTCAACTTGAGGTATCAGGTTCGAGTCGTGGGAATTGAAAAAGTACTGATGGGAGCAAATCTCTTTTTAATGGGTCTTACGCCTAGTGAATCTAAATTAGTGAGGGACAAAAGCGAATACCGTGGATCGAGTGGGAAATAAGATCAATTTTTGAATGAGAAACATGTTGCTTTCAATTTTTTTTTTTATTTTTTTTTTTAACTTAAGATGTAGTAATGTGTAACATCTGGACAGTTATACAACTAAATTTTAAACTTGGAGTTCTTTTATTATAAGTACTAAACTAAATGTCTCTTTCCATTACAATTGTAACCAAATGAAAATTGTCAAAACTGTGGTGCTGAGAAAGTGCGAGGCAATTCCGAACCTTTTGCAATTAATTAGGCGGCTTAGACTTCTTGAAAATCATCCAACTGATTGCTGTCTTTGTCAAACTTGAAAATATGGAAAAGATAAAGGTAGAGATTAACTTTATATCATTGATTAGATGACAATATGTTTGGTGATCCACAGGTTACTCAATTGTGACAAACTAAAAATTATTTCTCCTCTTAAGTTTGTTACTAATTAATTTGCAATTTATGTTAGATCAAAATTACTTTAAAAGTTGTGCGCAACTAGGTTGTATGAACGTGTTCTGCATTAAGTATGGATTAATAATCTAAACAATTTCATGATAAACAAGTTAGTGTCTATCAAATTACATTGTACGTGTAAATACTTAAACTTTGTTTCTAAAAAAAACTTGTATAAATTATGAAAAAGATTAAACACAATTATCACCTCTGGCCTATTTTAGATGTAATTTTAGTCAAACAAATTTGGTGAAGAAAAATGTGAACACTTTAGGATACCAAGGAGACAAATTTTTTATTTTATTTTATATTACTCCAGTAAATTGATCTACACAATTTCTAAAAAGTCACTCAACAGTTATTTGAAGAGAGATGAAAGGTAATTCAGTCAAATAATCCTAATAAATTATAGTTATGCACTATTAAGTACTAACTTTTTAATAAGTGTACAAAAATTTTAAACGATGTTTAAGATGGACTTGACGGAATAATTATTAAAGTATCAATCGTCATCGAAACTGTCAAAACAACAAATTAGCTCCATAGTGTTAAAGTAATCACTAGATTTAAATTAATTAACGATCATATTAACACAAATCGCCATCATCTTCCTAAATTTTTTTTCTTTCTTAAATTTTAGGCAGAGGTATAAGTGCACTGCAAGGGTTGGGTGAGCGGTTTACCACATGGGAGACCTAAGATCGATTTCCCTCACCAACAGCCTTCTCAGTCAGAGCTCGTCACCGCACCGGGGCTTGCCTAGTGCGATTTACACCTCCCGTGTAGTTTACGAGCTATTACAAATTAGTGAGTAGCACACCCAAAAAATAGAGGTTGCAGGTTTCTACGGGGGTTAAAAATAAATGTTATAAAATCTTATAAAATACGTAGAAAAGATTCATACACCATTCATGACTGAAACAGCCATTTTACACTCTTGTCAAAGCACGTGTTTAAACTTTAAATGACGTTAATGGTTTTGTTACGTACGTGTCTAGCTACCATTTTATATAAGTAATTGGAAGCTTCTCAAGAAAACTAGATTTATATAGAGATACGTATCAAGATTCACTGTCGTATTCAAAATGATAATGTCTTCTACAAATACTAGAGAGTCGTCTGATTATCGGGATTAGGGTACTTTTGAGATAAAATCTGAAATAATTATATTTATTCTCTCTTTGATTGTTGGTATTAGTAAATTTTTCGGCGCGATTACAAATAATCATTTAATTTATGAAATATTCTTTTTTTTAAGCCAAAACAATTAAAATATTGTAAAGATATTTTAGTCTACAACTCCAAATGCACCCATAATGGGGTTAAATCTGTTCTCTCCATTTGCTGGATTCATTAGAGATTCAAGATGGCAATCCAAGTGGTAAATTTTCTCTCCGCTTCATTTTCTTTTACTTTTTCTATTTTTCCTGTTGCTCATCTGCCAAAGCCATGATATAAGGTTCTTTTAAACTTTTATTGTTACGTACAATAATTCCATTACTGAACTTTTTCTGTTCCACATAGTTAATACTGTAAAATAAGGAACATTTAATCATGCATCTTCTCCTAACACTACAATTTTTGAAGGTATTCCTTAGAGATAATTTTGATTAACTAAAGAAAGTATAAAGTGTAAAACATGAAATTCTCGACTGATACTTTCATAGAGTGAAAGAGAAAATTTGCATTTTGTGTCGAAGTCATGCATCTAGTTCTATAGTGCCACGGGCAATCGATGGTTGTAAACTAAACCTTGATCCATTCCTATTAAATTATTCAGCATATTATTTTCTTCTTTTGACTTGTAAACCCAAATTTTCCATATAAGGTGTTTTAGAAGTAGTAAAACAAAATCAAAGTATTTACTTAAGTACATAAGTAGAAAATTTACTTGTGCACTAAGAAGCTGAATGTTTGATCTGATTTGATTTATGATTGCATCTGCAAACGTTATCCCGTGGGCTTTAGTTAACGTTTTTCATTCTTCACCCCATCCATTCAGAATGAATTTCGTTTTTCAAGAAACCTAATCATTTAACGAAATAACTATTAACGGAAAACAGAAACCATACTATATATATATAGCTAGGTAGTATGTGTGGTCTGCTAAGAGTTTCTTTATTTAATCACAAGGAAATAATTCAATAATGTGATATATGATTGATCAACTTTCCTCCACCAGACACATGTTTCACCAAAAAGCAACTTTTGAAAACTTTTCTTTTGTCAGTTTCATATATCTCAACGGGAATAGAAAAACAAATAGAGAGAGAGAGAGACACACATTTGGAGGCTGCCGTGTGCATTTGGGAGGAAGAAATAAGTGCATTGGACTCAAAAGCACGCCATTTGCCAATATTAAAAGTACTTTCAGAATTTATTGTGGTTTAAATAATACAATAAGGGTAGGTAATTGAAGAGACTCAAGTCTCAAGGTATAATGAGTATTTATTGTGTTTTAAAAAAAAAATAATAAAGGCAGGTAACCAAAAGACACAAGTGATTAATTAGATGATTTACTTCAACGAAAATAAGTGAGGAAAAAGCCAAAGAATGAGAACTAATTAGACTACTCCACTGTTTTTGCTAATCTGATGCTATTTGGCTTTTCTTATGGAAAGATAACGGACAACTTTATTATTTATTTAATAGGGACATAGTGTGCTTTTAAATTTATATGGAGCGTTAAAGAACTTTTAGTTCTTTACCATAGTATACTTAACATAAATAAGAGAATTAAAGGATGATTTTTGAGCTTTTTTAACATAGCACACAAATGATGAAAAAATAGAGAAAATGCCAAAATGAAGGAGAAAAATAAATAAATGGTATTTTAGGCCATAGAGAGATGTCACATCACTTTTTCAATGCCTGGTTTTATTATATATATAGATTAGCTAAAACCGGAATGCATTTTATATTAAAATCTTGGTATGATCTACCATATAGTATGTGGAATTATAATCCTAAAATAATCTTGTTCTGTTTACAAAAAAAAGTGGTAATATAATAAGGAAATTAATAATCTTGAATTATTTTATTGTATGCATTTCTTGTTATTAGATATTCAGTTAACCATATTATAAGTTGGATATATATTAAGTAATCTTTATTGTTTTTTCTTTTTTCTCTTTTTTTTTTTGTGGTGGTTACGTCACCCTATTGCATATTTCTAGTTTCAAGTAGTACGTAATTATCAAACACCCAATATTATTGCATGATTGAAACCACGTAGTGCGAGATATTATTCATTTTTCGAGATTGAATTTGGCGCAGTTGAAAAAAAGGATAAGTTTCAATAAAAGATTAATTTTACCCAATATTCATACCAAGCCAATAAATAAAAAATATGCGTCTTTAAACATATATTTATCACTTAACTAAGCTTAAGTGGCACGCACTCTTACTTTAATTAATTTTTACATGCTAATGTTAAATCATGTGGCTTGATATAAACACTAAATATTTAATTTGATATAAACACCATGCTTGGTTTGATGTAAATAGACTATGACCAAGTGTTGATCAGTTTAATTCCTGGTCGGGCACAAATTAGTGCAATACCTTCTCAAAAGCATCCATCCACTTTCTACTTCAAGCAAGCAAACCACCCTAGCCTATGTTTAAATTTTCAAAAATGTTATCGCAATTGTGTTGGATCCTCAAAAATGCTTTGTCGGGTACATGCCGAATCCTCTAAAATTACACTACTTCTACAAAATCTGACACATTTTTAGAGAATTCATACAACGTAGAGACTAATAAAGTCGACAAGAAAAGCAATTCAAATCAAAATGACCTAACAAATGTACATGACATTAGACATACAACCAAAAAAAGGTCACCTTTGTGTTTAACAACACACAGATTACACAAGTCCATCACTTAACCACACAATTCTTTCATCAAAATTCTTGCCCAACTAAATATTGTTCGTAAATTAGTTGACAAGAAAAAACTAAAACCTCCTTCCTATCAAAACCTTAAATAAACCTCTCCTTCCTATCATTACTACTACCTTAAATAAACTAGTAAAGCTTAATTTCAATCATCAGAGGCTTTCAGATAAAGATTCTCACCACCATCACCACCTGAGCTTCCACCGCGCCCTTCAGCAGACATAGTACTCCCAATGTCTTGCTTATTTGCTCGGCTGAAGTCATGAGGGAAACCACCATTTCCACCACCACCACCATGAGGTGATGATTCACTTTGTAGCATGTGATGAAGTCCAGTGTTTCCACTGCCAGAGCTCATGCCAAGTTGTTGTTGTTGAAATGGTGATAATTGTTGTTGTCCATAGAGCATTGAGGAGGATCTTGCAGCCATGAGTGATTGTGTTGCCATTTGTTGGGCTTGTTGCTGCTGCTGCTGCAGGTAATTGTGTGTCCCTGCTTGCATCATCCCACCGGAAGAGAACTACACAAGCACATTTTAAAATGTGTTGGGAGAAAATATTATTCTGAATATTCTATAATTAATACTTAAAGTGCATTTAAAGGTATGTTTGGTGTGAAGGAAAATGTTTTTTTGGGAAGTAGTTTTCTGTTTGGTAAGTAACCAGAAAACATTGTCCCAAAGGGGCATTTATGTGTAAACAAACAGTATATGAGTGGGGGTGGAGGTGGGGATGAGGAGGAGTGAAATGTCACTAATGAAACTTGTTTTTAAGAGCTCAACTTATATTCCAAGTTTCCAACAACTCAAGAGGATGTTGAGCAAAAAAGAAGGATTAGAGAATATCGAGGATCAAGTGGTGATACTCAGCACAAAGTATGTAAAAAATGAACATGTATCAACAAAAGAGTTGAGTTCTACGCACTGACGACATTTACACAATCAGGTTATTTAAGACATAATTGCAAGTAACTCCATTTAATAAGCATTGATCACTAATTTATAACCAATAGTAAATAACCTGCTGTAACATGTTAATATTGCACCGACATTGTAAAATTTTTTATACAACTAGTGTAAATAACTTAACTTCTTGTGTAAATAATAAAGTTTAGATACCTAACCCCAGTTAAGTGATGAAGTGAGCGCCGTCCAAGACCATATAAAAAAATCACAACGCATGCTCTCAACCAATACTGTAACAAAATCAAGAAGTTCCTTACCTGAGAATGCATGCTAGAAGGTTGAGGTTGAGAATCAGCAATAGCAGCAAGGTACATCAGATTCCTCTGAAGCCTAGCCTGGTTCCTGCCACAACACAAATATAGCTACCATATCTAAGCAAATAAACTTTAAATTTAAGGGATGTATATCAAATACTCAGTCCATTTCACATGAATTAAAAAAGTTGAGTTGAAAAATGTATAGTTTGTTCCCTTTTTTTCTCAATGTTCAAGATTCAAACATGTTACTGATGAGACCTAAAATCCAGACTGATGACAGCATAAAATCTTAATCCAGGGTTATTAAATGACTACGTGACTGGAGAATCTTACATATAGCATCAATAAAAGAAACAGGATTATTATATGACTAGGTGACTGGAGAATCTTATATATAGCATTAATTAAAAGACAGTGGCCTTCAGTTTGTCTTGAGAAAGTAAAAGCTTTAATTACTTACCCCAGGGTTTCAAAGAAACAAAAAGAATGAAAAAAGTGAACTTTACTTACTCTGCACATTCACTGAGTTTCCCAGAGTTCTGGCTCTCAACAATCTTCAGAATCAGAGATTTGTTCTCATCCAAATACTAACATAGAATAAAAGAAAGCCAGCATAAGCAAAAAATATAATATCATAGATAATGCCCAAAATCTCATAAAAGAACAGCCAAAACAGCAATAGTTTAATGGAAGCTATTCATTTTGATAGTAGAAGAAATGGAAGCTATTTATACTTCAGTTTTCTGAGGAAAGGGTTAGATTCAACTACCTGTACAACCAGAAATACAAAATCACTAAAACCATATATATATATATTGCTTCAAATTTTAGTGTATATAGTGATGTTGAATCAAAACAAACATTTCAGTTAAGATATAAATAGAGGTTTACGCTCTAAGGTTAGACAATTGTTGGAATATATTCGTAAATCGTAATATTGTAAGGCACAAATAGGACGAAACAGATCACACTAATTCATATTCTAAAATACTCCTATCTTACGTAGTGTGACAAGTGATTCTTAAACTTTTAGTTACATGAACATTATTTAAATAACCATCGAGAATAGCTAAAAGACACACAATAATGAACTTAATATTCTTGCTAGACATGCCCTTATAGTCACCTAGATAACACTACCAAATGTACCTACTATTATTAAAATATTCAAAATTGCTTCCCAAGAAGGGTATATGACCCTTTTAAAGATTATATTATTCTGAATGTTAAAAGTTTTAACTTTTTAAAGAGGAAAGGCTGCAATTATTATTAAATTGACTCTCTTATGACCAACTCTGAATACTGCTGTAGTCAACTACTGCATCATAACCCAAACAAATAACAACTTTGAGAAACTGACAGTGAAAATTGAGCAAGAAAGTCCTTTATTGTGGAGGCATATTCATGCAAGACTAATGGATATATTTTCTGTACATCAACTTCACTTAGCAGGAGGAGCACAAACACCAGCTGTAGCAGTCTGCAAACTGAGATTTTAAAGTGGTTCTTTTCAGACACTAGTTTTCACTTTTCAGCCTCAAAGTTTGCTCTACTATTAGGTTATATCTGACATTGACAAAAGAAACTCAAAACCTTCTGATTTTTCTTCTCTCCACTGAACATGCAAAAGTATCACAGAAGTTCAAGAAAGACAGAAAAAAGTAAGACTACAACCATTTATTAAACAGAGAAAAAAAAAAAACTACAGCTACCAAAAGCCAAGAATAACCAACCAAAGTTCACCCTTTTAAGCAGGACTAGTCAAACAACATGAAAAAAGATTACAACTACTAAAAGCTAAGAAAAAGCAACCGATGTATCCCCTAGCTAGTAGCTACCTCAAAATAACTGCACTAGTATATGTTGAAGTGTCAGTAAAACCATAATATATATACATAACCTTTTCAAGCAGGACTAGTGCAGTTATTTTTAGAATCAATGTTACTAAATAGATTCTCACGTACTATGAACTTACCCACATTTAAAACATCAAATACATGCACCTACATATCCTAATCGTCATATAAACAGCACCAAACGTATGAACCTAGACATTTAAACATTTAAGTTTAAAAAAAAGGAAAAAAGAAAAAAAAACATTTAAGTTTATTATTTTCAACAAACTCGAAATCAAGACTCACGTTAAAATGAGTGGCAGACTCATCTAAAACTTAAACGGTTATAAAGGACACATTTTCATTTGCTTAATCATCTCTTCCACAAAATACTGTATGCATAAAAACATCTGACATTTACAAAAAGCAACAAAAAAGGGGAAGAAAAGGAAGAAAAAGATCACAAAATATAGATACCTTTCTAGCAGGACTTATCAAATAGCATAAAAAAAAGAAGACTGCAAACTACTACAAGCCAAGAATAAGCAACCAAAGTACCCCTAGCTACCTACCACCTCAAAAATAACTATACTAGCAAATCTTTTTCATGTTTCCATGGCTCAACACAACAACATAACCAGTGTAATCACATGTGTTTTCGTGGTTCAACATGTGAAATATTTTTAAAAATGGGTGGCGGTGAGACTCAAAGTTTTGAACACAAAGTTTTATCTACTCGTTCAAAAGCTTTAACTGTTATAAAGAACACATTTTTATTTGCTTACTCATCTGTTAGACTGGTCATTCACCAGGTTACATGGCAATTCCCTGAGCAAGGTTTTTTTAAACTGAACGTGGATGGAAGTTACATGGAGAATATTGGCAAGGCTGGCATTGGAGGGATTATAAGGGACAGCAATGGAGATTTTTGTATGGCATTCTCCAAGCCTATAGAATTTCGCAGCAACAATTACTCAGAAGCAAAGGCTGCCAACTTTGCTGTTCGGTGGTGTACTGAAAATGGTTTCAACAGAGTTATCATCGAGATGGACTCCAAAATTATCAGTGACATGCTTAAGAAGAAATCGACTGCTAATATGAAACTGAAGAATCTTATTCAGAGCACTTGGGCAAGGAGCGAAGTGGTGGAGTTCAAACACTGCTTCAGAGAAGCTAATAAGATTGCTGATTTTTTTGCAAAGTTAGCTGCTGCCAGTGGAAATGAAACCTTTTATACCTCAAGACATCAATTGCCACAAGAAGTTAAAGGTTTAATTCAACTGGATAAATGGCGCTTCCCATCAATGCGAAGGAGATATGATAAAAGCAACTTCTTTGTAAGTTAATTTTCTTAATGTAGTTGTAGGGACGGAACTTGTATAGGCCAAATCCTCCCTGTGTAACTTTTTGTGCAGATAGTAATGGTTAGAGGTTTGGTCCATGTCCCCCTCTAACATGTGTAATATTTTTGTGCATTAATGGACATGGTAGGGGTCAAGCCTAACCCCCCACACCTAAGGGATCACAACCTAAGGTGATGGCTTATTAAAAAAAAAAAAAAAAAATCTGTTAGACTGGCATACCGTACTCAAAAGAACCATAAGTAGGTAAAATGGCAGATTTCAGAGAGGACTAAAAGCAGTGAACAGAAACAGAAAAATGGGGAAGAAGAAGAAGAGGAGGAGGAGGAAAGAAGAAAGACTGCATACTGATTCAACAGGTCTTCTTTCTTTCCTCTTCCTTTTCTTCCTCTTTTTCTTTTTCCTTTGTTTCATCACTCTGTATGTACTCATTACAACAGTTATAGAGAACACATTTTTATTTGCTTAATCATCTCTGCAACAATATACTGTATAAATGGCAGACATCAGAGAGGACTAAAAGCAGTGAACAGAAACAAAGAAAGCAGGAGGAGAAAAAAGAAAGACCTGTTGAAATGATTACAAAAAAATAGATATCCTTTTAGCAAGACTTATTAAACATCAAAGAAAAAGAAGATTACAACTACTAAAAGCCAAGAATAAAGTATCCCTAGAGACCTACTACCTCAAAAATAACTACACCAGTATATCCTTTTCATGTTTTCATGGCTCACCACATGAAATCTTTTCTTGATAAAGGGTGGCATAGAGACTCAAAGTTTCAAACACAAAAAGTTATCTAAAAGGTTTAACTGTTGTAAAGAACACATCTTTATTTGCTTAATCATTCTTCAATAGTATACTGCATGCATAAAAGCATCTGATATTTACAGAAACAACATAGAGTGGGAAGAAGAGGAAGAACAAGATTACAAAATAGGGATAGATACCCTTTTAGCAAGACTTATGAAACAACATATACTAATAGCCAAGAATAAGCATCCAAAGTATCCCTAGCTACCTACCACCTCAAAAATAACTACACTAGTCTACTATATCTTTTTCATATTTTCATGGCTCAACACCTGGAATTTTTTTTAATAATAAACGATGGTGAGACTTGAATACAGAAAAAATTATCTTTTCTGTGTGTAAATGTTATAAAGAACACATTTTTATTTACTTAATCATTTCTTGGACAGTATACTGTATGCAAAAAAGTATCAGCAGCAAAGTTTCAAATACAGAAAGTCATCTAAGAGCTTTAACTGTTATAAAGACCACATTTTGACTTGCTTGATCATCTATGCAACAGTATACTGTACACAAACAAGCATCAGCACATAAAATGGCAGATATCAGAGAGGACTAAAAGCAGTGAACACAAGACAAGAATAAGCAACCAAAGTATCCCTAGCTAACTGCCACCTTAGATATAACTACACTAGTATATCCTTTTCATATTTTCATTGCTCACCACATGAAATTCTTTTTAATTAACAGGTGACAGTAAGAAACTCAAACACTGAAAGTTTTATCTTATCTGTGGGTAACCATTACATCAAGAAGCTTTAACTGTTATAAAGAACACATTTTTATTTACTTAATCATCTCTGCAGATAAAAGAAATAGATACCCCCTTAGCACAGGACTTATCAAACAACAAAAGAATAATATTACAAACTACTAAAAGCCAAGAACATGCAACCAAAGTATCCCTAGCTACCTACCACCTCAAATAGATGACAACACTAATATATCCTTTTCACCACATGAAAAAAGAATTATCTACTATGTTACTATGTTGAAGCTTTAACAGTTATAAAGAACATATTCCTTTATTTGCTTATTCATCTCTGCAACAGCATACTGTACACAAAAAAGCATCAGTAAACTGTAAACATGGCAGATATCAGAGAGGACTAAAAGCAGTGAACAGAAAACAAAGAAACAGATAAAGAGTGAGAAGAAGAAGAAAAAGAAAGATTACAAACTACTAAAAGCCAAGCATAAGCAACCAAAGTACCCCTAGCTAGTTACCACCTCAAAAATAACTACACTAGTATATATATTTTTCATGTTATGGGTGGCAGTAAAACTCAAAACACAGAAAGTTTTAATCAGCTCTGAGTGTAACCATTACATTTAGAAACTTTTAACTGTTATAAAGAACACATTTTAATCATTTTTTGGACAGTATACTGTACACACACACAAAAAAAAAAAAAAAAAAAAAAAAAGCATCATCAGGTAACATGGCAGATATCAGAGAGGACTAAAAGCAGTGAACACAAGACAAAGAAACACAGAAAGGTAAACAAGAAGAAGAAGAAGATGAGTAAGAAAAAAGGAAAGAACCTGTTGAATATGATCAGTAGTGACGTTTGTTGGATAGTAAGCTGCCATCATGGGCTGTATCTGCATCAGGTGCTGCTGCATATTTCCCCTCACACCTCTTTTTATACCCCCACACAACACACACTGAAACACACACAAATACACACACCCTTTTATCTAAAAGGTGTTGTAAATGCAAAGTTTACAATCTTATCAAGTCAAAATGGACCCTATATGCACCACCCTCTATATTGTTCTGTTCAAAACCTCACTTGACTTGAATAGTGACACTCAAATAAATAACACAACAATGGCAATTAATGGGACATAGACAGTACATAGCAAAGAAAAGAAACAGGACTCAGTTTTTGTACTGACTGTGTGTAGAGTGAGAAAAAGAATCTGGATTATTGTGGGAAAGAAGCCATTATAAGCCTGTAGGGAAGACTAGTAAAATGTTTTACCTGCTTTGGGGTTTGGACCATTTCTTTTTAACCTTATCATCACCATTAATTTTATTTATTGCGGCAGTACTTTCTTGATTTTATGTGATTCTGTCGCCTATAGTATGAAAAAGTTACTTTGACACCTAAGGGACCGTTTAGTAGTTGGTTTGTGAGATATGAATTTAATATAGCAAGTAGTAGTACGTTTGACAGCTGATGGAATAAGTTATATACATCTAAAATTAATATAACGTTTGATTTGTAATTTAGGAACACGCATAATTAATAAATATGAAAAAATTTATATATTATTTTATATTAAAATTGAAAGTGGAATAACTATTGCATGAATACTTAAATTCTGTATAAAATAATAGATAGATTCTCCCACAACTAATTCATGTATTACTAATTTATATAATTACATAACTCGAACCAACTACCAAACGACTCGTAAGTTTATAAATTTTATCACGTCGACTCAGCTACTTGGATAATTGAAGATTTAGCCTTTAAAAGTTGATCCAAAACAATTGAGGTTTTAATCTATCAAAAAGGGTATTTTATTCTTTTTTCAAATTTACCAGTGACACATTCTTAATTAAATGAACAAATTTAATGCTTGTTATAGTTTCAAAGCTCCTCTCAATTAAGGGTTGGAAATAAGTTATCTCAGGATAACTTATACTGAATTAATTATCTCGAAATTAATTATTTCATCCTGTAGGAATAAAATAACATTACAATTTCATGACAACTAATTTCGGGATTAGTTATATTGCGATTTTACCTCAATTAAATATGAGATAAACTCAATTCAAATATAATCTCGAAATTATTTATCCTTATCTCCCATATCAAACGAGGATAAATTTTTTAACGGTAGTGAAAACTGTAAAAATACAAGTTTGATAGCTAAGCTACGCTTGTTGAAGGTACACTGTCATATATATAAACCCCACCCCCCCGCCACACGAAACACCACCCCACCCCACCCCACCCCCACCATGGGGTTTAAAAAGTCTTTGACAAAAGGTAGGTCACGTGACAGATGATGATAAAGAAAAGGGTTTGTACACGATTAACCAGGCAGACAATTGCTCCTTTCTACCTTGGGCTTTGGGCACTCCAGTCCAAACTCTACCATTGGTTACTCCCCCCTTTACCTTTTATTACCCCCCATTACGTCATCCCTTTGAAATCTTCAAGAAATTCTCGTCTTGCAACATGCAATACAAGGATTTTATAAGAATTTAAATTTTACACATCGTCAGTATTAATCCAAGTAGTATAGTAAATTTTCTTTAGGACATGAGATTTGAAATCTCCAAAGTTTTATGTTACCTACAATGACAAGTGAAAAAAAAAAATTGAAGCTATAAAAATTATTTATTTACACTGATAATATGCTTCTTGTGTCTCAAATTAACTGTTGACTTTTTATTTTATACGCCCGTTGTGAAAGACATTAATTAGAAGGAGTATTTGTGATTATTTTACTTTTTAATTTATGTCTAAATTATAATATCTCTTTATTAAATATTTACTCTATGTTATCTCAATTAATGATAAAATTTTACTAGGTTAAATGAAGGGAAAAAAATCAATTGCCTCTTGAACTTCTAAATGACAAATAATCCGACACAGCTCTTTTTAGTAATCACGGCAGATAATTTGATATGAGAGTACTATTTTTGTTCAGTTTACTTGTCCTTTGAACTCCCCTTACAAATAAAACTCCCTCCGATTTAAAATAGGTGTCCATTTAACTTTTTTACTTTGGTTCAAAATAACTGTCAACTTACAAAATCAAGAAATTAACTTTATTTTAAAGATTTGACTCTATTTACTCAAGGCAATAAATAAGCAAGAGGCTTATTAATTAATGATAGTTTAGTCAAAATACCTATGTCAAAATACCTATTTTTTCTAGTAATCGTATTTTCTGAAGGAGTATATGAAATAAATTAAGTGAACACTTATTTTGAATTGGAGGGACTAAATAAAACACATTTTATACTATAATATTCTTATTAATTAGTAATATATAGTCTTAATGAACTTTGAAAATGACTTTGACGAATCAGCAGTTAATGTTAAAAATAAATAGAAAATAGCTTTCTTTCAATATGTTAAAGTAGACAACTAAAAGCTTATTTTTCATACATTAATTAAATAAAAGTGAACAGAGTAAGTTGAAGTTGGAGGTGACATATATTCCGTAAAATTAATTGAGGTGTGCGCTTACTGGTTCGAACAATAATGATAAAAAAGTTAGTGGAGGAATATATTACTTAAAATATTTGTTTTTGACCGTGAAAAGTTAGTTTCGAATAGTGAAGTTTTACCAATCATAATTGATCAATTTACTATCTTTACTCCTTTTGGCTCTTACCATGTCTAATGTTTATCATTTGGGGGGAAAATCCTCCCATTGTCATTCTATATTTTTTTCCATTAGACATCTTATAATAATAATATTATCAATTTTAATAAATATTTTTTTAACATAATTTTCATTTTCTAACTAGACATCAAAAACATTTAAAAATCATATATATTTGAATACTAGTTATTTCTTGAATATTTTTCTTTCATACCAAACACACTCGGACAGGCATCTTAGGATTTTTCTCGTCTCCTTAATTTCTTTTGGCACTAAAAAAAATTCCTTTTTTGGGATTAGCTAGAAATTTTAGTAGCTAAATTAATTAGAAAGACCAGGACAGACTTCTAGTGAGCCCCCAAAACCCGTTGGGGCCAATTTTATGTTTTATTTTTGTTTAGAGGTTGATGTTAACTGTTAAGACAGGTGTTTTGGAAATTTTGCTCTATGTACATAGTTTGGTCCTACATAAGCTTTGTTACGCAATTATGTATGAAGTTGACTGGCCTTCGCCCTTATGCATTGTATGGTTATTTTAAGTATATATAGTAAGATGGCTACTCTTTATTTAGGCCACACACTCTAATAAGTAATAAGTGACTCACTTGATGAGGGTTGGCTCATCCGGCGCCAATCACAATACTCGATTATAATGAAATGTTATTATAAAGAATATTTGTTATAGAAAGGTATATGATCATAATTACAAATTTTAAAAATATTTATTTCTTTTTTAAACTTATGATTAGTCAACTTACACCACATATATTGAGAGCGAGTACTAGCTCAACGCTCATCTCTTCAAGTACTATTGGCACTCTTACAAACAGTCCTTTCTGCCCTTTTATAACTTCAGATCATTTTGTCAAGTGAGTGACGACAGTATTATACATATAATAAAATTCGAAAAGATAAACTAAACACTGATGATAGTGTCGAGCTGCAAATCAGAAATGATCAAGAGAAGTTGATGTTGGGATATTTAGGAAAAGTAAAACCTACATCAAGCCTCGTTACAAAATTATGGAGCTAAAAAAAGGGTTAACATTAGCAAAAGAAATAGGATACAAGGACATAGAAGTAGAAACAGACTGCCTACACTTGCCATCAAAAATATCACTGAGGAGGATAATGTCATTCCTTGAGGGCAATTGTTGCAGATTGCAAATTTCAGTTGGAAGTTAACAAGGCTACGATTAAACATATATGGAGGGAGATAAACTACTGTGTGGACTTTCTGGCAAACGAAAGGCGCTAACATGAAGAAAATTGGCTACCTTGAAAGATATACAATCAATAATATAAAATTTCTTCTCTTGGCAGATTTAAGTAACTTAGCTTATGAACAATTTAAAGTTTTTTCTAACTTTTCCAATGTACCAAAAATATATATAACATAATCCCACTACTAACCTACATATATTGGAGTTCTTGATGATATCACTTGGTCAAAAGAATGGTAGTACTGTCAACAGATGAATACATGAGCTTGTTGGGTGTTAGGTGGTAGTATTGGGGCTTGCCTTGATGAGAGGACCTTTGTTTGCATTCTACCAACATATCTCTCTGTGTTTTCCACGCCAGTGATGGGTATCTATGTAGGGTCTATATATACTGTATTCGAATCAATTACCAAAGAATGTAAAGGGGATAATGTTGATGCTCCCTTCTCTCCCAACATCAAGATTAGCATAGTGGTTGGGGAGCCTTTCTCTTCATCATCTATGTGTACTCTTTTATTTCAATCATCTCATATTCGAAATTAACTTTGTCCGTGTTTGTTTGCTTACATTGTTGATTTCAAACTCGAATAATAGAGAAGAATGAAAGTAGCTTGCTGCCAATATAAAACTTGCTCATATTATCGGTCACGTCTCTCCTAACATCAAGATTGGAATAGTAGTTAAGGTGTCTTTCTCTTCAGCTTTGTGTATGTTTTATTTTTAACGGCCATGTGATATTCAAAATCAATTCTGCCACTAGTGTGACCATGCTCACATTGTCGATCAGAATCTCAAATAAAGGAGGAAGGTTGTGTTAAGCTGGCGGGTAGCATAAAAACTTGTTACATTATCGGTCTCATCTCTCCTAACATCAAGATTAGAATAGTTGTTAGGGTTTCTTGCTGTTCCTCTATGTGCACACTTTTATTTCAATCAATTGATATTCTAAATTAACGCTGACTCTGAACTTGTTTATATTATTAGTCTCAAATCAAATAAAGAAGTGTGATTGCGGTAAGCTGACAAGTTACAACTAATGTAGAAACTCGGTTTGTTAGTCCCATGTCTCCTAACATCAAGATTACACTAGTAATTGATGTGCCTTTCTCTTCACCAACGTGACTCTTTTGTTTCAATCATCTTCTATTTGATATTAATTTTGCTTATATGAGCTTGGTCGCAAACTTGGATAAAAAAGGACGGCTCCAATAAGGTGACAGTCAACGTAAAATTTATCAATGGAACTAATGTTTGAAATTCATTGGTCCGATCGAGAAGTTACTGCATACATTGTAGAAGTATTTCAAGTCTGCAACTTAAATGACCCAAAAAGTGGTCGGAGGTACAAATAACCCATTAAAAAAGAAAGTTACCAAACTAACCTTTGCGCACTAATTTAGTGCGCAATAGGACCAAACTATAAATTCACAATTAAGTCCTATTGCGTACTAAATTAGTGCGCAATAGGTCTTTAATAAAAGTCCCTCCATCTTCTCCACCCCGACAGTCCCTCCATCTTCTCCACCCCGACAGTCCCTCCATCATTTTCATGTTATTTTTTAATCAGAAAGTCAATATTCTTGGTATATTCAGGGCAAGGAACAAGTTTCAAAGCTTGAATTTCGGAATAAAGCAGCGTAGAACTCAATTTCAAAAACTCAAAAACAACCTTCAATCTAGGTATTTTACTATGAATTTTCTATTACATTGTTAAATATATTATTATCCTAAGCATGATTAATGTGGGTTTCAAAAAAAAAAATGAATTACGCCAAAAATAAATAGCGCAATAGGGGATGTCCAGTGCGCTATCAGCCCCTTTTTTCGTTTTTTTAATTTTATTTTTTATTTTTGATTAATTATTTGTTAATTGTTTGATTATTATCCTAAGCATGACTAATGTGGATATTGAAAAAAAAAAAGTGAAATGGGGGCTGTCCAGTGTGCGATCAGCCCCTTTTTTCTTTTCTTTTTTAATTTATTTTGTTAATTGTTTGATTAGCTAATTGTTAATTATTTGTTAATGATATGTTAATCTTTAATTATTTATTAATTGTTTGATTAGCTACTTGTTAATTATTTGATAATGATATGTTAATCTTTAATTTTTTGTTAATTGTTTGATTGTAGGAAAATACACTAATCTCCTAATAATTTATTTATTTGTTAATTTATTTAATTGTAAAAAAAATTAATCCATGTTAATTATGTGCTAATTAGTTATCTACTTTTATGTGGTAATCGAATTTTATTTGCTAATTAGTTATCTAATTTTATGTGCTAATTAGTTATCTAAATTATGTGTTAATGTGCTAATTAGTGTTCTAATTAATTATCAATTGTTAATTAGAAATAGTTAAACCTTAATATCCTTAATATTATACTTGTTAGTTATTGTAGTTAATCCTTAATTTAGGATTGAACATCCTTAGTTTAAGATTAAAAATAGCATTAATATAATATTAGTTAGTTAATTGTAGTTAGTAGCATAATCAATTAACAATTATTAATTCGCAAATTTAGATAGTTAATATAATTTCCCATTAAAGGATTAGTTAGTTAGTATAATTGAACATCCTTAGTTTTGGATTGAACATCCTTAGTTTAGGTTTGAACATCCTTACAAATCTTTAGTTTAGGATTGAACATCTTTAGTTTAGAATTGAACATCTTAGTATAATTTTTCGATAAAAGATTACATAATTAATATTATATGTTAATGATTAATTAAAAATGCGTAAAACAGATACGACACCTCTATGGATCCCGACCCCGTTCATCCAGGGCCCTTCGAGCCAGAGGTACTTCATCTACAGTAGCATCACAGTCAGCCTAGTATGGGATGCGGATGTGCCACCCGTACCGCTTGTTCCGTCCCCGGTTGATGGAACAAGCATGGAATCTTTTAGATGCTCGTCCCCCACATCGTCGCGTCTTAGATATACTATATCAGGGCGGTATCTACCGTTGTGTCGATGCTGGTCGGGTACAACATGATAGGTCTTTTGTGACGGTCATGATTGAGCGATGTCGACCGGAGACCCATACATTTCATCTCAGCACTGGTGAGACCACCATCACCCTTCAGGATGTGGAGTCATTTACGGTCCACAGGTAGATGGACGCGCATTGTATATTGAGGAGCCTCAGCAGATGTCGTCGTATCGGGAGGAGTTGACTAGGCTCACTGGTTTCGCGCCTCAGGAGGGTGATATATAGGGACAGAGTAGGGTGTCGATACATTCCCTCTCTACTCACTTGCGCCTCGTCGACATGAAGCATCTGATTGCAGAGGACACACCTTGGGTGGATGTTGACCGACGTGCTCGTTTGTACCTTCTCTTCATATTCGGGGGCATCTTGTTCCCGAACACATCGGGTTCCCATGTGAACTTAAGGTATCTGCGTTTCTGGAGCATCTGGGCGAGTTGGGATGTTACAGTTAGGGCGCTGCTGTTCTGGCTTACATGTATCGAGAATTTTGTCGAGCGGCTATGGACTCGAGGACCGATGTCGCTGCATTTTGCCCGCTCCTCCAGGTAATATATTTAAGAGTGTGTAATTTTATTCTAAATATAGCTTTCTGAAATGACGACTAATTAAACATTTTTTTTAATGGCCCTTTCAGATATGGGTGTGGACTAGAATGAGACCTTTTAAGCCCATAGCTGCTCATCCTCTGCTTAACTATATTGTTGATATGGTGCCATACGCGCAGAGATGGACGGGAGGCATAATCCGAGATGTGGATACGCACCACATAATTCTCCCTTTCAGGGATCAGCTAGATCGTATGACGGTGGACAAGGTAAGTTTTTTTTTATTTAATATTTGTATTTTTTTTTTTTTTTACTATTTTAGTCTTTTATTTTTAACTAGATCAATTCTTTTTACATGCTTTTATATGGACGCCGTATGATCAGATTTTAGATCAGCTGTCGGCGTTTTGTAGGGCTGGTGAGCCCGAGTGGAGGTCGCGTGTCCGTTGATACATATGGATATCGTTGAGGATCACGCGCCCAACCACGTCTTACGACAGTTCGTCCATGTGTAGTTACTTAGGAGCACGACCATTATTTGCAGGACAAGCGTGTGGCCATCACTGATGCATGGCGGGCCTTTATGTAGCTCCAAGTCCAGCGTTGGGATCAGAGGATGGGGATGCTAGTGGTGGTCGGACATACGAATCCTATCCAGAGGTATATGGAGTGGTACACGTGAATCACTCCCAGCTTGGTTGGCAACACCGCAGGCCTCGTACAGACGGCCGAGTATATGCAGCACTCGCAAGACAGTATGAGGCGTCGGTAAGTTTTATAGTCTTAAACTTAATTAATCGTCTTATGTATTACGTTATAAATTTATTCAATCATTAATATTTGCAAACAAATGCATACAGACCGTACAGAGGATGTGTTGTGAGAGTTTGAACCATATGAAGGCCCTCGAGAAAGCGGGATATGCAGCACGGATAGTTCAACTAGCCGAGGGTGGTATGCTACAGGCACAGGAGCTCGGCCGTCTCCACGAGCATGTTCCAAAGGTCCCGTATCAGACAACGGGTGGTCGAGGTCATACCAGAGGTGGTGGTGGCGAAGGAGGGTGACGAGAGGGCGGTGGCCGGAGAAGGTGGGCGCATCGGGCGGCGGCCGTGGTAGGGACAGAGAGGCTAGTCACTAAGGGGGTAGGGCCAGAGGGGTTGGTGGTCTAGTAGATGAACTTGACGAGCATGCTCCAGTTCCAGCTCTAGCCCAATAGCCTCCGTCGACTTCAGAGATCCCGTCGACTTCAGAGCATCCGCCGACTTCAGGGCGACCGTCGACACCTTTATATACGTCGGATTTATTTTCAGATCACATGTTCTGGCCATCGTTCGCATTGGGGCCGCCGATTCGTCACGTCACGGTGACGAGCGCCGATTCGTGATCTACTGTGGTGGCACGGAGCTAAACATCGACTCCTTATTCCGAGGACTTCAACATGTTTGAGCCGAGACGTAAGTGTTTAAAATAATTATTTTAACAAATTAAAATATTTATACTAATTATTATATAATTTTTCATTTCTTAGTTTTCAGCTCCGCCCGCGCTATCTACATCTCGCACTGGGGTTCGCTCGGGAGATCGCCGAGGGAGCCGGCTACGAGCCCTCCGAGGAGCCCTCTCACCACTCATCTCAGAGCCTATCGACACATAAGTTTGATTTTTTACAATAAAATAATGTATTAATTAATTGTTTATATGTTATTTCATGTTTAGTTTAGAAATTATTTATATGTTATTTCAGGTTCATTCTTCTGCGCCTGTGAACCCGACTCATGCGGAGATTGAGTCATCTCCTGAAGCTGATGACATTTCGTCCACCGTCGTCTCCCATATGAAGCATATTTTGAACAAGCCCCCAAGGAAGGGAAGGCATGATGATCATGCCATAGAGCATGTACGGATTAAGAAGAAGAAAGGGGATGGAGATGATGATGAGGGTGGTGGGGTTCACCTTAGGCCTAGGGTTATTCTAAAGGCTTCCACATGAGGGACCTAGGGGGGATGAAGATTGTGTATTTATAAATAAAATATACATTTTATGTAAATATTATATTTTTTTGGTATTATTTTCTTAATGATAATTAATCATCTTAGTTTTTATTGTCGTTTAATAATAACTCGTGCGGCGTCCTAAATTAATTAAAACCCTTTAAAATAAAATACTTAAACCTAAAGATAACAAGTTTTCAAACAAACAAAACTTATTTCGGGGTACTTTACAACCCCTAAAACGACGATCCAAACTTATAGATATACTTGATATGTTGTGCCTACATTATTGTTCGCAGAAAAAGATATCAAGTTTTATATAAAATATTGATATTCCGGTGTTTTTGAAACATGACTAATCTTTTATCAAAATACAAAAAAAAAACGTAAATTTCAAAACTTTTGGCTAATGAACTAAGGGTTGAGGACTTTTATTAAAGACCTATTACGCACTAATTTAGTGCGTAATAGCACTTAACTGTAAATTTATAATTTGGCAACTTTTTTTAATGAATTATTTTGGTATCTCCAATTATTTTTTGGGCCATTTAAGCTGCGGACTCGAAATATTTCAAGAGATCTATAGGAGTATTATTTATTTATGTCCTTTTCCCCCTTCATTTATTTCTACATCATTACTCTTTCGGTATGAATACTGTTGCTCAGTGTTTGGTTCCCTGTTGCAAGAATATGCCAGTTTCCCACTTGGCCCTTTTTTTTATGTTCAGAAAGTACTCCCTTTCGTTAGAGTGTGACAACAACTGATCGAAAATAAAAATTTCTTTGACCAACAGAAGATCCGTCACTATCTTTCTCTTTCAATGACTTGAAGCGCAACTCATGTTCTAAAAGAAAATAGGGCAAAGGTGTATATATATATTATAAAAGTTTTTTAACTTTGTATATGTAAAATAGTTATATTTTTATTATAAAAGTGATATATATATATATATATTCTTATCATTAGTACAAATATATTCTTGACGTTATAAAATAGTGTAAATATTTTTTTTTTCCTAAATGATAGAATTTCATCGAAAAAAAAATCATTTAGGTTATTTTTTTAATTAAAAAATTAGGGAAATCACATGGATTTTAAAAAAAAATCTACCTTTATTTTTTTTTAATAAAAGTACATATTTTTCTAAAGCCACATAGAACCCCCCGTATCCAATTTTTCTCTTTTTTCTCTCTCGGTGGTTTTTAAATTTGGTTCATTTAGAAAAATGGGTAGACCTATTTTTTTAAAGTCACGGAGATAATTTTTTTTAAACTAATCAAACCCGAAAACCCACCAGAAAAAAATTATTATGTGACTTTAGAAAAATATATCTACTAAAAAAATGAGTAGATTTTTTTTAAAGTTATGTGACATTTTTTTAATTAAAAAATAACCTAAATGTGTTTTTTTTTAATACAAATAATCATCGTATACAAATGAAAAAGGTATATTTGTACTATTTTATAACGTGCAAATTTTTGTGTTTTGATGTTTTAGTTGAATACATCGATTTGCACAATTTGAATTGAATAATCGACAACGATTATATATATACCACTTTTATAACGAGCCTACGAAATGTAAATAGCTAAAATATGCCCTAATTTAAAACCCCTAAATGTTAGTCATTTATGTAAAAATCTTATATATAAACTTTTTATGAGGGATATATTAGTACTTTTGCCCAAGAAAATATTCAAGTAATAGTTGCAGAATTAAAGATAGATTCGAAATTTAAATTTTGTTGATTCAATTTTTTAAGATTCTTAGCGTCGTATCTATTATTTTTTTCAAAATTATTGGTTCATATATGTTATTTATTCTAATTGCATAAATTCATTTTTCACGTTGAAAATACTGAGTACAAATGAAGCTGGCGTGTTTGGCTCTACTTAGAATGGCCTTTTCCCCTTCTGCCACTGTTAGAAAAATGTAATGTCTCCTGCATCAGGTGTATAAAGTCATTCATAAGATTTATAAAAAGGCCAAACCTATCGACAGACACCTATGGTCGTCTACTTTTTTCACTTGAGCAAAAGCTTCCATTTGCTCCATTTAGACACCCGAGGTAGGCTGCGATGTGTCATGTAGACACTTTTTATACACCTGATAACTTGGGTGAATTGCACAGTAAACAAGCCCGTAGAGACTTTAAATTTTACAATTTTTTATTTTTTTAATCTTTTCTTCTTCCTTCTCTCTCCTTCCAACCTTTCATCCACCTTAAACCATCACCTTCTAGAAAAAATCTCCATTAACAAGAAAAAGAAGAACATAAGATTCTTTGATCCTGTAATAGGGGTTGTTTGGTACACGATATTAGTTGGGATATCCCAACATTAATTGTGAGATTAATTTTGTACCATGTTTGGTAGAAGGTATAAATTTATCTTGAGATAAATTTATACCTTGTAACCTCTCTTAGATGGGATAAATTAATCCCAAGATTATAATTCTGGGATAATTTTGTCTGGGTACCAAACGACCACTATATTTTTAGTTCTTTGGGACCCGCTTTGTACATTTACTAATTTTGGCCAACTTTTCACCAATCTCGTTATTTACTCCCAGCATTTTGAGGAAAAAAATTATTTAAGGAAGGAGATGGAGAACAAATTAGCCAAATTCGGTTCGACAATGGAGATGAGGAAGAGTCGAAGGGGTTGGGGTGGGAATTTATTAGGAAGAAGAAGAGGAGGAGGAGGGTGAGTGGGTGGGTGAGAGGGGCTTAGGAACTAGTTTTTTTTTTTCTTTTCTGCTTTTTTTTTATTTTATAACTAAATAGTTTTAAAATGATTTTTCTACTCATCGTTTATTTTTAATAATTATTTTTGGTATATATGCAACATGTCTTCATTTTATTCGCCGTTTTGACACGTCATCGGCGAGTGTGTTACACTCACTCTATATATTTGACTGATTGTACAAAAAGTATCTAAATGACACAGTCTAATCCTACTTCGAGCGAGTGTCTAAATGAAACGAGGATCTTGAGGGGTGTTAGTGAAAAGAACGGAACTACTAGGATGTCTGTTGATGGGTTTGGCCTTATAAAAATTCATACTCCAGTCCATTCCTTATCTTAATTTTTTTTATTAGATCTTTGGATTTGCTAACAAGTTTATTAAAACCAAATTGACAAGCTCGTTCTTTTCACTCATAAGTCAATTTTCAATCATTTTTCTGTCCTTATAGCTAAACTCTATTTTCTCTTCACCTCATCAAGCCGCTAGTTTTGTTCAAGATGCTAGGACATTGAGAAGGACGGACGTTTAAGAGGGGAAAGGTCATGGCAAGATGCCCTTCGTGATCCATAAATTTACAATCAGGAAATTGTATCCACACTTTGTGGCTAATCTGAACTCTTTGGATTTTTCAAATTTAACTGAAACATCTTAGTAGTTAACGTATAAGGGAAATCATAGGCACATCCTTTAACTTGTTGAGTCTATATTCTCTCTATTTCGGTACCTAGTCAATCGTTTGTTGAACTCGTGTCTAATCAAACAGTGCTAAGATAAAATTATACAAATGAAATCTCAAGTGAAATAGATCTATATGTCTAATCAAACAGTGCTAAGATAAAATTATACAAATGAAATCTCAAGTGAAATAGATCTATGTAAAAAACATGTATAATGTTATTGAATAGGATCACTGGCAAGAATGAACTACAATATTAGTTAGGAGTTCACGTAAATTCAATAACTCTTACTTAAACACACACACACACACACACACACACATATATATATATATATATATATTATCGTGCTTAATATACAATGTGAAACTTAACTTTTAACAGATCCACCTCTTTACCACTGGAGGCAAATACTTTTTTCCCACAAAATTACTATGAATATGGGTCCAAACATAGGGGTCGTACCTCATTGAAGTGGGTGCCAATTAAATGGCAAAAATTGAAAGAAAAGAGGAGTTAGACGTTCACAATATGCAAAGCTCGAACTGAATTGACACTTGTGACAGCTAAGAGAAGAAATTGATGAATTTTGGAGGGGAGGAACATGACAAACTTCACATGTTCCTTTTAATAAGAGTGATGAGTATTGAGTAGTAGTGTCAAAGTAACTTACCATTTTCATGTATAAGACCCATATGGCATTTTGCCCTTTCAGCCTGCCTTGTTATCGGCAAAACTGTGTTGTGTACTTTTCTTGGTTCTTTTGTTCTCCCTCTGCATTTGCCATGTGACTTGTTAAAACAAGAGTCATTTCAATGTAGTACACTTCCTTGCAGAATAGACTTTCAAAGTTGAAGTACAAAGACCATAAATATTTATTTATTTATTTGGGTTACCCATTCAGTCTTCGGTATTTGCTTCATGGCCCAATTAATTAGGATTCGCATTAGAAAATTTTAGTGTGAAAGATATAAGACTCTCTACCAAAGGCAACTAGCTTGATCTTGAGACTTATGGTTAATGAAGGAGGGGTACTTATTACTCAACTACAATCTTTGTTCGTAATTATAAGTAATTATTTGTTTCCACTCTAAGATTGTATTCGTTTTGGCTTGATTAATCATGATTGGGCTTTAGAAAATTCTACTTTGAAGGATAAAACGCTCCTTACCAAAGGTGGCTAGCGCTCGAACCCAAAACGTATAGTTAACGATGAAGAGATACTTATCACTCCACCGCAACCTTTAGTTGTGACTTGTGATCATAAACATTTTTGCATTCCCCATACGGTATTTGATATTCTCTTTGGACCCAACCAATCAATATTTTGCGCCAAAAAGTCCCCCTTTGGAGGATATAGCGTTGCCTACCAAAGACAACTCGCTCAAACCTGGGACCTATAGTTAATGATGGAGGAGTTCTTATCACTGAACCACAATGTTTAGTCGTGATCATAAATATTTTGAATTTCCCACTCAATGGTTTAGTCGTGATCATAAATATTTTGAATTTCCCACTCAATGGTCAATATTCGTCTTGGGACCCGAGTAGTCCTGATCCACGTTAGAAAATCCCACTTCAAAAGATAAATGCTCCTTACTAAAGATGACTCGCTCGAACCTAAAATCAATAATTAATGATAGAGGAATATTAATCACTAGACCACATGCCATGACCCATAAACATTTATCAGAACACTAGTCTATAGGACTATAAAAAAGTCCAAGATACTCCAATGACAATAGTGGGAAGAACAATATATCTTTTTTTCCTCAATGAGTTTGTTGAGGAAAATACTGAACTATCCAATTGAAGCTATCGTAGTCGGACCATGGACTGTGCTATTGTCGGAAATAAAAGAATAAAAAAATTAGGTGCTCATTGTTACTACTAAATTGGAGTTTTTTTGCTTCCCTTGAACAGTCAATATTCAAAATATATCGGCCGATTAATTTAGATTCACGTCAAGTAAGTTCACAAAGAGGATAAAACACCCTGTATCATGAAGTTAACAGTTCCAGGGTTCAAATCCGAAACCTTAATTTAGGTTTGAAAGATTTCAATCATCCTAACATACTTCTTGGTGGTTTAGATTTAAGCTTCAACGTAAGGTACGTGTAAACGTTTTCAAGATACTTTAGATTCCGGTTTTTGTCTAGCTCGTTAAAATTGCTCCTTTTTTTCTACCTTGATGTTCACATTATCAACTTATCTATCTACCTTTCAAAATTCTTTAAAAAGAGAAGTCTTTTGTATGAATTTCTAACCGTCAAGACAACACACATTATTATTTTTTTAACCCTAAAAAAGTACAATATTGTAGATCCAAAGACCCACTGCATGAATTGAGGTACAATTAGATAAATCTAAACATTTTAAGGTAAGCAACTCTTTAGATGAGGGAAGAGTTGGATAACAATAGTGTGTAGTTGATCCAATATCTTTGTATAAAGAAGTTGCGCGCAAAATTCAGTTGCTTTGGGCCAAATTCTATATTAGAAATTTAGTTAATATGTGTAAATAGGGTATTCCAAACTCAATAAGGATAAAAAGAATTATAGTCCATAATTCATAAAATAAAATCCTGAATCCGCCCCTAAAAATATACATCAAAGCGAAATTAAAGTGAATATATGTGAAGTATTCTAACTGATGAACCTTTCATTTCAATTTTTTGTGCGGTTTGGCCTTCAAAGGCACTGGTCTTTAATTTTTTATCTTCGCTTAAAAAGGTGGCCGAAAATAACCCGAAGTTTTGGATTCGAATCCTCGCTCAGTCAAAAAAGAAAAAAAATCGCAAGGCAGGGCATTGCATAAAGTTTGTCGCATAAGGCAAATTTTTCGCAAAGCCTTGCCATGCAAATTTATTTTTATTTTTATGACTAAGCCGGGGTTCGAACCCTAAACCTAGGGGTATTTTAGGCGAAGGACAAAAATTAAAGACCACCCCCAAAGAAGGGCAATCATGCAAATTGCGCCTTTCATTTTAGTGGAAAAATGATCGGGTCATTCACACGAATGCCCCTATTCGGGGTGATCTTTAATTTTTGCCCTTCGATGCTTTAAGTAACAAAAAAATGACCGAAAATATCCCTAACATTTGGATCCTGGGTTCGAACCCCAACAGAGTTAAAAAAAAAAAATATATTGCAAGGCATAAGTTCATATGAAACTATGCCTCTTCGCTATGTAGTTAAATAGAAACTATGCCGGACACGGCAAAGGTTTCTATGAAACTACATAGAACCTATGCCTATAGGCATAGTTACGAAATTAATGCAGAATTTCAGTTGCACAAACTTTTGTTGGGCAAGGCATAGGTTCTATGTAACTTCGCTCGAATAGGCATAGGTTCATAGGAACCTATGCCTTGCGAGATTATTATTATTTTTAAATCTGCTGGTGATCGAACCCAGAATCACTGATGCGAAAAGGGTACTTTAGCCCATAAATTTTCATTAAATGTGAAGTAAGGTCAAAAATTAAAGACCAGTCCGTATGAAGCACAATCCACGCAATTTTTTGAAAAGGATCTCTTATGATAGGCCCAATATGGTTGGCCTTCAAATTGCTTCTCCTAGTCCAACATGGAGCAAAACCAAAGAAAAACTATATGTTTATACTATAGTGCACAAATAGCCTATTTGAGGGCATTTTAAGACATACCAATTTTTAAAAATTGTTTAAAATTTGGTCAATATGTACTTTAATATTTAAACCAAAATACTCCTAAAGAACAGTTGCAAAAAATCCAAATATTGAACATTTACACTAATGCTATGTGCTACATGTCAACGATAAAATGTAGTACTTGACAAAACTGGAGGAAACGGTACCGCAGGAAATCTCAACCCCTATTTCAAAACTAGCCTGCGTCAATTGGTAAATGGGTCAAATTTTGAAAGATGCTGTGCTTGCGTATCAAGATTTTAGTCGATGTTCAAAGCCTCCCAACATAATACAGTTGTATGAAAGTTAATTACACTCGACTTTGTTTCTAAAATTAGATTCTTCTTTCAATTTTGATCAATATAGATTCTTTCCCTCATATCTTTATTGACTTTTTAAAATATTATTTTACTCTTTAGATTATCAATCTTCATTTTACTTATTTGATATCTGGATTTTCTTAATATATACTATTATAGACGATGACTACAAAACAAATCAATATTATTTTCACAACGAAAAAATGAAAAATAATGATCAATCTTTTTTTTTTGGCGCGGATTGCCCTTCATTTGGGGTAGTCTTTAATTTTTGCTCTTCAAATTGGTAAACTTTAATTTATACCTCTCGCCTAACACCCCGAGGTTGTGGGTTCGAACCCCAGCTTAGGTAAAAAAAAAAAAAAAAAAAAAAATCGCTAGGCAGAATTTTGCAAATTCGCGACAAAATTCCTCGCCTTAAAGGCAAAATTTGGGCCTCGCAGCGTAATTTCGCCTATGAGTGTAAACTTGCTCGAAGGGTAAAATTTAAAGACCACCATTTTGAGGGGTAAAAATTAAAGACCACCCCAGCGAAGGGTAATCTTGCAAATTGCCCATGATCAATCATATAAGTTAATGACATTTAATAATGAAACTAATGAGACGACAATAATTTTTCTTATAAGTAAAACTAATTTACTCGTATCATTAATTTTATTAACAACAAAGTCAATACAATTTTATTGAATTAACATTGCGGGATATGTATCGCGATCATAGCTAAGATGGATTTATAGCCTGTTTGGCTAAGCTTCTAGGAGGGTGGAAATGCATTTTTTTTTTTAAAAAAAAGTGAGATGTTTGATCAAGTTTTTATGAGAAAAAAAGTGTTTTTTGGGGAGTAGCATAAACTATTTTTAAGAAGCTAAAAAAGTGTAGCTTTTCCTCATAAGCATTTTTGAGAAAATACACTTTAGAAACACTTATTAAAAGCTTGAATAAACACTAATTGCTGCTCAAAAGTTTTTTTTTTTTTTTAAATTAAATTGGTCAAACACAATTTTTTTTTCCCCTTCAAGATTTCCAAATTGAAATGCTAACGCACCCATGTTGTGCTTCTCACTAGAAGTACTTTTTTAAGAAGCACTTTTGGAAAAAATACTTTTCAAAATAAGTTGATTTTAAAATCTTGGCCAAATAAGCTATCAGTTCAGATCTTAGAGAATTAGAAAAAATTTATTCAAATTTATTCCGTACTTCTAGACCAACAAATCTTGATCCCATTTCGAATTGAATAACTCCCTTAGTTGATGATTCGATAAGCCAATGTCTCATGAGTGAGGTGACTGATGAGGAAGTAAAAAAATATTGTTTTCGACGTGCATCCCTTAAAAGCTTCGAGAATAGATGGAATGACACCCTTCTTTTTTCAAAATTATTGGAATATCCTATCCACTGATATTATTGTTGTCGTTAAAAGCTTTTTTCATTCAGGATATCTCCTACCCTCTTGGAGTCAAACTCTCATTACTTTAATCTCGAAAGTGAAGAATTCTAGTATTATTAGTCAGTTCAGAACTGTTAGTCTATGTTCGACGGTATATAAGATTATTACTAAGATTATTGCAGCAAGAATGAAGCAATATTTCTCCTAATCAATCTATCTTTGTAGGTAGCAGGGAAATTTTTGATAATATAGTCTTAGCTCATAAGTGTATTCATATGTTAAAAAACAAGAAGAGATGTAATAATAAATATATGGCTTTGAAGTTGGATATGTCAAAAGCTTATGATGGAGTGGAGTGGATATATGTCCAAACGTTACTTTTAAATGGGTTTTCATGTTACTTTTGTTCGTTGGATTATGCAATGTATCACTACTGTTACTTGTAGATTTAATCTAAATGGTGAAATTGCTAAGTTTGTTAAGCCGAGTAGGGGCTTAAGACAAGGTGACCTTTTGTCACCATACTTATTCATATTATGTGCCGAAGGATTTTCTAGACTTTT
>NC_081347.1:69213293-69327339 GCF_029784015.1 Lycium ferocissimum
TTAGTAATAGGTTATGACGTGTGTAACGGAGGGCACGAGTACCATAAGTGACGGGACGTGGCTAAGTTATAGAAAGGTGAGGAACGAAGTAGAGCGAATGCTAGAAAATGGTAGGATGATACGGATAAATGTGGGTGAATAGAGTACGTTTTGAAAATGAGAGAAGGATTATGTAGGAGTAGTGTGTCTGGTGACACGAGGTAGCATAAGATTCCTCGGGTGCGGGGGAATAAAAGATAAACGTAAACGGGAGAAATGATAAGGGATACAAAAGGAGCACCGGGATAGGTTGGGATAAAAAACACGATCCCAAGAGGATGTGGATACTAACGTCGGAATGACGATCTTGCCATTGAGATTGGAAAAAAGGACATGGGGCAAGTTATAAAAGAATAATGGTATAAGTACACCCCTAAAGGGGGGAGGCGGGTGAGAGAAACGTAAGGGTGAGAAAGAAACAAATTGGCACTGTAACATGTTGATATGGATGCGTAAGCTACAAGTGGGACCCCCTTACTGAAATAAGTTAGTAAGATCGGAAACCGAAGTAGGTGGATAAAAGTCAGGATGGTAATTAAGGTGGTGTGAGGAAGTTTTGCGAGGCTGTGAGTGACATGACGCTAGAAAGTGGACGTGTATAAAGGAGAAGAGTATGACAAGAGGGCGGTATTGAATAACCTAGGAGATAGAATGAAGGATAGCGATCCCATACTAGATTAAGGGCCAAGATGTCGGCTATAAAGTTGTTCGCTAATGCTATTGCAACTTGTAAGTGATAAGAAGAGGGAATGGAAAACCCTTATGATAGGAAGTGAGGGAGTCAAGAGCGATTAAAAGAAAGGAAGAAATATGATAAAAGAGAACGAGCGGGTTTTGGTATGAACAAGATATGCAGAGCAGGACGAGCCGAGGATGAAAGGACTATGTCTAAAGATTGAACGCATACTATATACAAGTTGTACGAGGATAGTGACGCCACCCGTCGATATTGGTATACTAAGAATGAGACTAAGTAAGTACGGATGAAAAGAATAAAGCCTTAGCGGGAACAACGCGGTTGTGATATTTCGGGTACATAACGGAAAAATGAACGATGGTTTAAAGCCAATTATCCAATAGAATTAGCATTGAAGACGGAATAAGACGCGCCTATGGTGGAACTAAGGATGCGCGCGATACCGGAGGGTAAGATAAGAGAAGGAGACAAGGTAGAACGTAAGGATTAGTAAGCGACGGTATCTCTTGGGCTAATCGAACACCTTCGTATAGTTTTGCGAGAGATTGCTGACATAAGGTGGGACAGGAGAGTGAAGAGCGAGAAAGATCTTCGAGCTAAAGGTACAGAAAGGATGTCGGCAAAGAAGAATGAACCCAAAAGGACACTTGGAATAACAGTGACAGGTGGAGTAAAAAGAATAGCGATTAGTGGTTCAAAAAAATTTGGAGGGAAGAGAGAATGTTGTTCTCATGAACAGAAATGAAAGAGTCCACCGGATGTTAGGAGAAGGTTTATGGACCACTAAGTAATCCAAACGTGAGAACATATGCTATGGAATCATAGGAAGTATCAACGTGAAGCTATACCCAGCTATGATGATACAAAGTTGGTATCGGAAAGCTAACGAATAAGATGACGAAAGGACGGGTAATATGGGGAAATCGGAGATGTGAGCAAGGGAACAAGAAAAAGTAACATGAGGGCGATAGATGGCTATGGTATGATAAGTCGAGCTACGTTAATGTAGACAAAGATTCGGAGTAGAGTGAAATGTTAGCTAAATTCGGTCGAATACATGAAGGCAAGGAAGCGGGAAAAGTGGATTGCGAGGCAATGAAGGAATTAAGTAAGAACGAGAGAGGCCGCGTATGTTTTAAGGTAGGATTAAGCAGGCGATAATCGAACCACAGGGGGGATAAGCGTTCCCCGAGAGGAAAGGTATTACACCCCGTAATTCCGTACATTGGGATGTTGTTGGAGGTATTGTCAATGAGATGCAAAGTCCTAGGTACTTGTGGTACGATTATAAGGATCGAGTTCGTGTGAGGAAACAAGGGGGAGACGACTCGAGAGGTCGAAGAGAAAATGAAGAAGGAACGTAATCGATAGATGAGATTGCATCATTTGGTGATAAAGGAATCCCCAGATCCTTAGAAGACTTTACGAGACTAGTTGAACATTCTATGACGAATGTTCTAAAGGAAGGATGTTATACCTCGCATTTTGTACATTTGGATATTCGGGGTTAACGGCGGAGAGATTAAGACAAGGTGATATTTTTTTCGGTTTTGTTAAGAATGCATAAGTTGTATGTTCATCTTTTATTGGTATGGAGCATTAAGGATAAATGTGAAATAAGGAAAATTTAAGGGCTAAGAGTGGAAACAAAATATTTCATGAAGTGGCCAAATGGCCAAAGTGGCCGTGGGCCCCACCCTAACTTGGCCAATATTTTCATGCCATGAGATGGCACATGTGTACACTACACATTTGTGGGAGCCAAGTATATGTACATGTGGGTACAAGTCATGAAGCAAGACTAATATTCATCATTTATTGACTTAAGAAAATTCTAGAAAATTGGAGGAAAAATAGAGTGCACATGACCGGCCATGTGCTACACATTTATATATATATATATATATATATATATATATATATATATATATATATATATATATATATATATATATATGTGAGTAATAACAATATAAGGCACAACTCATTATTTCAACTCTAGAAAATTCAAGAGAAAGGAAAGAAGAGAGAAGAGAAGCATTCGGCCAAGGGGTTGGCCGAATGGGATCTTTAAGTTGGTCATGGAAAATTATTTTCTCCTTGTTTCTCTACTAATTGGAAGGTCCTCTACAACGTGGAGTAGTCGTTGGAACAAGGAAACCATTCGTTTTAGCTATGGAGGATCCTAGCCGAGTGAAGAAACCAAGTGGAGAAAGGTAAGATTCAATCTCTTCTTTCATATGTTATGCATGGTTTGTATGTTGTGGAGTGTGGATATGAATGAAATTCATGAAATTAGGGTGTGTTGTGTGTGGCCGTGTATATAGGTGTGTTGTGTAGGTATGGTGAGTTGAATTTACTTGGTATCGTAGTTGTTGTTGTTATGGAATATGTGATGAACATGAAGGTTTGATGACTCAAATGGA
Source organism: Lycium ferocissimum (assembly GCF_029784015.1). NCBI lineage: Eukaryota > Viridiplantae > Streptophyta > Magnoliopsida > Solanales > Solanaceae > Lycium > Lycium ferocissimum. The sequence goes on from NC_081347.1 coordinate 69,216,456, forward strand.
AGTCGTAATTGTTGTGGGCTGATTTGGAAGCTAAGGTGATTGTAATATGATTTCTTGTATTGATGAAAATGATAATGCTAACGTATGGAATTGTGATATAGTTTATGAATTTGGAAGAAGAAAACGTGTTATTGATGTTCCTAATGTAGTTGGAAGATTTCGGGTGGAATGGCCTATTGTTTGGGTTGTTTTGAATATTGTATGGATTGTTTGGAACGTTCTTAAATCTTGTTTGAATGGTTGCGGATTAGTAATCGAATATGTGAGCATTGGTATTGAATTGATCGTATGTAGTTTATTTGAATATAAATGAAATGTTGTCGAATTGTTAGAAAGAAATTATTAATGTTAGAATGCGTTTTGAATCACTTATGGATATTGTTAGTATGGTTGTTGTTGATTTGGCCGAGTTGAATTCTCGGGGATGTTGAAGTTATGGAAATCGCCGAAATTTCTGTAGACAAAGTGTTAATTTGGTATTGGATGCTTAAGTGCTTATGGCTAATGGTTGATACCTAATGACGTTATTGTAGATCGTGAGAAGTCGAGACCTAAGTTTGGATTAGCGTAGGAAGCGGCTAAGGTATGTAAAGCTCACCCCTTCTTTCGTTTGGCATGTCTTAGTGTAAGTAAGCTATGACACGAGTTTCGAGGTAACTCTACTCTGACGATCCGAGCACGTCTGTGATTCTTATTTGTTTCTTGATGTTCGTATACTTAATGTGGTCAAATTATGGTCTTTATGTTTTTCGCATGACTAAAGTTCAAAAGTTGCATAAAAGCTTGTTTTCAAAAGAGTTTTGATCCTAAACGGTTCCGAAACTACGAACGTCTGTAACTTTCACATAAGGGCTCGGATCACTTCGATTTGTTTGTAGAAAGTTCTAAAGTGAATAGTGTCCGTAACTTTCCGAGGCGGACTCGGATTGGTTTGGCATATGACTATGATCCCTATGGTTCTGTTAATACGTTTATGATGTATGCTATGTTTCCGAATACCGTCTAAAAGATATTTGATACAACCATTGTCCGACTTTTAAATGACATTCCGTTTAGACTACTTCATTGAGTCTTTGAAATGTTTAATTGCATATGGTTTCTCACTACTCTGCTCGTGCCAGCCTCAATATGTCCTTCACTGCGTCCCGGGCCAGGGCATGTATTCGTGCAATTCCATTGCATTGTTCACCGCGTCCTCGCTAGAGGGCGGGGCACGTTATTCTGGCGTCCCTCTTATAGGGGGCGGGGCACATTATATGATATGATGATATGGGGAGGTGGCCGGGATGGCATATGATGATTCCCTTACCGCGTCCCCACAGAGGGCGGGGCACGTTACATGTACATGCATATGATGATTTTAATTACCGCGTCCCTCCTTAGAGGGCCGGGGCACGTTATATGCACTTATGATAATTTTATGATATCGACATGCATGATATATGTTTTAAAGGCAAGTCTTATAATCTTTTTACTCTTTACTTCAGTATACAGTATGATCCCGCTTACTATATTTCATGCTTTACATGCTCAGTACATATTCCGTACTGACCCCCTTTCTTCGGGGGCTGCGTTTCATGCCGCGTTGTGTACACCTGAGATGAGTGAAGATATTAGCGGAAGATGTTCCAGCGGGATTGGCGAGCTCCATTTTTCTCGAGTCCGCCAAGTCGAGTATTATGTTATGGTTTCATTTTCTCCGCATTGTATTATAAGTTTTATATGTTACAGATTTTATTTGATTCGAGAAAGGTAAAAAGCATATTGTTCTTCGAAAAACTTTCATTATGTATTTGTGTCATGATTTGAGGGTCAGCATGATTATGAGTATTACGAGAGTCAGCGGGTTCGCTCGGCCTTAAATAAGGGTCGGGTGCCCATCACACCCTATCGGATTAAGGGTGTGACACTTGGTTTTAGAGATTTAAAGTGTTTGAACAAAGCCCTGTTGGCTAAGCTTGCATAGAGAATTTTAACTAATGAAGAATCTTTACTCCATAAGATGCTAAAAAATAAATACTTTTCAAATACTTCTTTTCTTAATGCAGGATGTCCCTCTTCGAGTTCTTGGATTTGGTAAAGCATTATTTGGGGAAGAGATATATTGCAAAAAGGAATCAGATGGAGAGTTGGAGATGAAGGAAACATTAAGGTTTGAACTGATCCATTGATTCCTAATTCAAATGGTTTTTTAAACCCTTTCGAGGGCAAACCCAAGTCAATTTACAGTTGAGGGTCAATGCTCTTACTGATCAATAAAATCATATATAGAATATTCATGAGCTTCATCGTTATTTTCTCCTAATGATATTAATTTACGTTCTGTCTATCCCATAATCTATTACTAAAGCTTCATATAAACTTATGTGGCATTATACAAAATCAGGTAAGTACGAGGTGAGATCTGGTTATCATCAAGCCAAAAATCGTGCTCATTGTAGTGGTGTGAATAATAATAGGCCTCAAACCAGTTGTAAGTCTTTCCCAAAACCTTTCTGTGATTTTTTATGGTCAGTGGAACTCAAAAATAAATATAAACATTTTCTTAGGAAGTGCATTCTTAATGTCTTACCGGCTAACGCAATCATGTCTAAGAGACTAACTTACATTTGTGATGTGTATAAGGTGTGTGGTTTAGAAACATAAACAATTGATCATATGTATTTTAGGTGTCCGAAAGCTCAATTAGTGTGGAAATTGCGTCCTATCAACTGGCCTGATTTAGAAAATATTATTGATTTCTCAAATTGGTGGTATGGTTTGTTTCAAAATATGTATTAGTACCCTGATTCCATTGAGCTACTAAGATTAAGTGTTTCTGTGTTTATAGCAACTGTGGAAAGCTAGAAATTCTTAATGGTGATATATATGAACCTAATGTCATAGTTAATAAAGCTCTCTTGATTTTCATGAATATAACAACGTTTTGCTAACTTCTTCAACTTTGATTTGCATACCTAATAGGAATACGGATGGAACTATTAATATGACACAAGATGAGATTGTTGTTTTTACAGACGTAGGCTTGCAGGTGGAAATGTAAAATGCAAGTATTGGAATGGCGGCTATGGATTGCTATGGTCATTTGCTTCATGCCTTTGGTACTCCCATTCAATTTGTGAGGAAGGCCATCGCCGATGAAGCACTACTAATTACATAGGCATTGGAAAGAGTGTTACAAAATGGCTGGTCAAGAGTTCATATACTATCAGATGCAGAGAATGTGGTACAAATAATACAAAAAAAGATGATAATATCTTGGGAAATAGATATCACTTGTGAGAATTTATGGAGATTGATGAGTTCTTTTGAGGAAATCAACCCTCGTGCATGGAGCGTTCTAGCTCATAATATAGCTAGATTCTCTCTTTTGCTTTTACATAGAGTTTCTTGAGATTCTAATTTACCAGCTGAAACGTAAATGATATGCTGATATCTTATGGACATGTAAGACATATTATGTGAAGTACTATAATACAGTTGTTTACGGAAAAAAATAAAAATTTTCATTTGAAAAAATAATATCCGATACAATGTGAAGTTAGATTTAATTCAAATAATATTCACATCCCAATAGTAAAGGAAAAAAAAAAAAAAAAGAAGAACTAGAAAACAAAAGAAATAAAAAAAGAATGTGGTGTGTAGATGAGGCTGCTCCACCCTTAACGAGAGATCTCGGATTCGAGTCCTGAAAATAAAAAATCTTTAATAGGGAGCGCTTTTCCACAAATGAAGGCTTACGCTGCGCGAATCCAAATATAGTCGGGTTCCAATGGGTACCGGATATCGAGTGGCAACCCAAAAAAAAAAAAAAAACCGTAAAGTCTTACCGAGCTTAAAAAAACCTAAACACACAGGGACACAAACCGTTAAAACCTGCAAATCTCTTACAAAGTCAAACATAGTTTTAATTCATCTCTTTCACACACACATGCATAATTATTGAATCTCCAATTTGCTTTTAATTTTTCTTCATTGAAATATGAAGATTGTTCGTAGAGACCTTGTTCCTGATGGCCCTGGTAGTGTCAAGGTAATTTTATTTCCTCTCAATTTAGTTTTAATTGCTCTTTCTTTCATTAAATTTTAGTTATTTTAGTGATATTTTGACACCCCACAAGAAGAAAACGATCAAATTGATTTGAGTGTATATTCCCTCCGTTTCAATTTATTTGTCTGATTTTTACTTGAAACGGAGTTTAAGAAAATAAAGAAGACTTTGAATGGTGTGGTCTTTAAATTAAGGATTTAATATCCGTTTATCTTGTGTTAACATGTCACGTGAAAATTTAGAATTAAAGACTTGTCAAAAAAAGAAAAGAGACATTTTTTTTTTGAAGAGGACTAAAATGGGAAGTAAGACAAATAAATTGAAACATAGGGAGTATATATTCTTTTTGTTTTAATTGTTTTGTATAACAGTAAATTCGAGTGATTTTTGTGATATTTTGACACCCCAGAAGAAGAAAACGATCGAATTGATTGAGTATATATATATTTTTTTAAAGATTTTTTTTTTTTTGCATTATATAGATAATTCCAGAAGAAGCTGATGATTTATGGGTTGCTTATAATCTGATAGCTGAAGGTGATACTGTCTTAGCTGTTACTGTCAGGTATTATTACAATTTTGCTCAATTTCAGTACAGTTTTGCTCAATTTCAATAGTACTATTTTGCTGAATTTTAATACATGAGTTATTACCCTGTTACTGTGAGGTTAGTGTTTTGGGGGACAAAATAAGTAATTTTTGTTCATGTGAACGAGAAATTTGACGAATACAAGATGTATGCAAAAGGTAGAGAATTTGTATAAAAACGTGGTTTTTCTATAAGAAGCACCGAGTTCTATATACTAAATGGTATCTCATAGGTGCTACAAAAATTTACTAAAAATTCTAGTCTCATGCCCTTTTATAATTTGATCATGAAAGACAGGTAGAACAAGCTTTCTGGCTACAGGTTCGGCATAACCAATAGCTTTGGCGCAGATCTTGTATTTGTGTTAAAGAAATTACTTAATATGTGTAAATAGTTTATCAAGAACCCAATAACTTTCTTTTTTTAGAATCTAGAACCCATAAACTCAAAATCCTAGTCCCGCCTCTGATGAAAGATGGAATCTTTATGTGGAAGGAACTCCTGAATACTGGTCTCTCTTGCTAATTAGGTCCAAATTGAGTTCATTCGAAAACTTGGAGCTTCTGACCTTGTTTTCAAATACATTGTCGATTCTCTACACACACACACACACTTGTTAATGTGATGCATGTTTCTCGTCCTGCTGAGTTGATTAAAAGAATCATATTTTTTTTTATAAACATATTAGTTGCTCTCGTTTTCCAAATGTCTAATTTTTGCATCAATTTTCTTGTTTTATTTGTTAATTAGCTAACTTCTTAAATAGCGTTATCTTATCTTGAAAATGCAGTGTCCTGTGATTTGCAAAAGTAACATATAGATAATTAGACTCTAATATGAGTTGTACTATATTCTAGTTAAATTTGTCTAAATTGGTATGAGATGAGTTTAAATGGAGTAACATGGTCAGTGAGGATTCATATAGCCTCCCAACTTGTTTAGGATGGAGGTGTTGTTGTTATTGTTGTATGTTGAAATTGCGAATGACAATGTATTTAGAATGAAAATGGATTTTGGTGATATTGTGGGTTTTTACTGATTGCTCAGGTTGATAATAGTATAGTTGTTTTTGTTGCTTGAAGCTTACGATGAAGACTCATTTTTTAATATCGAGAGCAAGTGAGCAACTATGTTTTGCAAATTATGCTATGTGGCTCATTGACTGTGAACACGGTTTTGCTTATTACAACACAACCTACTGGAAGCTGATTGATTATTGCTTGTGATATCTTGTAGGAAGGTCTTAAGGGAAGCTGCTTCTGGAGGAAGAGATGCTGAACGAGTGAAACTGAAATTGGAAATTAAAGTCGAGGTAAGGAAATATTTAGACATCCAGCATCATTCATCTGTGACGGGGAAGTTTAACTGAACATTCTTACTCTTTAATTCTTCTTATATTGTTAATTTTGTGCGGGTAAACTAATTAGCAGAGTCATCTGTCCCAAAGTTGGGAGAGGATAATTTGATGCAAAACTGAACCTTAGACCTACTCAATCCTAAAATGTGCTCATGCGATGAGGATTGCCCAAGACCATATAAGGAAGTCCATCCATCCCCCTCCCCCCCGCCCAAAGGCTGGACACCTGAAACTTAGACAATATAACTTGGGGCCCAACATCGAGTAAAACCAAGAATTATAATGGGCTTGACTCTGATACCATGATAAAAATGGATTCGGGCCTAACTCAACCCCAAAAGCTCCAAAACAAAACCACCTAGGTGCTACCGGCAAAGGGCTATACTTTTCGATTTAGAAAAAAAAAAAGACAAGAAGAAGCTCAAAAAGCTAGCTTATGAGGTGAGGATTGCCCAAAACCACATAAGGAGACCAGGTCCCCCATCCAGTACCATTGTGGGAGTCTAACACCCCCCCTGCATGCTTAAGGCTGCCAATTGGAGTGTGGACAATGTAATATTGAGATCCAGCATCGGGTAAACTGAGAATTGGGATGACTAATGAGGTGAGGATTTCCCAAGAGGCCGAGACGATATAAATAAGTGCATCCCACACCAATGTGGGGCACTAACACCCCTTCTACAGTTGTGGAGATGGGGATTTGGTGAAGGTGTAGCCAGCTGGCCCCTTGGTTTCTCAAGTGTTGGCTCTGCGAGTACATCTTATCACCTAGGGGTTCAATGAACAATTTGAAGCTATTTATAAACCATTAGTTTGCGGATTAAACGCTTCCGTGTGCTTGTTGTTGAGTGTATTCAGAGACCACAAGCGCGATTCTAATCAATCAAGTGAACATTTCCGGTATTAGGAGTTTCTAAAGTGATGGATGTCTGGAATATGATTACAAATGAGTAGAATAAAAGATGCCTAGAGTTGGACAAATGTGAAGTGCAAATACGACAGGTTTGAAGAAATCATCTTCTCATGACCTTTTAAGTTTTAACTGCATGGTGATCGGGTGTGGGCCTGGGATAGAACTGGGATAGAACTTGGTCTTAGCTTCCAGTTAAGGTATTTTAAGAGAAATTGAAAGATAAAATTTGAAATCAATTAACTATAGAGAAGAATTTACTAAAGAATGGAGAGGAGACTTTTCTTTGTCTTCCTTTTCCAATGTGGTCGAGATGAAGGATTTTTGGGTAGTTTGATGAATTTTGAGGATATCAATACAACCTGTGTATGAAGTATACATGATGGATTGCCACATAATAATGCTCCTTTTCCTACGAATCACAATAAATGCGATGTTGATAATTTTGTTACCATTGTAATGATAATAATTGTAAGGTGACCAGAATGTAGGAAATACATAGTGCTCTTTCTAGGGTTTTAATTTGAGGCGTATTCCATTCCAATGTTGTATAATATAATTAATTTGGTGTTTTAGAATGTTGAGTATGACAAAGAAGGTTCTGCCTTGCGTATTCGTGGGAAGAATATCCTGGAGAATGAACATGTAAAGGTGTGTATTCTTCAACTTAATCCTTTTGAATAAATTCTCCGTGCTTTGATGCTGCAGCAAAAATTTCTAATTATTTATTGCAGATAGGGGCCTTTCACACTCTGGAAATTGAGCTACACAGACCTTTTGTGCTAAGAAAGGTACAATGCTACCTTTAGATTTTTTGCACCTATCACTCTGTGTTTTCTTTTAATTTTTTTGAGGTATATTATCTGCATTTCCAAAGCTAGATTTATGAGCATGTGCTGATTTTTCAATCTTAGTCTTTACCTGAACAGAGTTTGATTTATACGAAAGGTCACACATATATTAGTTCTGACTTGGATTATCTAATTTAGGTGGTCTGGGACTCACTGGCAAGGGAGGTTCTTCGTCAAGCTTCTGGTATTTATCACAGTGCACTTTAACAAAGTTAAATTTTTGTTTGTTCAAGTGCTTCCATTACCATTAACACGGTTTTCCATTTTGATGATTCAGATCCTTCTGCAAGCGCTGATCTAGCTGTGGTTCTGATGCAAGAAGGATTGGCACACATACTTCTTATTGGCAAAAGGTAAGCTTGACAATCTGATAATCCTTTTGAAAACAAGTTTAAACAGATTTTAAATATCTCCTTTTCTTTTATTTAAACAAGATGTAATAATTTTAAAGGTGAATGAGGATGTCAGAATTTCTATTGCGGACTTATATGAAAGGTTAAGGCTGAGTTAACTAGATTGTCTGGCATAATTTGGCCTTATATACTTGTTAATGTTGTGTTAACAGCGTGACTATTACTCGTTCTCGTATAGAGACTTCTATACCACGCAAGCATGGACCAGCTATTGCAGGTTATGATAAGGTATGTCTCCTTTTAGTTTAGGTTTTGTATTATTTAGTTATTTTGATCATGACATCTCAGTGAAATTGAGTTCTTAACTTTGATTTGCAGGCGTTAAATAAGTTCTTTGACAATGTTCTACAGGTAGACTTTGCTAACTTTCTTGATGGTGCTTAATGTCCTCCATATGTGACAGGCTCTTATTTCTGTTGCAGGCCTTTGTCAAGCATGTTGATTTCAAAGTAGTTCGCTGTGCTGTGATTGCAAGTCCAGGATTCACCAAGGTATTTTTTTGTTTTTGGTTTCTTTTTCGTAAAGTTAAACTTCTTGGCTAGTCATACTTTTATGCTATGTTACAACGGAAAGACATGCATATCTAAGTATGTCTCTACTATGCATATGTTATTGTGTGATTCAACTCTTTTTTTTTTTTTTTTGGCGTGTTCAATGTGCAGGATCAGTTTCATCGTCACCTGTTGTTGGAAGCCGAGAGGAAGCAGCTACGACCTATAATAGAAAATAAGTCACGCATACTTCTTGTCCATACAACCTCGGGATACAAGTATGCCCATCTGTCTTTTTCTCTCTTTGCCCCTCATCCCCTCATCTGACATCTCAAAATGATACTTTATCAATACATTCATTTGCAAATCATAGGATGTTAGACGCGCTTGCAAGTCTAGAACTGTCTAATAGGTTGCAATTAGCTTTTTGTGAGCACGATTCTCTCCTCAGTTCTGCTATTTTAGTACAAATCAATTTCTTTATTTGTCTATTTGTAGTTGATATGTTATGACTTATGATGTACAATGATTGTCAAGCACGGTTGTTTATGCCCAAGAGTTTTTCTTTTCTGTTTCACAGACATAGTTTGAAAGAGGTTATGGATGCCCCAAATGTAATGAATATGATAAAAGATACAAAAGCAGCCAAAGAGGTACCTTATGAACCTTGCTCAACTTAATATGATCTTTATTCTTTATACTTATGTTTGTTAAAAGTCTTTTTCTTACACTGAGAATAACAGTTTCTTCTTCTCTTCCAATCTTAATCAGGTTCAAGCCCTAAAGGAATTTTTCAACATGCTTTCAAATGTTAGTTTCTATCCTTGATCTCTATGTTTTATTTGTATGTTTCTTAATAACTTTGGGGTATTTCAGATTGTTATCCTTCATATCCTAGGAGTACAAGCAGATTGTTTGGCTTTGAATTTACATTGCTTACCTTTTTTTTTTTTTTGGGTGTTTATTTTGACCATCTGTTGTGAAAGGCCTGAGAACTTCAAAAAAAAAAAAAAAAAAAAAGTCAAGGTGTTTCACTATGCATGACTGATATCCTTATTTAAGGAGATCAAGGTGGACTAATCTGAAATATTTCATGAATTATGATATTCATGGGATATATAAGATGCCGCTTTTCATGCTTTCCGAAGTAACTAAGAACGATAAACACCTTTATTTAAAAGTTTTCTTCCCTCTCTTTTAAGAACTTGCAATGAATGTATGGCATGTCCTCTTTACTGAATCTATAACATTTATATGAACGAGCTTCCCCATATATGAAGTTAAGTTGTCAATAGAAAGATCCCTGTAAATTGTAATGTGTTTCTTTGCCCGAAACTTTTGGAAAGCTTAAGTTACTTTATCGGGACTTGTGTAGGATCCTGATCGTGCATGCTATGGACCAAAGCACGTTGAAGTTGCTCACGAGCGAATGGCTGTCCAGACACTTCTCATTACTGACGATCTCTTTAGGTGAGTATCTTATGGGTCCCAGGTTGAACTGATGTGCGATACGAGCGATAAAAATGAAACTGTATTGTTGTAGGGCTCCAGATATAGCTTGATAATAAATTTGCAACTCGTGGCATATTTCTAGTTCATAAGTATCTCTTTTTACGTCCTTAGCTTTAAAAAATGACATCTTTGGCGGCATAGGATTTGTCAATTTCACTGTTGTTGTCATAGTTGAACATCTGTAACTTTTTATCTTCATATCTCTAACAATTATATATGGGTCATTTCACTCGTTCCGTGTATAAAGTTGGTTGATTGTACATGAGGTATATATCTAACTTCTTTTGATCTGTTGACAGGAGTTCTGATGTAGCGACGAGGAAAAAGTATGCTAATCTGGTTGATTCAGTCAAGGGTTCAGGTGGTACTGCTCTCATTTTCTCTTCAATGCATGTTTCAGGAGAACGTGAGTATATATTTACTTTCTGTTAATTTCCTTTTCACGCGTTCTTTACTGCATAATATTTGGGTCGGCTGATTAAATTAACTTTTGGTTGGGTGCACAGAACTGGCACAGCTAACTGGCATTGCTGCAATCCTTCGTTTTCCTTTGCCGGAACTGGAAGACATTGAGATGTGATGGAAGAAATGCCTGTTCATCAGTAATGAATGTTATGTCCACACTTAAAATTGCCACACACACCAAAACAGGCTGTTCACTATAAAATAAAGTGAGAACACAGAAGTAGTAATGCGTTATTAGGAGTGGATAGCATCATTAACTGATGTTGGGGTCGTGTTGTTGTATATTCGAGTTTTGTCCTGATTATTAATTGACATGTAATATATCGTTGGCTATCGAGGTGTACTATATTGTTGTAATGGTATTTTTGATCGCATAGTTGTCCTTGCAAGAGCCCATTTTAATGTATTCATTGCTTTCTTTTCCAGCGATATATTCTTAATGAAGTGGCACATTGATTGTTCACAGCTGCTCAGGTTTTATGTACTCTTTTGTCTGCTTATTCTATGCATAGTTTGGTCTAGAAGTGCAATATTAGAGGGTATTGTTTATATAAATGATCTACTTGTTCTTCTTTGGTTTTCGAATTATAGGTTAATCACAATTCCTGTCCCTATATTGTGTGTGTTTTGTTTGTCAAACCATCATACTGGTACTCATTGGCTCGACTAATTCTAGGATTCATTAAAGGGGAAAACACTCTCCCTAACAATTTTCATCCCCATTATGTTGTGTTTTGTTTGTCAGACCGATTTCCTTGGCTCAACTAATCCAGATTCGTCAAAGCTCTCCTAGTATGTTGTGAACACATTCAGCCGTCCATAAGTTCTAAATTGTCGACACAGCTATTCAATCTGAGATTAGCACTTCAAAAAACAATTGAAGACTTTCAATTTTCTTTTTTACTATGATTATAATGATTTAGTACCAAAGTATGAAAATATCACTTTGTAGTTGTCAAACAAGCATTATACTAGCTTATGGATAACAACTTATGCACATTGAAAATAGCTTTGATTTACAAAAATTTGAATGATTATAGAATCCCAATATAATTGCCTTGACTAAGTAGAATGTCCCAAACATAAAATTTAAGCTAGCTCTTGATTTCTCAAAATATTTAATTATGAAATAAGAATCTCTTTTATCAATCCGATTCGAACAAATTCAAAGTTCTATTTACTCCAAAATAGATTTTTCTTGTATTTTTTTCCCAAAAGAAGAAAAGGGATGTTTGAATTGTCAATTTTATATTCAGATTATTATTATTATGTTAGAAGTAAATTAGGGGTGTGCATACTTAGTAAATTATCGAATTACTGTGTCGAAATTGAAAATATCTGTATTTCGGTATTTTGCATTTTAATTCTTTTGGGGGATTCATTACGTATTCGATATTTATTAAGAAAAATCAAAATGACGAATATCGTGTTGAAATACTAATTACATATACAATTTATATATCTATAATAATAATTTATTTTAGTTTAAATATAAACTAATAAACTGCCGAGTTTCTAATATCCTTCGGACTAAAACAGTCTAAACTTTAGTACTACTAAATATATAAACTTAAATTAAAATATTAAGTCCAATTTGGATAACAATCTTATAATGTCTTGCATTGCCTAGAATGTTTTATGCAGCAAGTGTCAGGTGATCGAACTAGCCAAGTTATTATTTTCTTTCCCTTGTTCTTACTATTACAGAGCAATTAAGATTCAGATTTTCCCCTGTGGAACTCACACAGTCACATATGAATTTCGTTCCTAATAAGCTTGCCTTAAGGCTTAAGAGTTAAATCCGAAAATCCGAAATATTCAAACCGATTAATTTGAAACCGAACTTAAAAAATCCAGTCCAATCCGAACTTATTTGGATTGGATTTGGATTCTAATTTCTTCAATCCGAAAACTGAAAATCCAAACCGAAAATTTCATATCCAATCTGATGGGCCGAACGCCCACCCCTAGCGATCACCTATTCCCTATTTCTACTTGAACTATGGTGTGAAACTCGCTGATAGTTGAAGTGTGTTTTAATACATAGATGGTGATAATTGGGGTGTGAAAAGGGAACAACTGATGGTCATGGTGTAAAACTCGCGAAAAAATGATAGTTCAGGTGTGTTTTTGACCATTATCTCTTTTTGTTTTTGTTTTTAAGTTCTTTTTTCTTTTATCTTATATTAGGTGGTTTTAAGAGTTTGTACTTTGCAGCATTAGTTTATTTTATAGAAGTGCCAACTAGCATGACCAGAATAAATAATGACTTGAAGTAGGTTGGAAAATCATGGTAAACGAGCTCATGCGTGATGAATACGACTAAACGAGTAGTTGAATAAGTTGAAACCATTAGAAATTGACCTTGTAAAATCACGTACTGATTTAAGTTATGCATAATCTATTATTTTTAACATGTGTCAACATATATAAAAGTTAAACTCTTGCGTACCTAAAGGGTCTGTTGAACTCTTGCGTACCTAGAGGGTCTTCTATCCATACGTGTACCATCAGTTCGGCTTGATTAACTAGGAAAATATGATATGATTTAATTAAGACATAATACATCAATATGCACTCAGCTTCAGCTGTCAAATAAGCACTCCAACTTTGAAGTGCACATATAGACACCTCAACTTGTTCCCGCTATTGTGTCATGGACACTCGACTTCGGCGTGACACATAAATTATGGATGTGTCTAGATGATCATTTTGTAAGTTGGAGTGTTCAACTAACACAGTAAGAACAAGTTGAGGTGCCTATGTACACTCCCAAAGTTGGAGTAGTGCTTACTTGCCAACTGAAGCCAGTTTGAGTGATTGTTTATATAATATGCCTTTAATCAACTATACATCTATGTCTCAACCCTAAATTAGTTGGGCTCGCTTATATAAGTTTTTGTATCCTTTCTTTTCTAATCAGGTTCAAGTCATGAACACTCCAAAATGAATTTAGATTTCGGATATGATATTTATACTTATGCTAGTCTTCATCATACTGCAAAATTCATTTTTTCATTCAGGCTTTAAACCATCGATGGTGTTCAAGACTTGCATAGGCAAAGTTAATTAGGACATAATTAAACAAAGACAAAACATTTAACTAGACACTATGAAAATTTTCAACAATTTTGATATAGAGAAGTTTGTTATCTAAATTGCTAGGACACACAGGACGCCAAATAAAATTTTTATGCCGGACAAGATAACAGTTTTACAGACTTATGCCTTGTGAAATTAGGTCATAGACAAGGGTATTTTGGCCCACAAACTTTCATTAAATGAGAAGTAAGGACAAAAATTATAGATCGAGAGACAAAAATTTAAAGACCACCCCAAAATAGGGACAATCCGCGGAAAAAAAAAAAAGAACATAATCCTATGAAAAAATTTAGGCCGGTTGGAATATCCGACCAAAACGCGTTTTGTTATCTAAATTAGTTAGAATGGTTTCAGATATCAAATGATTCAACCAAGGAGATTATTTGTTATCTTAACCAACTCTCATAGTTTCTCGATATTTTTATCTTTTCAACATCATAAGACTACAATACGACAAAAATTGAATATAACAAACTTTGAGCAAATTTAATTGATGAAAATAAGGTGAGTACTTAATTGATTGTGTACTAATCTTTATAATTTCGCTTCAATTTTGAGTATTACGATGTATTAGTTTTCAGCTATTACCTTAATACGTATGAAAATAGTCTGGCAAACAAATGGAAGATTACAACTAAAGTAAAGCTGGTCCAAACCAACCAATACGCAAAGACATGGACAAATACCCACCTTTGGACCACTAATTAACATTTGATCATTATTTCAAAAGTTTAGTGGTATTTTAATGAAAAAAAAAATTAAATAAGACTTCTTCTAGCTAAAACACTAACGAACTTCAATTTTTTTTTTTTTTTTTTTTTTTTTGTTATGAGTTTTGAGTTGCCACAACTCAGTTTTCAATATTTTTTCATGGAATTTGAACTGATAAAGATACAAATTTTAAACTTATAGTAAAATTTTCTAAATTTGTTAGCACTTTAGCTAGGAGTGGTTTGTTTATATTTATTTTTACATCAAAAATACTTTTTTTTTAAACCACACTTCAAACAACAACAGTTAGACTTTGAGTGAGTACTCCACCCAATTATTACAACTTAAAAAGACTAAATAGCCGCTCATCAAATAATAGGCATCAAATACATATTTTTTATGTATTAATAAATATATAATCCCTATAATTTTTATGCCGGACAAGATAAAAGTTTTACAGACTTATGCCTTGTGAAATTAGGTCATAGATAAGGGTATTTTGGCCCACAAATTTTCATTCAATGAGAAGTAAGGGCAAAAATTATAGACCAAGAGACAAAAATTTAAAGAACACCCCAAAATAGGGACAATCCGCGCAAAAAAAAAAAAAAAAAAAAAAAACATAATCCTATGAAATAATTCAGGCCGGTTGGAATATCCGACCAGAATGCGTTTTGTTATCTAAATTAGTTAGAATGGTTTCGGATATCAAATGATTCAACCAAGGAGATTATTTGTTATCTTAACCTATTTTCATAGTTTCTCGATATTTTTATCTTTTCAACATCATAAGACTACAGTACAACAAAGATTGAATACAACAAACTTTGCGCAAATTTAAGTGATGAAAATAAGGTGAGTACTTAATTGATTGTGTACTAATCTTCATAATTTCGCTTCAATTTTGAGTATTACGACGTATTAATTTTCAGCTATTACCTTAATACAGATGAAAATAGTTTGGCAAACAAATGGAAGATTACAACTAAAGTAAAGCTGGTCCAAACCAACCAATACGCAAAGACATGGACAAATACCCATTTTTGGACCCCTAATTAACATTTGATCATTATTTTAAAAGTTTAGTCGTATAATGAAAAAAAATAAATTAAATAAGACTTCTTCTAGCTAAAACACTAAAGAACTTCATTTTTTTTTAATGAGTTTTGAGTTGCCACAACTCAGATTTCAATATTTTTTCATGGAGTTTGAACTGATAAAGATACGAACTTTCAACTGGTAGTAAAATTTTCTAAATGTTTTCGTACTTTAGCTAAGACTAATTTATTTATATTATATTTTATCTTTTAATCGCACTTCAAACAACAGTTAGACTTTGAGTGACTACTCCACCCAATTATTACCAATTAAAAAGACTAATTGATATAAATAGCCTTTCACCAAATAATAGGCATCAAATACATATTTTTTGTATATTAATATAATATAACTCCATCCGTCCTAATTTAAGTGTCTCATCTTTTTTCTGATCTGTTTCAAAAAGAGTGTTTCTTTCTATATTTAGTAAGTTGAGAATTCAAACATCTTATATGACAAGTTTAAACCACAATATTCAAATGACATTTTAATACATTACACACATCTTTAATTTAGAACCAAAAGATTCAATAGTCTCTTTTTATTCTTTAAACTTCATGTTCAATCAAATTAAAACACTTAAAGATTTTTTTATATATATTTAACTGATGAATATAATTATTTTTAGTTGACCGGCCAAATATTTAACTTGTCCAATTAAAAGGACAAGAACCATAATCCCATGAAAAAAACTTAGGCCGGTTGGAATATCCGACCAAAACGCGTTTTTCTTGTGGGCCTGTCCGTATTATGGCAACTGAACATATATGTATGGAAAAATGCACGTAAATATATATATTATAATGCATCCTAGATTTTTTTCACTAAATAAATGTAAACCACATTAAGGGTTAACATACCAATTCTCATTTGTTATAGTACTCTAACTTGTTACTATGTTATAATCAAGATCTTAACTTAATCACTAAGCTGTTCTTTGACCTTCTCAATGGCATAGTCAAAAAAAAAAAAAAATTTTTTTGATCCAAAGTTCAAAACTTTGGTTTTTGCTTTGTCTTTTTCTTGGTTTAATTATCTACTTTGTGTGGCTGTTCAAATCTTTTATCCATGGCTACTCAGTGCTTCTTGAAGGTAACATTTGATTCATAGAATTTATTTCAATTTTAGTAGTTTGGGGCTACTTAGATAGTAATATTTTGGGTTCATATTGTATCTTGATTTGCTATTCTTGAAGTTGAACAAGTTTCTTGATTTTAGTCCTTTTTGTTGACTACTTTTGAGTTTGGTTTAAGAGGGTTGACTTTTTTGGGTTGGTTGGATTATTTGGTTGAAGTATTCAAGGTTGGATTTTGAGGGGCATTATAGAGCTATTTTTAGAAATAAGATTTTAATGTTGAGGGAAGTAATCAAGATTGGATTTTGGGTGGCATTGTAGAGCTATTTTACAAATATAAGATCTTAATGTTGAGGAAAGTAATCAAGATTGGATTTTGAGTGGCATTATAGAGCTATTTTACAAGTATAAGATCTTAATGTTGAGGAACTGAAGGAGTGAATTTAGGAAAAAATGGGGAATACTTGTGTTGGACCAAGCATTACTAGAAATAGATTTGTGCAGTCAGTTTCAGCTGCATTGTGGCCGGTTCGGGTACCGGATGAGTCTCCTTCCACCACCACTAATGATGATAGTGCCCGAGGCAAAACAGCAGAATCCGGGAAAGACGAAAAAGACCCTGATTTGCCTGTCCAAAGTAGGGCACCTGAACAAATGACAATGCCTAAGTCTGAAGAAAAGAAGGAAGAGGAACCGGCAAAGAAGGAAGTGGGGCCCGCGAAGCCCAAGAAGCCGTTAGAGATGAAGAGGGTAGGTAGTGCTGGACTTAGGACTGATTCAGTATTACAAAAGAAAACTGGAAACTTAAAGGAGTTTTTCCGTATAGGAAAGAAATTAGGACAAGGACAATTCGGAATTACGTTTAAATGTATCGAAAAAGGGACGGGAAAAGAGTACGCGTGCAAATCAATTGCTAAGAGGAAGTTGTTAACGGATGATGATGTGGAAGATGTTAGAAGGGAAATTCAGATAATGCACCACTTGGCGGGGCATCCAAACGTTATATCGATAAAAGGGGCTTATGAGGATGCTGTAGCTGTTCATGTAGTTATGGAACTCTGTGCCGGAGGGGAACTTTTTGATAGGATCATTCAGCGAGGGCATTATACAGAAAGAAAAGCAGCTGAGCTTACGAGGACTATTTTTGGAGTTGTAGAGGCTTGTCATTCTTTGGGCGTCATGCATCGTGATCTTAAGCCTGAAAATTTTCTTTTTGTTAATCAGAAGGAGGATTCACTTCTCAAAACTATTGATTTTGGATTGTCAGTTTTCTTCAAACCAGGTACCTAATTTGATGAGTTTGTAAGTTACTTTGGTTTAAGCTACTTTAAGATTCCTTCTCCATTATTTTGCAATAAGCATGGAATCTATATGCCCTTGCTGTTACTAAAATAGGCCAAATTTGCCTCTTAACTATGTGAAAGGTTCAAATTGCCCTTTGTTTAGAAATATTAATCCTTAATTGCAGGACATGTGGCATCACTGGGTGCTAAGCTTCCGCTGTTTGAAAATAAGGGCAAATTTAGGCTATTTTACTAATGCTGAGGGCATTTTTGACCCCAACTATTAACGGAGGACAAATATGTTCTATTTCGCATAGTTTAGGGGCAAATTTGCCCCTTTGCCCATATAGAAAAGATGACCAACGAGAATTGACATGTATTATTCATGAATTTTGCATGTTAGTTCTAGGTATTCATGATGCAGATTCTATTGAACTCTGTCCAAGACTTTATCTTGATTTAGATGAATTCTGTTCCTATTCACTGGCATTCATATTGTATTGAACTATCTTGATAAACCTCCTGTATAGCTATTTGATGCAATTTGAATCTCTTTCTCCTCTATGCTATGTTGTTCATTAGTGGTAATGTTTCAGCTCTTGAAAACAGACTATTAATTGATGTATCCTTTGTCAGATGAGAGATTTAATGATGTTGTTGGCAGTCCTTATTATGTTGCACCTGAAGTTCTCAAAAAACGGTATGGTCCTGAAGCTGATGTCTGGAGTGCTGGTGTGATTGTGTACATTTTATTAAGTGGAGTACCTCCTTTCTGGGCTGGTAAGATTCCATAGTCATTAAAATTGAGGATATTTTTCTATACTTTATTCTGCACTTCGCTCTGTTCAGTTTTGCAAAGTTCTTTACTTTTCCATTTTAATGTCCTAGAGGAAAATCAGCGCTAATATATACTCCCTCCGTTTCAATTTATGTGAGCCTTTTCGGAGTACGAGGGTCAAACTTTATAACTTTGACAATAATTTTGACGTAGATTTTTCAAGTTTATAAAAATAAAATTTATATACTTAGAAACTACATTAAAAGTACTATAAGTCATGGGAATTCATAATTCAAATAACTTAGAAAAAATGTAAGAAAAATGTGGTCAAAGAAGCACCTTGTAGACTCCCCAGATAGTAATAGTTTCACATAAATTAAACAGAGGGAGTACCATTTAGTCAATAGGACTATGAAGAGGATTCATGTGATTCTCTTCTTGCATAGTATTGGGCTATAAGCCAACCCAATGATACTCTTAACATGGTGTAATATTGTCTGCTTTAGGCCAAACTCGCACGTTTTTTTTTTTCTTTTTCTAGAAAGCCTGACTCCGTTAAAAGCGTCCCTACATCTTATATGTAGCTTCCCAATCTTTTCAACTACTAATGTGGGACTTTGTTCGCACACCTGACAATCTCTTCCTCCAACTCAATCACGTGGCTCATTACCATGATCCACGGGTCTCCCCCTTGAACTTAGTTTTATGTGGCCCATTACCAAGATCCACGAGTCAATTTTCGAGATTCACTGTGTGCCACCCACATGACCGAGCATTTAAGGTCACCAAAGCCCAAAGCCAGATTCTTCTTGTGCGTATGCTTCTTCAAACTATCGCCCAAAGCTAGATTCTTCTTGTGCGTATGCTTCTTCAAACTATATTTGGCATGGTAAAGGTAGTAAGCCGAGCCCCACACTATCACGCTGCCATCTCCATACTTGTCTCGTCAAATGATTGGCTCTTATACGAGTTGTCTGGCTAAGCCAGCCCAATGATACTCTTTAACACTGTGTGATTTTGTCCCTATTGGGCCAAGCCTGCACGGTTTTCCCGAAAAGGCCTTACTCCATTAAGAGTATCCCTACACCTTATATGTAGCTTCCCAGTCTTTTTAACTATCAATGTGGCACTTTGTTCACACACCCAACACACAGCGTCTCTCTCCCACTCCTCTTATCCATCGTCTTTTCGCTCATCCATTACTACGTCTCAATCTCTTCCCAGAGTTTACGCAAGATCAACTGAAATTCCCACAGTTCTTTCGCCTTGGTTTGTGTCGACTTCTGCTGCTGCCCCTTAAGGAGTCAAGGGCAATCGCCAGAAAATTGGGAACTTCCTTTATCTGCATACACTTTAAAGAAAAGAGAACGTGTACATGTTCATAATAAGATCTACTTTTCATAGACTTAACCAGTTTTGTCAGCAAAGAAAGTCAAGTGAAAAAGGCAAATGGAAAAGTTTTTTAGAAACCAAATACTGCTGCTCTTCCTATTATGCTTATCTTTTTGTATGATTTCTCTTTACTAATATTTACTATCATACAGAAAATGAGCAAGGAATATTTGACCAAGTCCTGCATGGTGATCTTGACTTCTCATCAGATCCATGGCCTAGTATTTCAGAAGACGCAAAAGATTTGGTCAGGAGAATGCTTGTTCGAGATCCCAGAAAACGTTTAACTGCTCATGAAGTCTTATGTAAGTATTCTCAACAGTTTGTCTTATCTGATATTTGAGTTTAACATGTCCACCTGTACAAATGATAGTGGATCAAATTTTAGTAGTGGGAAATGGTTTTACATCTCTTCAAGATGACGAATTTGTATGAAAGTTATGAGTGATTTTGATTCCCCCACAGGCCATCGTTGGGTTCAAGTTGATGGTGTGGCTCCAGATAAGCCTCTTGATTCTGCAGTTCTGAGTCGAATGAAACAATTTTCAGCAATGAACAAGCTCAAGAAGATGGCTTTGAGAGTGAGTCTATAGATTCACAAGCACGTCCAAGTATCATACAAACTGTGGGTCGGAACTAGTACACTAATCATGAGTTACACGTCTCTTGCAGGTCATTGCTGAAAGCCTATCTGAAGAAGAAATTGCTGGTCTGAAAGAAATGTTCAAGATGATAGATACAGATAATAGTGGTCAAATAACTTTCGAGGAGCTCAAAGTTGGATTGAAAAGAGTCGGCGCTAATCTCAAGGAGTCCGAGATCTATGATCTTATGCAGGCAGTAAGTATCAGAAACAATTCTTAATTCAGCTCTTTTTTTTTTTTTTTTTTTTTTTTTTTCTTTTGATCTAATTCAAGCATCAAGTCTGATTCATGAACTTCTTATTCACTTGTTTCAGAAATAAATTTCGACTGTACTGAAATATTGTTCTGCGAAGATGTATGTGATTTTTTATTGGTGCATTAATGCACTAATTTAACTGCTAAATTTGCGTAATCTTTCATCATCTTTTCTTCCTTTAAGTTCCCTGCCCCATTCCCCTCCAAATAGACATGCTCTTATTACCGGTTATTTCAGTCTATGTCAAGATAAGAATCTTCATGGGTAGAATCATCTAATCTTGCAGGTATCAAAAAAAATATAATGATTTTATCAAATGTGGGGTCTAATACACATGCACGCGTGACTAATGTGACTAACTCTTGTCTGACATAACCGACTAAACTATTAAGGCCATGTCTTAAATAAAACAAACGCCTAAAACCTTAATCAAAAGATAGAGAAGGCCAAAGGTCAATTATGTAAAAGTAAATGATAAAAGGTGAAGTTTCACCTCACAGGAAGAATTGGAAGTTTGACTGTAGTTTGATTGCCAAATAGTGAAGGGCCTGTATGAAGCTAATTTTAGTAAATTGGAATTAAAAATTGTGCTCGTGAGCTTACATGCGATCTAGTAGCAACCTCAAATAACTACCCATATTGGCTGAAATTGCAGGCGGATGTTGACAACAGCGGCACAATTGATTATGGGGAATTTATAGCTGCAACATTACATTTTAACAAAATTGAAAGAGAAGATCATCTATTTGCTGCTTTCTCTTACTTTGATAAAGATGGTAGTGGTTACATCACTGCAGACGAGCTTCAACAAGCTTGTGAGGAGTTTGGCATTGGGGACGTCCATCTGGAAGATATGATAAGAGACGCTGATCAGGACAATGTAAGTTTTATTTTTACACTCCTTTAGTTTAATATTTGAAACGGGACTGACGAGGGAGTTTAACAAGCGACTGCATAAGGGCTGATGATCAGTTTGCCTTGCTACAGTTTGATCCTCTGAGAAGGCTCTTTAAATGGATTAAAAAAGACTTCCTTTTCTAAAAGTTCAGCTAGTTTATTTCAAGAATCTAAGATTCTTTGTTTCTTCTAGATACTTCATATTCCCTCCATCACAATTTATGTGATGGTGTTTAATTAGGATTGGCTAAAAAGGATAGAGTCATATAAATTGGGACAAAGAGAGTCGTTCATATTACTACTTCCTTATCTCTTTTGGTACCAGACCTACTAAAAGTTGTTAAAAGGTAGTATTGGTTTACATTTGTCAGGGACTTAATCGAAATCGTCACTTAATTTTGAAGGATATGCAGCAATGGCTTCTTGGTTGATTAATAATAATAATAATATTACCTATCTCCTACCATAAAATGATGAAGTCTATAGGAGCAGCATGACAAGCTTCTTGAGTGTGTAATTTCATTCATGGCAATATTCAGAGTTCTCTTTTTAAAATTTTCAGGATGGGCGCATTGATTACAATGAGTTTGTCGCTATGATGCAAAAGGGACATCCGGTGAGTGGCGGTGGCAAGAAAGGTCTAGAGCACAGTTTCAGCACTGGATTTAGAGACGCTCTAAGACTCTAGAGCCTTTGCATTTCGAGAATATTTATTTTCGTTTTCTTCATTTCTTCATTTCCCTTGTGGAAAGTTTTTTTGTTTTAGGATTGTATAGTAGAAACAAGTGCTTGCCAAGCAACAACCTTGCTTTTCCTATGCACTTCACTATTTTTTCCAGTTTTGCAACATTTTCATCTTTTTTTTTTTTTTTTTTTTTTTTCTCCCCAACTCTGGCAGTGAACTTACTGTAACCGAGTATATCTCTGGAGGTAAGGAGATTAAACCACCTTTTGGTAATCTTGTTTAGCTCAATTTTGCTGGATAGAGTTCATTTGCTTCTGTGATACTAGTGTTTACTGGTACTGTCAATATGTTGCATGACAAGAAACTTGCATCGCATAATTTCGCATCATTCAAGCTTTGCACCCCTAGAATGTTAAGTATAAGATGTATCAATGAGTGACAACTCAATTCTTGTCTTTAAGTCACTTATTTTAGATCACCATTAATATTATATGGTGATCAAGGGTTGTATCGTTGTGCTACAGGTATATTTAATCTGCTATATTTGAAACTATCATGTTATTTTGAATGTTGGTCGAGTGGACATGAAAAAGTTGAAAATTTATTATCTTATTTCCTATACATATAGAGCCACAGATTCACTTATAGGACTCATGTGTCAAGTGGCAGCAACTAGGCAATTATATAATGAATGTTTTAAAATGTTGGAAAATGGTAAAATTAAGCTACAAAAAAGAATCATTAGTAGTAATTACATGGTGTGAAGTGAACCATGTAATATGTGTCTAATTACAAGTTTCAATCTAGCAAATTTGAATCACACCAACTCCTAAATCATTTTCTTTGCCTTCCTTTCTAGCAAATTTGTATACCCCCCACCCAAACCTCTACAAAATAAGAAGGGCAATTCGCAGAATTGCCTTTCTTTTGGGTGGTCTTTAAATTTTGCCCTTCGCCTAAAATCTATGAGTTCCGGGTTCAAACCCCCGCTCAATCAAAAATTTTAAAAATTCGCAAGGTAGAGTTTGGATTTCGCTATGCCCCCTCCGGCAGACTCCGCCTTGAGGCATGTATTTTTTTTTTTTAAGCTTTTCAAGGCAAACTTTTAATTATGCCTTAACTAAAAGTGTGCCCCATAAGACATAAAAGTATCTTATAAGACATAACTAAAAGTATGCCCCATAAGACGGAACTTTTCCTTAAGGCATAGACTTTGCCTTATAAGACAAACTTTAGTTATGCCTTTAAGGCAAAAGTTTGCCTTATAAGGCAAAGTTTATGCCTTAAGGAAAAGTTCTGTCTTATAGCCATACTTTTGGTTATACCTTAGCTAAAAGTTTGCCCCATAAGGCATAACTAAACTACGCCTTAAGAAAAGTTTTGCCTTATGGGGCAAACTTTTAGTTATGCCGGATCCGGCATAACTTTAGTTTTTCCTTAAGGATTGTATGACGGATCCGGCATACACTCCACCCAGCCCTACCTTGCGAAATTATTTTTTTATTTTATGCCTGAGCGGGGATTCGAACCCAAAACCTCAGGTATTCACCCACCTTTTCAAGTGAAGGGCAAAACTTAAAGACCACAAATATGAGGGGTAAAATTTAAAGACCACAAATATGAGAGGTAAAATTTAAAGAGCACCCCAAAAGAAGGGCAATCCGCGCAAAAAAATGAAATAAGAAGTGAAAAAGGTAAGGGCAGATCTAGACGGTTGGCTATGGGTTTACGTGAACCTAATAATTTTTACTCCGACTTAATATATATATTAAGAAATTTATTAATCATCTATAAATATTTGAATATGAATTCAGTTATTAGCATAGTGTTTACTTAGAATTGCAATAGAAATTTATAAAGTTCAAATCCTAAATCCGTCATGTCAAAAGATGGAAGAAGCAAAAAATGTTATTAGCGTGATGTCCACCCCACATAGTGGAATTGATGAAAAGAGAGCTTGTGGAAAGGACCAAAAGTTTGGTCATATGGATTAATTGGTCAGTGCTTTATGTCTCACAAGCTCTACTACATTAGTCTAATGGCGTCCCTATAATGTCCCCTATGCTATTGACTTAGCTCTAGGTTGTTGAGGGTCATCAAACAAAGTAAAGTGGTTTTACAAGAAAGGAGTGTGGTAGAAGGATGGTTGGAATCTCTTCGCTTTTAATTAGAAGTTTCAGGTTTGAGAAGTTTAAAAGTGTAGAACGTCTCAGAGTTCGAACTTTTTCTTTTCTTCTTGGACCAATTACAACAACATACTCAGTGTAATTCAACAAGTGGAATATGGGAAGGTAAGATGTACGCAGATCGTACCACGAAGGTGTGGGTAGAAAGGTTGTTTCCAATTGGACCCAATTCGAATTAATCAAACTAGTAAAAATTTAAGATATATGATAATGTCAATTGAACCAAAAAAACAAAAGGCGTGTTGTGGGATTTTAGACACACAATCAACAGAATGATGGATCGCCATAGATAGTGGCATGTCCATTTCACTTTCTTTGTGGTTCTTGTGGATCAAGCTGTGCCATCATGACTTGTGTATGTTCAATCACAAATGAACGGCATGCTAGCTAGATACTCAAAAAATGTCACTTAGTTTTTTTATTTTTTTTATTTTTAAGGTAGGCATGGATTTGATTTGTTTTCCGTGGAAAAATTTATTATTCATGTAAAGTTCCGTGTTTGGTTCTTTAAGGTTTACAAGGTATATGATGGATTACAGAGGCGGATTTAGGATTTAAACTCTATGGGTTCAATCTTTTAAGATTTAGCTTGAATCCATTATGTTTTAAAAGTTATGGGTTCATGCCTATTATTTATTGCAATTTTAATAATTTTTTACACATAAATTTATACTTCGCATCGAAAGTTAGGGGTTCAATTGAACCCCGTATAGAATGCTACATCCGCCACTGATGGAGTAGAGCTAATAATTTTTAGCTTAGATTGTTTTGAGATGGTAACATAATACAGCTCATTTTTTTGTTTGTAACATAATCACATACATACTACCCCTATCCTTTGGATAAAAAATTAGCCACATTGAGTGTATCAAATTAATAGATGCATGACATGTGCTTATACATAAACTCTTTTATTTAATCATGATTAATTAATATATATATATATATATATATATATATATATATATATATATATATATATATATCCTCACCTAGTTATATCACTTAAATATAGTAAATTGATATAATTTGATAAGTTTGTGCCTCATATAATTGGGGTTGAAGATTGGAGAAATTTTATAAGAGATGGGGAAAACTAGCAGTTGTTATCGGGGTGGGAATAAACTTGAAAACTAGCAGTTGTTATCGGGGTGGGAATAAACTTACTTCTTCACAAGCCTATCTTAAAAAAACATGATCATGTAGTGCTAGCGCAACATGGTTTTCTATTCTATCACATTCTATTTCGAGATAGACAGTTAATACTAAAATAATAGGTGAAGTAGTTATTGTTAGACCAATTGGGTTGGACACCAAACTGATTGTGCCACCCATTGTCCTGTAAACATCAGGTGTGGGAAAGTTTTTTTAACCTCGCCTCTCCAACCTCTTCCCCCAACCCTACGCCAATTTTTTTATTTTTTTATTTTTAATCTTTTGAATTAGTCATCTTTGCATGCATGGCCTGCCATTTTCCTCTATATTTCAACTGATGATCATGACAACAAAGCATAATAAAATAGCTGATTGGTGATTTGCCTCTAAGAAAATGAAATAATTAAATTGGGTCACTTTTGTCTTGTGCTCTATATAAGTGTTGCCCGTATTTAATTTTATTTAAAGGGTTTAAGACTTGACATATCTTTGAATTTGAAGGTAAATTTGGTTCTTTATGTAAGATGGTATTAGTCAGGGTTCTGCTATAAATGTTGAAACATCTTCTAGAATGATATTAATTTTATCTATAAAAAGAGTAATAATAAATAAATGTTAGATGTGGTGAACCATATAATTCAGGTATGTTTAGTAAATGTTTCAAATTCAGTAAAGCAATGGGGAACAATGGGTCATAAGTGTATCCCACGCTTGTAATTCATTTCTTTGCCCCTCTACCCTGAAAGGGATTTTTATACTACACGACAATCCAATAAAATCACAATAAAAAAATAATTTTATTTTTATTTTTTACAAATTTAATTAGTAAGTAATGTATAATCAATGATTTTAATAGTATAATTTACATGACATTGATTATTCAATTGTTTATATATTGAGTATACGCTTAAAACTGCTACAAACTATTATGGTTAGGCGAGTGATATTTTCTTAGTCGGCTAACTATTAATGTTAAAGTCTCATCCTGAAAACTGAAATAAGCCCACCTCCAACGTCAACCCCTCACAAAAGCATATAGAAAGTTACACATTTGGCAGTTCGACAAAGATATTTACATGTATTAGAATATCAAAACATACATAATATATGTATAATTATACATATGCCGGCAATTTTTTTTTTTTTTTTTGAATGGGCGATTATTTGTGTCAATTTGTCATTTGCGTTGTGAGTGATACATCATATACGAGAAAAAGCTTTGCATGAAGGGTTATAGTCATCTAACTAGAAAAAGAAAAGAAAGAAGCAAGAAAAAGAAATAAGTCATTAGCATGATGTCAACCCACATAATTTTGATGAAAAGAGATTTTTTATGAAAAGAAAGCTTTGCTAGTACGAATTGGTCAGTTTTTGATGTCACAAGCTCTACTGCCCAAAAAAACTTACTCTTAGTTGTCTACCGTAAATCAAACACTTTAAAATTGACAATTATAAATTAAATTAAATATATATAAAATTTAATTATGTACAAAATACACATATATTGCATTTATTAATTTTATATATACAAACTTTGAATGCAGATAAATTATTTCCCTAGTGCGTTTGTACTGGACTATGATATGATCAATCGAATGTTACGTTGATGGGCCTCTTTTATGTTAACCTGTGGCATTGTGACGGGTCTTCAAATAAAGTGAAGTAGCTTTACATGAAAGATTAGAAGTTTTGGGGACTTTTATTTTTTGTGTGTGTTGTCGCTCGGTGATCGGTATTTTCTTGGGCTCGATTAATTTGAATTAGTGTTGAAAAATCTCATATTGGGGTAAAATATTTTTCATCGAAGGCGACTTCATTTTAGAACTCGAACTTGAAATATCTAATTACAGAAAAAAAAAATAGGGAAAAGGACACAAATGGCCGCTGGGCCATAAATAATCCCATGCGCTGGCCCATCTATTCCCAAACCCAAAAATTAGCCCATAAACTATTCCCATCTGATATCCAAATCTGTACCAAGCCTTTTGTGGCGACTTTTAATCGCCACAAAGATTTAAAAAGTCGCCACTAAAAATTTGGTCAACAATTTCCATCGCTTTTTTTTTTTTTTTTTTTTTTTTAAAAAGTCAGACTTTTTGTGGCGACTTTTAGGGCTGTTACATAAAAATCAGGCTTTTTAGTGGCAATTAAAAAAGTCGCCACTAAAAGTTAAATATCCCAAACCATGTATAATATGTGTATATTTAATAAGAAATATCCCAAAAAACTCTGAGGCGATTTTTGTATATAATATGTATCGTTTGTGTATAAAAATATGTATCAGTACCTATCTATAATGTATAGAAACTGTATAAAATATGAATCACTAAGGTATGTATCATTTTTGTATATAATATGTATCATTTGTGTATATAATGTGTGTTATAGAATAGAAAATTGTATCATTTTTGTATAGAAAGTGTATATGTAATTAAGACGCGTGTATATAAACTATATCGGTCTTGTATAGAAAGTGCATCATACGTATAAAAATGTATCATAGAAACCGTATCATTGTGGTATATAATATGTATCACTATTGTATATGTTAAAAATAAATATCATATCATTATTGTATAATATGTGTATAATAAATATATAATTAACGCATAATTTATGTATAATAAATGTAAGATTAATTCCAGCATATGCATATAAAATGTATAATTCTTGTATATAAAGTGTATATATAATTCCAACATATGTATATATGCTGTAGCAGCCCTTTAGTGGCGATGTTTTTGTGGCGATTTAGTCGCCACAAAGTTTTTTTTTTTTTTAAGCGGCGGGGTCATTGGGTCGGCCGGCCTTGGCATTATTTTTGGGCCGACCGGCCCATCTTTTGGCATTATTTTGGGCCGAACGGACACCTAGTGGGATTAAGCCAAACAGTGGTTAAATATGGGGATTAGTTTATTGAGTGGACACCGCGATGTCCTTTTCCCAAAAAAATATTTACCATCCCACTACAATACTACAAGAAAACATGGAATTAGCGATGGACAAAATTTTGTAGTTAAACAGCAAAATCCCATGCTAATATCATTTAGCTACGGATTAGCGATGGATTATAAGAAAATACAATTAGCCTATTT
The DNA here is from genome assembly GCF_029784015.1 of Lycium ferocissimum. NCBI lineage: Eukaryota > Viridiplantae > Streptophyta > Magnoliopsida > Solanales > Solanaceae > Lycium > Lycium ferocissimum. Next base: position 69,245,452 of record NC_081347.1, read on the forward strand.
AGACGGATTAGTTAGGGATTCGACAAATGCCGTAGCTAATTTCATGTTCTCTTGTAGCATATATACTTTTATAATATTTCGGGACTCTTTAACACAAGAGTCCAAAGAAGGAAGGATCAAAGAAGATATTAGTGAACAATCAATTTAACTTTGCTATCTTGTGGTTCTTATGTAACAAGACGTGCATGCCATCATCAATATGTGGAATTTCGATTTACTTTTTGCTTGTGGTTATGTTCAATTGTAAACGAACCACATGCTAGATTCCACAAAATTAACAACCTTTGAAAGATATAAGGGTGTGTTTGGTATGAAGGAAAGAGTTTTCCTAGTAATGATTTTTTGAAAAATAAGTGATGTTTTTATTTATTTTATGATTTCGATAAACAAAAAATATTATCTCAAAAACATCTTATATAATATAAACAAACATTATTGGGGTGAGGTGAAAGGGTTGGGGGTGATGGGGTGTTGGAGTGGGAAGGAGGCAATCGGCATATAATATCACTAAACATAAGCGTTTTCCTAAAAAAAAATTCAAAATATTTTGACCAATCAAACATAGAAAAATTGAAAAACATTTTCCTCCCTTCCAAACACACTCATATTAAAATCTTTTTCCAATTGAGTGACAGATTAAACAAAACCAACTTTCTTTCTTTTTTTAATGCTTAGATGGTATTACTTAATTATTAGACGCTAATAGTCCTCTCTTGGATCATTGCTAATAACAATATAATTCAATTTTATCATAGATTGCAACTCTGTTCATACTATACTGTGACTTTGAATAGTTTTTTGCTTGGCCATCCATTTTTCTATTTGTTTCAACTAACTATGACTGCAAATCATAATAAGGCGAAGCTGATTAGTGATTAATATTCTAACAAGACTTTTATTAAGAAAATGATGATGATTACCTAATCAAAGAATAAATAAGCAAATAAATAAATGAAGCTTGTTTGTACCAACCATTTAACATTTAAAAGGTATGGGTGATGTTGGAAAGTTTACGAGAGAAAATGTGTGGTAGAACGTAAATGTGTCATCATAGTCACTCAAAATATAATATATAATTGACATTGACCAATAAAGTCATTTATCTATTTTCTTATCTTCTAAAAATTATCTCACTTTACCTGGTTAGCCTTCATGATCGTTTTAGCTAAAAATATAACTATCGTTACCTATTTAGTCAGGTGGACTTGTAAGTTTTAGAGGAAAATACTTAGAAAAACTAAAATTAGTTGGTAATAGATTGGTAACTCAATTATATTTACCAACCTAGTATTTGAACAACAATATACAGATGCTGCTCATAATTTTCATGTTTAATTTGGTGATCAAACTGAGCTATGATCTGTGATTAATATATTGCTAAAGTAAGAAATTAATTATGAGTTTCATCATGCAACGATTATTTTTTAAAAGATATATATACTAGATCCCATAAGCTCTATTCACATTAGCTAAAGATTAACTCTTCTAATTGTCTAGTACTTGTAAAAGTAATTTGGATTTCCAAATATGTCAAAATTAATATTTAAATTTCAAATGGTACATAAAACCAGTCAGAAACAAATTGAACTGTAGAGATTTTGAGTATGAATCCTGAGAATGGAGAAATTTCTGAAAGGAAGAGCTTCACCCTTTGAATGAGTACTTCGCATTATGAATTTGATTATCAATGGATACCGTATACTTGATACAATATTAAAAATGAAATTTTACTACTAACCTACCACTTAATATTCGAGTATTAGAAGCTTTGAAAAAAAGTTGGAGTTTCCATACCGTTCAAATTTAAAAAATAACAATATTTACTGGTCAACGAATAAATAAATGAATAAAGCTGTACCAACCATTTAACATTTTAAAGGCATAGGTGATATTGGAATATTTACAAGAGACATGGGTGGGAGAAAATAAAAGTGGCTCTGTGAATGCTCCATTTTAACGACCACCACCTCAAAATGACATAAACTTTGATCCCACCCATTAGTTTGATTCTCACGTCCTATTATGTTTTTTTTTTTTTTTTTTTGGGGAGGGGGGGTGGGGGGGGGGGGGGGGCTTAGTGATCAGTTGTGACCATTATACACATCGATTTAGAAGTATTTGTTTTTCTTTCTGTTTATTTAACAAAAAGATAGTGAAATGTTAAAATAAATATAGAGAGAAGGTGCACCTAATAAAACAAATTATGAAAATATGTGCTATTTTCCAACGATTTTATGTAAGTATTTCATCGATGGACTTAAATCCGTTGAATAATATTTACCATCCAGTCACTTAGGAATACCCAAATACAAACATGAGTTGGGGTAGGATGGTTGGGGTCCCTCCACCCTTAATCAGATGTCTCTGGTGCGAGCTCTGGAAATGAAAAAAATCCTGTTGGAAGCATTGTCACCAAAATAGGCCCTGCTGCAACGCATGATCCGAACATCAGATGGGAAACCGGAAAAAAAAAATGTAATCGATTGGTATCTCAATTTAACAACCTAGCATTTGAACAACAATACACATGATGGTGCTCATAATTTTCATATTTCGGTGATCAAACTGAGCAATGATCTGTGATTAGTTACTGCTAAAAAACGAAACTAAAGAAGAGTTTCATCATGCAACGATTATATTTTTAAAATTATATTAAACCCCATAAGCCATATGTTCATATTTAGCTTAGGATTAACTTTGATAATCGTCCACCAGTAAAAGTAATTTGAACTTCCTAATATGTCAAAACTCATTTAACTTTCAGTTGGTACATAATAAAAAAAAAAATCTGAAACGAGCCGAATTACCACTTGGAAACAAATGGAGTCTATAATGAAGGCTATTTTTTATATAGTTATATGTAATTAGGTTTTTTCAGGTCTACGTCCTAAAAAATAAAATATGGTCGGTTTGATTTTTATAGTGTACCATTTTATCTAATGAACAAAATCAAGAAACGTACGACATGTGTTCAAATAGGAGCTTGGGAGACTCATCATAAATTGATTTAGGCATCACTATATTTTGTAGACTTAAAAGTTTAGACACAATACCATGCCCACTATAAAGTGCCTAACAGCCTAATTATTTTAGTTTCTAATAATATCTATGATCATACTATGCGAATGTGAGCTTCAACATATTTTATGAGGGATATTACACGTGTCATGCAGGGCCAGATCTAAAGCGTAGGGAGGGGTTCAATAAAATTTTCTTCATGAATTAAATTCTTTTGACATAAAAATCTATATATAATATAAAGTTAGGCATAAACAAGGTGGTATGACACCTCTTTATGACATTCACTAGTATTTATCTTTTTTTCTCAAATATTTGACCTTTTTCTCTTATATTCCCCTCAAAATATTTGCTGAAAAATAAAATTACTCTATCAATAAGTCTGTAATTATTACATTCATTACTGAATTAAAAGGGAAAGACATCCTTGCATATTCCTTATTGTAAATTAAATCATTTATATCCATTACTGCTTAAATTTTTGCAACGATACTAATCCATATCGTTTGCAATAAAAGTAAACTTTACACTAACTTCTGATTGAAATTTCCAAACACGGTTGGTTTTACATATTTAATTCCATCTGCTAGCGTATAAGCTAATCAGTGCAAATTCATTACTCACTTAAAGGGTAAAGAAGATGAAGATATTTCAGGTGGTGCTTAAGTACTGCCTAAACTAGAAGAAATTCATATTTTCCCGATGTTGTAGTTGTTGACGAAGGCGAAGGAGAAATTATGGTATGTTGTTGAACTTTTCTTGACATATTTCCACGACAAGTAGTGCATTGTGATACCATAAAACGTTGAATTATACAGTAACTCATTGTCGTGGTCTTTTACCATTGCTATTTTTTCTCAAGTATTTCTTAATAAGTCTTTGTAATTCCTTACTAATATATTTCCCAAAAGATGTTTTATGGGCATTTGTAACTCTTTGTGTAGAGGAGTTCCATGGTAGGAGTAATGATGATATGTGGCTTAATGGTGTCCCGCTTTTCTTCTCTTGGCTATTCTCATTTGAATCTTCTGCTTTATTTTATTTAAAAATTAGTAATACAGGGTATCTCTGGTGAAGCAAAACTTTACTTATTAATCAAATATATTTGTACTCCTACCAAATGACCATGCAAAAGAAGAAAAGACCCAATTTATAAAAACAAGAAAACATGAAATTCATGGAAAAGTATTTTCTATTCTTTCCATTTTAAGAGAATCAAGAAATCTCACATATCCTGATTATAAATTTATAATAAATATTTAATAAAATTATTTCCTGTTTCATAGTGCATAATTGGCTGTAGAAAGCTTGAGGATGAATAGGCTTTGTCTTTTGTTTATTTGTTTAGTTTGCCCAGGTTACGTTAAGTTCTTTCATATTTCAGTTAGTTGAAGTGTGTTTCATTTGATGGGACCAGAAATGACTCTTTTTCACAAAGATAAAGGAGATCATAAATGAGTAAATGACTATTAATTATTGATTATAGTGTTGTGATATTGAACGTTTTTCCAAATAAGTTATCAAATGTGGGCTCAGTATCAAATCTCACGATCAGAATAAAATTTACTCCTTACGAGTTAGGAATAGTAAAAATATTCCTTAGGAAATGATATGTTCTTTTAGGATAGTTGAAAACTTATAAACATCCAATGCTTTCAACAATCATATTTATTTATTATGATTAAGTCATGAAGATGTATATGAAGAGATATGTTGTATGTATTCATTTGAACGGTATAAAGACTTTATACGAGCAAAAAATATGTGTGCATGACAATTCTTATATCAAAAAATCCGTTTATCCTTTCCTGGGGTCATCTTTTGCCTTTTTCCCTAACATTTTGTTTATATTTTACTATAAAAGGCTTTAAATTACCTAAATACATTACGCAAAACACTTAATACAAGGTTCATTTATATTACATTGAACTTTCCCTATTCTTGAGGGTTTGAATCCCCACATTGTAATTCCCTCCCCCATTTCGCCTATGTTAAAAAAAAAAAAAAAAAAAAGACATTACTCAATACTACGAGGTGCAGAAATATGAGCAAAAAGTACAAGAGTATTATAAAAATAAATTAAGAAACAAAATTGTATCTTTTATGGAATTACTTTTTTATACATGTGTATATATGAAAATCATATATTTTATGCCGATTACATTTACAAAAAGATCATTTTGGTAATTTATTAACGTCATGTCCCGCGGAAAAATTCACTAATTTAGTATAACAAGTTTTAAAAATTATTTTAGATTACATGTTCATATATGTATAAGAAGTCCTAATTTTAGTTGATCTCTTTATTTGAATTCTGGTTACGCGCGGAAAAATTCGCTAGTTTAGTATAACAAGTTTTAAAAATTATTTTAGATAACATGTTCATATATGTATAAGAAGTCCTAATTTTAGTTGATCTCTTTATTTGAATTTCTGGTTACGGCAATATATACTGTCATGACTAGAATTTTAAATTTATAATGAAGAATAATTAAAGGTATATACTTTCTTTCTATTTTACTAATTATATATTGGCCCTATTTTCTTAATGCTTGGGACATATGTCGTACGTGGCTTTGGGTTATATAGTCATGAAGAATGATGATTTTTAATCTGACAATGGTACTTCCTTATCTTTTTAAATTTGAGAATTAGGTCGAAGAGTCCTAAATCCTAATTATGGCCGTGTGAATAAAAATAAAATGTCGGCTATATAATACAGTATTTTCTTTGTTTCCATGTCTAGTAGATTTTTATTTTTAAAGGCTGTCGCCATGGGTAGTTTTTCAACTACTCCTTATGTCTGAAATGAAAAAGTGAATAGAAATGAATAGAATCCGTTCATCGTTTATTAGAGATTTCATATTTGAGCTTTAAATAAAAAAAAATTCTTATGAAAAGTGCTTCTTTCTTTATTATGACTTACGTGATGCGAATTTAAATTAATTAAACTTTCAAAACAAGTACATTAATTATTATGTGGGAAAACAAAAGGATGATGAAAGCGAGGTCATTATCGCCGTGTAGAATTTCCTTTGGTCCAAAAAGTGTAAAAAGCACCAAATAACAAGGTGAAAAAAATTCTAAATAGAAAAGGATGTTTTTCTTTAACGTCTAGGATATAGTAAAGTCTAATTAAAAGACTCAAGAATAACCTCCACCAGTTGCAATCAAACGTGATTAACGTCATTTTCTTTCATTTGATTGATGCACATATTGTTTTGAAGCCAATAAAGCTCCTTTTTTAATTTGTGGGGTTTGTTTTGATATGGAGAAGCGTTTTTGGCTGATTGTATGAGGTGCTGTTTTTTGGAAGATTATGGAGGACAGTGAGTGAATGTCTAAATTGTCTATAAACTTTGTAAAATGGTTTAGATATGTCCTTCATTAATAAATGGCAATGTAAGGGGCGTGTTGCATGTCCCAATACTAATCATAGTATTTAGATGCTAATTAGATCTAATTGATGCTCCATAGGTAAATTATGACATATGCATGAGTCCCAGACTTGAAACGACAATAGCATATCTGACCCTAAATGCGGATTATATCTAGACCACATTTGTCATCTTTTATTGTAATTGTCATCTTTTGGGCATACATGCATATCGATCGAACATTGAATTTGTGTTTTAACCATATATTTTGTTATAAGTACTTTTGGTTTAATTTCCAAAAATTAGATGTTAATTTCAGAATATGAATTAATTTTGCCAATTCGGTCTTACAATTGATCATATTATTCTTTATTCGAAACACAAAAAAGCAAAACAAATTAGGACAAAGGAGTCGTTGCGTTTGTTCACTACCACAGATTAACTCTTTACTTCGAAAATTCGACCTAATTTACTTTTTGATATATGTGCAAAATGAGAATGTAACATATGATATTAATGATCTATTTTTTTTTTCATAAGTTTTAAGAAATCAAAATAAACAATTCGACACGTGGTGTGAGTTTTACTTAGAAATAAATATTTAATATTTATCACCTAAATATCTCATGAAATATTGACCTTATTATAGGTTGCGCTAATTGAGAAGACAAATAATAGTAAAAAAATAAAGCTAAATCAATTAAAGCGAAAGTAGATAAATGCAAAGCTGTGTGATGTCTGTGCTGGAGAGGATACAGCTGCTTTGAATTTGGATAAGTTGGAATGTCACATTATTTGAGTATTCCAAGAAGATAATTCAATGCGCAGATGTGGAAATTGGAACTATTAATTTATTAAATACTCCCTCCGTCCAATATTACTTGGCCACTTTCTCTTTTACGCATCCCTTAAGAAATCATAAACAAAGATGTATTTTACTAGCTTACCTCTATCTGTCTCTCTCCAATAAATACATTCTGATCAACATTGACTATCTTCAAGAACATTTAATACTAATGATAAGATGAGAAAGATTTAATTAATTTTATCTTCATTTTTGTAAATGAACAAGTAAATCGGGACATATATTTTTAGTAATGTGGGCAAGTAATATGGGACGGAGGGAATACCTTAATTTAGTGTTCAAGCATTACTTTTTAAAAATTGTTATGTTTATTATTAAGGCTAAATTTAAAATTTTAAAATTGAATTATTGTCAACCGTAAGATGTCTTCTAAATTAACTATTCCCCTCGTCATATTTAATTAAAATTATCTTTAAAAATAAATGTTCATTTTTACTTATCCAATATAGAAAATCAAGAGATAATATTAATGATTGTTGAGTTGAAAACTTTAAATTGTTAGCGAATGCAAAACTATTAAATTATATTTAATTAATTTCAATCATTAAATAATTTAATAATAATTATATGTGATATAATAAAATTGTTATTCTATTTATGATTCCATAAGGAGCGCACCAAATCCATACAAGACAAAGTAAAATATGGACGGATGCAGTATTCAACAAAGTACTAACATGCATGCTACAAATTAATGTCCACATATTCTTGGCAGTTGGCAAGTTTCACATTTTGCCTTGTCATCAGATAATCCAATCATTATATTGCTTTTTTCTTTTGGTTTGTTTTGTTTCTGGACCCAATTATAAAGTAGTGGAAGGAAAAAGAGAATTGAAAGTTAAATTTCGATCTTGCACCTCATGGCAAGTGTAACATTTTGCATTATACATGGTCCATTACAGCATGGTTCCTTTCTTTTCTCCATTTTTTTTTTCTGTAACCCAAGAATATAAGAGTAGAAGAAAAAAGCGATTTTTTAAATTTATTTTCAGAATTCGAATTCTAATTCGAGACCTTTACTTAAATATCACGACCCGTGGTAGTTGAATATTGCACTTGAGTCAGAGATCGAACAAGTTTAGTTTTTGTTAGTGACAATCACATTTAGAACTTTTAATAATAACATATTAATTATATGAATTACAATTCTCAATTGAGTATTTATTTTTTATTTTTTATTTCAATTCATGGATGTGTAAGTCTTATTGCGAAAGACATACCTCCTATCCTAAGTATTGATTTTATTTTATTTTTGAGTGGTGATTATTTTATTTTATTTCTAATTGACTTTAAAGGTGAATTAGGACACCTAATTGTTAACTAAGGTAAAGCTACCTAAATCTCCGTTAATGGTCTGTTTAATCAGCGTGATTCTAGGTAAGGGTTCTAATTATCCTAAAGGGAAGGGGTTAGGCATCCTTTAGAATCCGTTAATTACGGTTAACCGGCCAAACTTAGGTTAATTAGTTAAGGTTAAAGACACGAGTGTAATATTTAAAATTTTAAGAAATGACTTGTAAAGATTGCTAATGTTTTGAAGGAAAATTTAACAATGTTGTTTAAAATAAGACTAAAAAAATAATAATTTGAATAAAAGATGTCTTTAAATGCCATTTAAAATAAGATTTATGAATATTGTTAAGACTTTAAATGAGAATATATAATAATGCTATATAACATGAGATTCGCAAAATATAATAATTTGTACATAAGCAGAAGCAAAATGCAGGTTTATGAAATATTTTGATAAATTCTTAAACAACTCAAATGATGAGATATTAGTTGACTTTGCGTTTAGGAGTATAAAAATAGCTAACGTGAATCTTCTTTATCCCTTTTATTATTCCTTATTAAATATGCTTACTTAAAAATATGCATGATTGACTCCAAAACTTGAAGAGTTATTTACAAAATGCTTGAATTTACATTCGCGTATCAGTGATGTTTTGAAGATAATAAGTATAGAATATAATTCCTTTAATTCGAAAATATGAATTTATGCTATCAATTATTCTAGAAGTGAATATTATAGATACTATAAATAACTTTAATACAACAGAAGAAAATGAAGCTTAGGGGATTAATTACTAGTTTCCTTTGGATTAACTACCCAATATACTATATTAGCCCACTAATTTACTAGAAATCACCTAAGTTAAGAAAACAAAAAAAACAAAGTAATGGGTTAGTTGTATAATACAAATTAAATGCATGAAAATGAAATAAGAGAGCAAATTATATCAAATGGGCCCAGCCCATTTTTAAAGAGAACCGCAATCTGTTTTGCTATTGGGCTTTGGCCCGAATATTATGTTTCCCTCTCTTTTAAATGCATGCTTGACTCATCTTCTTCTTTGTATGGGCCTCGGCCCACGAATCAATTTACAAAACCGATGGGGATTGACTCGATAAGAAGAGTTCACGTTGGGTTTTAGCCCAACACCGAATGCGAAAAGGATGAGTCCCTCGGACTCGTATATGCGTACAAGTGCATTAAAAAATAGAAAAAGAAAAGGATTAGACATCTATTGATAAATGTATTAAGTAGTAGAAGTTAATTGTCCGATTCAACAACAATGAACCAGTCATGGCAGTAAGCTCATCAAGTATGGCAGCAAAGGTAGCAAGTCAAGGAGATTTGGGATGTAGACTCCCCAAGTTGCGCAAAGAAAAGAGGGGTAAGGAAGAGTAGCAAGAACGAGGAGAATATTAACAAATAATATTAAACAGGATACTTCTTTTGTTAAAATACTTATCACAGTTTTTAGTTTAACTTCGAAAATAGATTGAGATGGTAAAAGGAATCAAACTTCAAAATCTTAAGAGTAATTGAATCCATAACAGTTTCTAAAAGTGACTAAGAGTAGTCCACGATCATACACATAAAGGGGATAGGTATTAATCTCTAACAAAAGGATAATAACTAAAATCAAACAGCAACTTCCACAAATCAGAATTCAGTTAATTACCTTACGCTTTATCCACTCAAAAGGGAAGACTTCCGGTTAAAAACACACTTTTACTTTATACGAGTTTAAAGAGAGAAAGATCAAAGAGAGTGGATTACCCTAACCGGGACTAAATTAATTTTAGTGACCGATCAGCCCTCTTCTTCTTCCTTATAACAGTGTGCTAACTAGCATTATTTAATCTTAAATCATCATGCTTAGTTTAACAGAGAAACGAAAGCAGTTCTCTTAAAGAGATGCTAAGAAACTCAAGATCAGATAAGCATATGAGAGCAAGAACTTAAACATTCAATCATGGTCGGAGCATATTCTACTGCCTCAGTTCTTTCTTCAAACTTATAATATTTGCTCTTTCTTGTTAGTAAGCTATAACAACATCTAAACATTTAAGGATCCTAATTGACCCAAACAACTCTAGAACAGGGAAACAAACTTGTAAATATATAAGGGGGGAACTCAAGTCTAACTACTAATTTCAACTTAATCCAAACATGAAGGAAACCAACCCCGACAAAAGCATTATCTAAATGTGAGGCTACTTCCAAAAAAAAAACAGCAATAAACATGAAGCTAATCTAAATCTACAAAAACTCATAACAAGTTTGGGAACATGAAAGCGAATAAGACTGCTGAGCATAAACACTTAGTTCACACACAAAACTAATCAAGAGTAACCATCTAATGTAAACGACCAAAAAAAAAAAAAAGAAAAAAGAAAAAAGAAATATCAAACAAACATCAAAGAGGATTACTAAACTGAATAGTGTTCAAGCTTCTCAAAATATTCGACTGAGAAATGTCAAAAACACGCAAAAGAAAAGATAAAGTCTTGAATACTTATAACTATATTATATGAAAGAAAATCCAAATTATGATTTCTTGAGCGGAAAATAACATTTAACTCGGAACGAATCGTCACATGATCTATCACCTTAACGACTTTAAACTCATCTTAAATGTATAAAAAACATGCGAGGAAGAACCTATAATGTATCCACACTGCCTCAAACTCAAAAGGAATTGAACTTAATAACAGAGATACATTAGACTAAGAATTAAAAAAAAATGACTACAAACATATAGACCCGTAACCAGATACGGAAATGCACCAAACAAAATAAAAAAAAATAAAAAAAAATAAACGCATACTCTGAACTACATGGAAATTAATCTAAACGATAAGAACTGAAATAGAGAGAGTAATTCTACCTCTTGTGGGTGCAGTGAAAGGGGCATCGGGTCTCCAATCTACACTCGACTACGACGAACGAAGAGTACTCCGATTCAACCCAAAATTTCGATTGTAATGAGAATATAGGGATTTAGAGTAATATACGGCTACTGTTTTTGAGACCCGAAAAAAAAGAACTCAACTTCACCCAATCCGAGATCTTGAATTACAGTCGAAAATATCAAAAATATTGAATGTCGTCAAATCCCCTTTTTTACTGAAGACTTAGAGATGTATATATAGGTGTAAATCAACCTAGGGTTTTTGATTTGGGCGGGGTTTTGAATTGAGCGGGCCGTTTGAAATGGAGGTGTCACGGGTTGAAATTCGAACGTTCGAACGATTGAAGCATAGAAATTGACTTTAAGAAAAGCTTTTGGCATCTTTCGTTGACTCGACATTGATTTGATGAGAGAGAGAAAACTTGTATAGAAATGGCAATTTGGACCAAATGGTTTGGACGTGCATCGAAAGCTAAATGGTTTCTTGTTTGGAAGAGGAAAGAAGACAGTGTTTGCACGAAAATGGCATTGTTTGAATCTGCCATGGTTGAAAGAGGCTTTGTTTCTTGGTTTAGAAGAGGGAGGAGGGAGAGAGAGAGAGAGAGCGGGAGAGAGAGAGAGAATGAGAGGGGTGCGGTGAAGAGGGGAAAAGAGAAAGAGATTAGGTTTTGGGGATTAATGTAGTGGGCGGCGGGTCGGGTAAAATAATGGGCCGGTCCGGATGAATTTTTAAGGGTTTGTGGGCTAGTAAAATGATTGTTGAAATGGGCTGGTGATTCGTTTTGGGCCATAATTTGTGGAAAATCCTTCTTCCACATTAATTATTCTTTGGGCTTCTAATTTAATAACTAGTACAATATATTATGATAATTAATATTAATTATGTATAAAATAAAGGACTTGATAAAGTATAATTAATTTAACGAAAATAAAGTGATGACGAACCTTTTAAAAAAAAAATTGTGATGAAATAATAGTAATGTTTACGGTATTAATAGTGAAAATTAAAATAATAGTGAAAATAAAGTGTTTAGCTTGTCCATAAATTTAAAAGCCAAAAAAATAAATTGGAATAAAGGAGGGACAAAATTGGGTGTCAACAGATGCCCCTCTTCGACCGGAGACGATGTAAGAGTTTTCGGGCGAAGAAGTTGACAAAGAAGCCAATTTTGTTCCGACCAACAAGTATGACTGGGAAGAATTTGAGAAATACGGTTTAGGAGAATTGGTGGAAATTTTATGGGATGGAAGGAGTTATGGCCGAACCATGGTTTTGAGTCGCCTACATGTCATGAGTTTTGTGAAAATTAAGTTGTATGCAGTTCGAAAGAAGCGGTCGATATCTACGCTACGCTTTTTGCCCGGATGTTGGATTATGGTGAGGCGGGATATAGAAAGGGCGCAAGATTGTGAAAGGAGTTGATTGAATAGAGTTTTAACGGTGGATATGAAAGAGAAATTAACCTACGTATCACGTGTTTGTGATCGTAGGCGGAGTCGATTTCGAGAGTAGATTCGTGACCCTTGCTTGTGAGTTTGATATTCCTCTTGACAAATTTGCCCCGAGTTCCTTGCGTAAGATAAAGTTATCCACGAGTTGATGTGCAGAGCCATTTAAATCTTGCCATTTTCAAAAAGCCACAAGCTAAAAACATTTGTTAGTGATAAAGAAATATATGTAAATGAAATAGGGTTGAGGAAGTTTATACTTATAACCCATGCTTCGGGAGTTCAATCCACATCGTACTTTGGAGATGTATCGAATTTATGGCTTCCACTTGAAAAAGAAATTAAGTCGATATCCACATTTACGTTAACGAAAGCTAAATCCACATCTACGTCTGTTTTTTGAAGAAAGCTAAAACCATGATGACACCACATTTTAAGGAAGTCTAATTTATGTCCACATTCAAGTCCATATGTACAAAATTCATTGTGCGTAAATATAAATCCACGTCCTTATCCACGAAATCCATGCCCACATCACAAAACTCATGATGTAGAAAAATGAATTCATGTCCTCATACACAAAATCCACTATGCACAAATATAAATCCATATCCACGTCCATATTCCACGGTAAAAAATGCAAATCCACATCCACTTCCACAAACTTTAAGTGCAAAGAGATAAATCTATTTCCACATCCACAAGATCTATAATGTAAAAATAAATCCACATCCACGAAATTCAATTGCTTACCTGAAATTTAAATCCACGTCTATGCCCCAAAATCCACAATGCAAAATATAAATCCACGTCCACTTCCATGAACTTTATAATGTAGAAATATAAATCCACGTCCACATCCACATTCCATGGTATGAAAATATAAATCCACATCCATTTCCACGGTACAAAATATAAATCCACATCCACTTCCACGGTACGAAATATAAATCCACATCCACTTCCACGGTACGAAAAATATAAGTCCACATCTGCTTCCACGGTACGAAAAATATAAATTCACATCCACTTTCACGGTACAAAAATATAAATCCACATCTACATCTATGGTACAAAATGTAAATCCACATCCACTTTTACGGTACAAAAATGTAAATCCACATCCACTTCCACGTTACAAAAATATAAATCCACATCCACTTCCACTGTACAAAAATATAAATCCACATCCACTTCCACGGTACAAAAATATAAATCCACATCCACTTCCACTGTACAAAAATATAAATCCACATCCACTTCCACGGTACAAAAATGTAAATCCACATCCACTTTCACTGTACAAAAATATAAATCCACATCCACTTCCACGGTACGAAAAATATAAATCCACATCCACTTCCACGATACAAAAAATATAAATCCACATCCACTTCCACTGTACAAAAACATAAATCCACTTCCACTTCCACGGTGCGAAAAATATAAATCCACATCCACTTTCACGGTATAAAAATATAAATCCACATCCACTTCCACGTCCACAATATCCACAGTGCAGAAAATAAATCCACGTCCACTTCCATAAAATTTTATAATGTGAAATATAAATCCATTTCCACGTCCACATCCACGAAGTCATTTGTGCGCAATGTAAATCCACGTCCACTTTCAAAAATTTATAATGCAAGAAGGATAAATCCACGTCCATGTCCACAATGTTCATGATGCAAAAAGATAAATTCACTTCCACGTCCACAATATTCCACAATGTAAAAAATAAACCCACATCCACACAATCCACGATATTGAAATATAAATCCACGTCCACTCACGTAGAAATGTATATCTATGTTTATGTCTACATCCACAAAACCATTCGTGAAGAGATATAATTTCATATCTTAATCCACGTCCCGTTGTGACGGAAGTTAAATCTATAATTATCCCCACAATTTAATATATGATGCAAGATTTCGATCTTGTCATCTCATTAAATACCACATTCTAAAAGAACTTGTTAGCGACTTGAAATAAATAAATATGTACAAAGCGATGACAAAATTGAGGAATTTAAACCAATAATAGGTGACCATGTCCGTATCCACTTTGAAGAAAGTTAACTCCACGATCATGTGCCCTTGATCCATCGAGAAATGCCACGAGCTAAAACAACTGTTAGTGGTAAGAATATGTAAATAGCTGGGTTTGAAAGAATTTACGCACGATCCTTGGTTGAGAAGATATATTCGTGTCCCTTGTTGTGATCAAAATTCCATGAAGAGTAGAACAACATCCACCGTTTAGCGCAAGCCAAATTTACATCCACATTGAAGAATATTTGCCTTTTGTAGAAAGCTAACTCTTTGTCCACGTCCATAATTAAAATTTGAAGGGAATTCAAATATGCCCCACATTCATGTTAATTGAAACTGTCTCATCAAAGAAAAATTGTGAGTTTTAAAAGAAAATTGGTTGACTTGTGCATATCGGGGAACTTGGTCCTTGAATTGATTCTTGTCTCGATCGCGTCCACATTCTTCGATGCCCCACCAGATATTTTGCTTGGCCAAGGAGTTTCAGTAATAAGTAATAAAGAATATTAAGAGTAATGAGCTTTGGATGATTTCGAAAGGGAATACTTAGTGGCTCTAATAGACAAAATGATTATGAAGACTGAAATTCAAACTTATCGACATTTTAAAAAGACATGGACAAACTTTATTTAAAATTATAAGACCACTTTTGTGCTACTTCTAAAAATTGTCCCAGTTTCTAGTCCTGGAGGCGCTTGGTTCTAAACAATCGAAAAGTGAGAAGTTATAACGAAAAATTTTGAAAGCGATTTGACTGATTTCAAAATTTGTCCCAGTTTCAAGATACTACGACACATAAATTTAAACAATGGGAAGACCAAAACTTTACACAAAATCCTCATGTATCTCATAGGGACGAAAATTGTCGGATAAAACCAAGACTTTGAAATTTTAAAATAGAAGGGCCGAACCCGCCTTGGGTTGCCTACGTATCCCAAAGGAATCGAGCCGACGTAGTTCGTGAGTAAAATAAGAACTTTTGAGATTTTTAATAAAAGGAGGGCCGAACCCGATGTGGGTTGCCTACGTATCCACAAGGAAATCAGGCCACACGTAGTTCAAACCTACAAAACAAAGACACGGAAATTTTTGAAAAGAGTGACCGAACCCGATATGGGCTGCCTACGTATCCAAAAGGAAGTCAGGTCAAGCGTAGTTCATTACAACAAATGACAAAATCTTAATTTAGAAAGGCCGTTACAAAACATAGAGGCGACACGACAAAAACAAAAAGGTTCCAAATTATGCCTCCGGCCTATTACAAAAGAAAATTTAAACTTAAACTACTGAAACTCCCGGCGAACCGGGGCTGAGATGCAAATCCAATTCTTACACTCAGGTCCTGGTTCGGCAGCCCGTAAGGTCGGTGTTTCAGCAATGTCTTCAATTACCACAGTATGATCATCTTCATCTTCCACGAACAAATTCTTGATCCCTTCCACAATATCATCATAGGCAACTTCAACAGCCGAATCTGAAGTTTTGGAGATGGTAAGTTTTGAGAAAGTTTGATCAATATCAGGAATGGGTTTCGGCAAGAAAATCTCCTTTCCTTTATTCTTTCGTGCCTTCTTCACTTCTTCCTCAGTTGGTTCATATCCCAAACCAAATGTAAGCTGTTGTGCGGGGAGGACTACGGGCTCAACCCGCCCATTTAATGTCTTCCCTAACCCGAATCCGGGTTGGTACCCATTTTTCGGCATTTCCTTTGCAACCATGATTGCGGCGCATGACATTTTCGATTCTTGAATTTGACTCCGTCACCCACTCTAGTGACATTCACAACCTCCCACGCATGGTAAGTTGTTCCATCAAACCCTCTGTTGCCTCAATGAATGGGATAGATTGCTCTCGATAGATGGACGTGTCACATTCTCCTTGTACACATATTTGCTGTTGATTCCACTCAAATTTGACAGTTTGATGCAAAGTAGATGGCACAGCTCCAGCCAGATGGATCCACGGCCTTCCTAACAACATGTTGTATGTCGTGGGGATATCAAGTACTTGAAAATCCATAATGAACTCAACTGGTCCAATCAACACGTTTAATTCTATTTCTCCAATAGGACGCCTTTGAGCCCCATCAAATGCTCGAATATTCATATCACTTGTTTTAAGCTCGCTAGTATTATATCCGATCTTCTTCAGACTCGCTAGCGGGCAAATGTTAAGCCCAGAGCCTCCATCAATCAACACTTTAGACACAAACATGTTACGACATTTGACAGTTATATGGAGCGCTTTGTTGTGACTACATCCCTACGGAGCGGTTCATCATTATCGAAGCTGATTCGATGACTGTCAAGCACGTGCCCAATCATTCCAGCTAATGTCTCACTAGTTGTTTCAGTCGGAACACATGCTTCACTTAAAATCTTCAAGAGTGCATTTCTGTGTACATCCGAACTCAAAAGCAAAGAAAGGATAGGAATCTGGGCATTAGTCTTTTTCAACTGATCCACAACTGAGTATTCACTGGCCTTAATCTTCCTCAAAAATTCTTCGGCCTCGGCTTCCGTCACAGCCCTTTTTGGAGGCACATCGCCTTCTTTGGTTTGCCTCAATCTAGCTAGCTCTTCCGGGGTATAACATCTTCCGGACCTTGTCATTCCTGACGTCTTAATCTTGTCAGTGATCGTTTCTTTCCCTCGACATTCCATCACAGCTTGTTGATAATTCCATGGTACGGCTTTGGTATTAAGTACGCAGGCGGATTTGGCGCTTGAGCTATCTCCACGAGGTGTTGATGAAGCTCCTAATATCTCGACGGGCACACAACCTCTTACCACTATGGCCGGAGAAGCAACGGCTATAAGATCGTGATCTTCCACGCTATTCACGAGCACTATAAATTTGGCCGGGTCATCATCATTTTCATCCTGTTCCAATCATGTTTATCGAAGCCTCATCATGTGTCGGGAGTGGGTTGTTATCCACATTTGGTGTCGGTTCTTTGACCATGATTTGTTTTGCTTCAATAAGATCTTCAACCTTATGTTTCAATGCGTAACAACGATCAGTAGCATGGCCTTTTACCCCCGAATGATATGCACACGTTTTAGTAGGATCAAAACTTCGGGTAGTGGATGCGGAATTCTACCTTCCACGGGATATAATAAGCACGAAGCTTGCGGTCTTTCAAAAACAACGCTTAACGGCTCTCTAGCGGTGTAAAATTACGAAAAGGTCTATTTGGGCGAGGTGCGGATGCATTGTTTGGATGATGAGATTGTGATGGTGGAGCTTGGTATGTTGGTGGTCGTGGAGGTCGGTATGTTGGTTGTGTGTGGTAGACGGGGTAGGAAATTTGTGGTGATTGAGGTTGGTAAGATGACAAAGCTTGGTTGTATGGATGCGATGAATATTGAAAATATTGTGGGTGGGGAGCGTTAGACTGGTATCGTGGAGGTTGTTGATGGTGGTATGAGGTGTTTCCCAGAGCCATTACAGCTGTCGCTTCTTTTTCTTTTTTCTTTCCATTTACGAGAGCGCCGTTTGTATGGCCTTACTAGTAGCTGCAATGCCGCTAGACTTGTTATTCTTCTGTCTTAATGCCATCTTCGATCATGTCCCCAGCTTTGATCACTTCTGCAAAAGTTTTTCCACCCATTGTCACCAAACGTTCATAATACTCTGGCTCTAGCTAATGCTGAATGAAGAAAGTGACCATTTCTGCTTCCTCCATCGGAGGGTGTACCCTGGATGCTTCTTCCCTCCACCGTATAGCATATTCTCGGAATGATTCAGTCGACTTCTTCTTCAACTTTGTAATTGAGATTCTGTCGGGGGCGATCTCAACATGAAACTTGTAATGATCCACAAAAGCATTTGCCAAGTCATCCCAAGTACGCCATTTGGTTGTATCTTGTTTGGAATACCATTCCAAAGCTTTCCCACTCAAACTTTGATTAAATAGTTTGACTCTTATCCCTTCATTTTTCCCTACGCCAATCAACTTTTCGCAATAGACTTTCAAATGGAAGAAAGGATTTCCCGACCCATCAAACTTCTCAAATTTTGGAATCTTGTAACTTTGGTGGCAATTCTACCTCGAAATGCACACAATTCTTCATATCTCACGCTTTGGTTACTACCGAGTCCACGCGTAAACTTCTCATAGCCTCCTCCAAACTTTTGAGCTTTCTATTTATCATTTCATCGTCGCCCTTGTCTCCTTTTCGACTTCGACATAATGATCAACATCTGCGTGACATAGCCCTTGGGTTTGTGTCAATGGCGGGGCTGTGGCATAAGTATATACCGGCGGAACTTGATGAGGTGCCGGCGGTATGTACTGAGTCTTTGAAGAAGTAGCTGTAAACAAGAGAGGAGCATTTTTGAGTGACTAGGTGGGTGAGAGGTTCGAAGTATTTGGTTGAGAAGTGGTAAAATAGTTCACTTGGTTAAGTTCGTCTAAGTTTGGGAATGGAGGTGGCATAGGCAAAGTCTGACGAACCCCCTGAGATGGAGTCATATGTGGCGGAGTTTGAGAAAATGACCGATTTTGCAGTACCATGTGACTTAGTTCAGCAACTCGTTGCTCCAGACGAGCAATGACCTCCAAATGTGTTTCTGGTTCATTAGAGGATGTGGGATCACTTGTGATAGGTAAACTAAGAGATGGCTCAGATGAAGTGGTTGCATTGATCAAACTTTGCTCCATTTTAGAACGAGTCTTTTTGGTTAACCGGGTGATTAATGATGAGTCGAGTCGATTTCTTGGCTTTAGACCGTGTGAAATATGGATGCTCCACCAGTTCCCCTTTAGCACAAGTCAACCTTTTTGTTTTGAAAATAAGTTCAAAAGAAAAGATAAAAATAAGAAAAAGAAAACGAGTCAGTATACGGTAAGGACATATTATCGCACATAAACACATTATTGCACATAATACATCGCGTTCTATAATGCAAGGGACCTCTTTATGCCAGAGGTAGGCCTAACGAATATTTGAAGGACAAATATGTCTTTTATGTATCATTCCATAACTCTTCCTAAAACTAATTTACAAGGATAACAAAAACTTATTACATGCCAGTTAATAATACAATTCAAAGTTAATCTAAGATATCTAATACTTGATCTCCACTAATTTCTTTTGGTTGTCTTCAAACCTCCAGCATTAATTGGATGTTCCACGACAATCCTGCAACAAAAGGTCAGTTTTCCTGAAATATTTTCTATAGAGTACTAGGTCCACATATTCCTCACATTTGTCCTTCAAATAATGCACATAAATCGTGAATAGTGTCACTTAGAGTCATAGACTCATTTGGACATTCGGTAAGGTTGACTAATGAACTCAATACACCAAGGGTATTAAGCTTCCTAGGCTTAAAGTGATGCATGTCCTTACAAGATTTTAGTTTTCGCTCTACCCTAGGTAGACTAAGAGTTGGTTTCCTACGACGCAAGGTTCCCGAGTGGACTACTCGAGTGAGAAGGCTACGCGGCCACCGGTATTCGGACACTCCGCGCATACGCCAACTCTCCTAAAATGTTGGATTTTTGAAGAAATTTGCGGGTGCGCAAAACACACCTCGCGTGTACGTGTGATTGTGTGAATTTTCCAGAAATGGAGGAAACATCAACGGAATGCCAATTTAAGTAAAGCAATAGCATATAGATCTTAATTTCACATAAGGAATGAAAATATAATAAAACACTTAAAATATATAAGGGCAAAAGCAATAATAAAGAAATAAAGCAAAACTTTATACAAATTATTTATTAACCTAAGTCTGTTATGGTTAGAACCTAAGTGTTCCCCAGTGGAGTCGCCAAGCTGTTACACCCCATTTTAGCCGGGCTAAATTAGGAGTATAACGTATTGGTGATTCCTATTTTATTTTATTTTTAAGGAGTCGCCACCTAATTGATTTTAAGGTGAATTAGGGCACCTAATTGTTAACTAAGGTAAAGCTACCTAAATCTCCGTTAATGGTCTGTTTAATCAGCGTGATTCTAGGTAAGGGTTCTAATTATCCTAAAGGGAAGGGGTTAGGCATCCTTTAGAATCCGTTAACTTACGGTTAACCGGCCAAACTTAGGTTAATTAATTAAGGTTAAAGACAAAATGTAATATTTAAAATTTTAAGAAATGACTTGTAAAGATTGCTAATGTTTTGAAGGAAAATTTAACAATGTTGTTTAAAATAAGACTAAAAAATAATAATTTGAATAAAAGATGTCTTTAAATGCCATTTAAAATAAGATTTATGAATATTGTTAAGACTTTAAATGAGAATATATAATAATGCTATATAACATGAGATTTTGCAAAATATAATAATTTGTACATAACTTGTAAATTTTGAAAATGAGGTTTATGAAATATTTTGATAAATTTTAAACAACTCAAATGATAAAATATTATTGACTTTGCGTTTAGGAATATATAAAAATAGCTAACGTGAATCTTCTTTATCCCTTTTATTATTCCTTATTAAATATTACTTAAAAATATGTGTGATTGATCCAAAACTTGAAGAGTTATTTACAAATATGCTTGAATTTACATTGCATATCAGTGATGTTTTGAAGATAATAAGTATAGAATATAATTCCTTTAATTCGAAAATATGAATTTATGCTATCAATTATTCTAGAAGTGAATATTATAGATACTATAAATAACTTTAATACAACAGAAGAAAATGAAGCTTAGGGGATTAATTACTAGTTTCCTTTGGATTAACTACCCAATATACTATATTAGCCCACTAATTTACTAGAAATCACCTAAGTTAAAAAAAAAAAATAATGGGTTAGTTGTATAATACAAATTAAATGCATGAAAATGAAACAAGAGAGCAAATTATATCAAATGGGCCCAGCCCATTTTTAAAGAGAACCGCAATCTGTTTTGCCATTGGGCTTTGGCCCAGAATTCCTCTCTCTTTTAAATGCATGCTGCGGGCTGCTGCTGCTGTATGGGCCTCGGCCCAGAATCAATTTACAAAACCGATGGGGGGCTGACTCGATAGAGAAGAGTTCACGTTGGGTTTTTAGCCCAACACCGAATGCGAAAGAGGATGAGTCCCTCGGACTCGTATATGACAGTCATGCACAAAAATAAAAGAAAAGGATTAGACATCTATTGATAAATGTATTAAGTAGTAGAAGTTAATTGTCCGATTCAACAACAATGAACCAGTCATGGCAGTAAGCTCATCAAGTATGGCAAAGAAAGGTAGCAAGTCAAGGAGATTTGGGATGTAGACTCCCCAAGTTGCGCAAAGAAAAGAGGGGTAAGGAAGAGTAGCAAGAACGAGGAGAATATTAACAAATAATATTAAACAGGATACTTCTTTTGTTAAAATACTTATCACAGTTTTTAGTTTAACTTCGAAAATAGATTGAGATGGTAAAAGGAATCAAACTTCAAAATCTTAAGAGTAATTGAATCCATAATATTCTAAAAGTGACTAAGAGTAGTCCACGATCATACACATAAAGGGGATAGGTATTAATCTCTAACAAAAGGATAATAACTAAAATCAAACGGCAACTTCCACAAATCGAATTCGTTAATTACCTTACGCTTTATCCACTCAAAGGAAGACTTCCGGTTAAAAACACACTTTTACTTTATAGGAGTTTAAAGAGAGAAAGATCAAAGAGAGTGGATTACCCTAAGGCGGGACTAAATTAATTTTAGTGACCGATCAGCCCTCTTCTTCTTCCTTATAACAGTGTGCTAACTAGCATTATTTAATCTTAAATCATCATGCTTAGTTTAACAGAGAAACGAAAGCAGTTCTCTTAAAGAGATGCTAAGAAACTCAAGATCAGATAAGCATATGGCAAAAGAACTTAAACATTCAATCATGGTCGGAGCATATTCTACTGCCTCAGTTCTTTCTTCAAACTTATAATATTTGCTCTTTCTTGTTAGTAAGCTATAACAACATCTAAACATTTAAGGATCCTAATTGACCCAAACAACTCTAGAACAGGGAAACAAACTTGTAAATATATAAGGGGGAACTCAAGTCTAACTACTAATTTCAACTTAATCCAAACATGAAGGAAACCAACCGGAACAAAAGCATTATCTAAATGTGAGGCTACTTCCAAAAAAAAAATAGCAATAAACATGAAGCTAATCTAAATCTACAAAAACTCATAACAAGTTTGGGAACATGAAAGCGAATAAGACTGCTGAGCATAAACACTTAGTTCACACACAAAACTAATCAAGAGTAACCATCTAATGTAAACGACCAAAAAAAAAAAAAAGAAAAAAGAAAAAAGAAATATCAAACAAACATCAAAGAGGATTACTGGCGAATAGTGTTCAAGCTTCTCAAAATATTCGGAGAAATGTCAAAAACACGCAAAAGAAAAGGTGCTGAATACTTATAACTATATTATATGAAAGAAAATCCAAATTATGATTTCTTGAGCGGGGAAAATAACATTCGAGTTTTTCGAATCGTCACATGATCTATCGGCCTTAGATCCATTTTAAACTCATCTTAAATGTATAAAGAACGCTGAGGAAGAACCTATAATGTATCCACACTGCCTCAAACTCAAAAGGAATTGAACTTAATAACAGAGATACATTAGACTAAGAATTAAAAAAATGACTACAAACATATAGACCCGTAACCAGATACGGAAATGCACCAAACAAAATAAAAAAAAATAAAAAAAAATAAACGCATACTCGAACTACATGGAAATTAATCTAAACGATAAGAGCGAAATAGAGAGAGTAATTCTACCTCTTGTGGGTGCGGTGAAAGGGCACGGGTCTCCAATCTACACTCGACTACGACGAACAAAAGAGTACTCCGATTCAACCCAAAATTTCGATTGTAATGAGAATATAGGGATTTAGAGTAATATACCTACCTTGTTTTTAGACCCGAAAAAAAAGAACTCAACTTCACCCAATCCGAGATCTTGAATTACAGTCGAAAATATCGAAAATATTGAATGTCGTCAAAATCCCCCCCAAAACGTCTAAGTTTTGTTTGATTTTTATATGAAACATATGCTAGGGTTTTTTTATGGTTTGAATTGGGCGGGATAAAAGTTTCGAAATCTAGTCAAACTTGTCTGAAATTCGAACGTTGAAGGAGTTTTGAACGAGCTTGCAGCTCGTCCACGTGATTTGGTCAGATATCCGCTCAAAATGGCGAGATTTGGTTTGAATTTTGGGTCTGTTCGGTTTGGTCTCATCTGGTTTGATACGCATGGTACAAGTGTGGGGAACCTTGCACGAAAATGGGTGGACACGGGTCTGCCATGGTTGAAAGAGGGCATGGCAGTTGTTGAAAGAGGAAAGAGACGAGGGTAGAGAGAGAGAGAGAGAAGGAAAGGGAAAGAGGAAGGGGTACAGCTGGCATGGCTGAAGAGTTTTGGGAATTTAATTGTAGTGGGCCGGACGGGTCGGGTAAATGTTGGGCTGGTCGGTTTTGGATAGTAAAATGATTGTTGGTGGGATTTGGTACCGAATTTCATGGATCCTTCCTCCTTTACTTAAATTATCCCCGGGCTTCTAATTTAATGAATAGTAATATATTAGGTGAAGATAAATATTAATTAGTGTGTATAAAATAAAAATTAATTTAATGAGTACGAATCCTAAACGAAACGATGGCGAACCGTTTAAAATTCGCGATAAAGTAATACTAGTAAAAAATAGTGAAAATGAAGGTAACGGTATTAATAGTAGTAAAAATATAAAATAATAGTGAAAATAAGATATTTAGCTCGTTAATAAATTTAAAAGCCCAAGAAAATAAATTGGAATAAAGGAGGGACGAAATTGGGTGTCAACATTGAGCAGTTGTTTTTTCTAAATTGAATTTAGTATAAAATAATTAACAATTTGGAAAAAGAAGAAGTTATCTTATTTCTTTCAAATCTCCCTTACTGTTCAATTAATGAAATATTCTTGTGATTGAGACTATTAATGTATTTTTTTAAAAGGTGTGCAATAATACAATCAAGAAAAGGAATTAATAACAGAATTGTATGTCGTTAAATATAAAAAGTTCATCGCTAATCCAATTGGTGACAAATTATCAAGCTTTAATCGGAATAAAAAACCCAAGCTTTACGGATCTAAAGGGAAATTTTCTCTATAAGGTATAAAAATGATGAATAAAATTCTAAATATGATCGAAAATAAAATAAAATTTGGCTTCCTTGAGTCTAATGGGGGACAACTAATTCAACATTATGATCAATCTTTCTAGTCATAAATAGCCCCACCCTAGAAGCCATAACTTTAAATAGTGTGGTCTCTGTGGCTCAAATTAAACTTGGATTTCTGTTGATACACATTGTTGACATCAAACCACCACTGAAAGTGCGTGTAGATTTGTCAATAAATCATATTTTTCTGGTTTCTGACGCGGTGTTTGGTATCTACTTTGAAGACCCGATTAATTTGAATTCTTGTGCATGTATAAGTCCAATTAAAGAGAAAAGCGTTGGCTAATTTACTCAAGTGCCCCTTTTTCAGCCGTAATTTACATCTTGTCCCTATTTTTAAAAGTTGTACAAATAAAACCCTCGGAAAATTACCTTTCAGACAACGTTAGACTCTTAATATTTGCTCATATATTGCTCAACCTTAAAGATAAAACATTAGACTGTCAGCTAACATTTGATGTAGTTTACAAAATTTTAGACCATGGTCTAGCATTTCTCATAAGATCGGTTTATTCAAAAGGGAACTTTAGACCATGGGGTAAAGCTACGTACAATAGACCTTTATAGTCCTGTCCTTTCCCAAACCCCGTACGTAGCGGGAGTTTAGTGCACCGGACTGCCCTTTTTTTTAAACGATGGTCTAAAAGATCCATAAATTATAAAAGAAATCTCAAAAAGGGTTAATCAGTGAAAGTTTCACGAAACCGTTAGCTCCCTACCAGAGTTTTTTCATTAACAAAGCTCAAACCTGAAACTTTTGATTAACGGTAGAGATATCCTATCTATCCGCCACTATCTCGGTGGTATCCATAACTCACGTAATTTAACAGAAGCAAACAAAAGAGAAAGCAAAAACACAACTGTAAGTGCATACAAATGACATTGCCGAAAAGAAAGGTGCAGACTCATTAAAAGCCATATCCAGAAATATTTAAACATTGTTCCACGACAAATTCCAGCTGTTTAGCCTATTTTAGACATGTAAAATACTGAATAACCTAAATTTCGATAATTTCTTATTCGTATGTACAACTACATCCTTGGCTTCTCTAAGCTGAAAGATGACATTCGTTTGACATATTCAATACGGTAATCTTTTTTTGCTTAATCATATCATATCGAAATTATTGACTGACCAATTAGTATATATGTAGATAAGCCCATTAAGAGGGTATACCATCCCCTAGCTACCAAGAAGCTACTTCTTCATTCTTATAGTTTAAATCCTAGACGTCCGATTAAAATAGGAGGAATTTCAACTATTCCACCACATCCCTTGATGGTATGTTTTCTTATTTATTAAATATAGGCTAAGGTGCCAGTTAACGTCCATAAGATTAACACTTTGTTTTGAGTACAGACATTATTTGGATTAAGTGCCGGACCTACCAAAATCACCATCAAAATTTTACGTTGCGTTTTGAGTTTTGTATTGTTTTCTTTATTTTTGGAAAATTAGTTTTGCTAGTATATTGTTAGAAAAGTCGTGTGATTTGAATAGTTTTTTTAATGAGCTTTTGTAGAAATATTTGCGTTAGACTTTTCGTGAAAACTTAACTTTTGAGTTGCTTTTGGTTTCTAAAAGCATTTTGGTTTAACTTGCATAAACCAAATTAATTTATTTTAGTCCAACTGGTTTTGACTTTTATTTTTGGAGAAGTTTTAATTCGACTTTTCAGACCAACTATGTAAGACAGAATTAGCATACTTAATTTTCGGCATGTTTTTATTCGGTTGCCTTTCTGTCTTTTGCTGGAATTGGAGATCGTTGACTCCTAAAACAAATAAGTCGAGTAGAATCAAAGTCCAGTAATAATTTATAAAAGTATGAACATGTTAATATTTTATTACGATAAAATCCTTTAATGCTATAATTTTATGAAACTATATTAAGAATAGTTTTCCCAACCTTCATAGAGATGTCTTGTAACATAAGATTTGCCTAATTTTTTTTTTTTTTTTTTTTTTTTAATTTCTTACAAAAGAAGGGTCATTACATTCACTTACAAGTTATGCAGGGTTATAATGCATCAATTATAAATGCAGTGATTGATAACAAAATAAACTATTATCCGGAGATTAACAATGAATGAATTATTATCCATGAATTACTTACTTTAAAATAGTATTTTTATCTTTAAATAGTTAATTCCTGCATTGCTAATACATATACTCTTATTCCAAGTTCCATTCCGCAAAAATAATACATAAATTTCTGCATAACTTAATACTCCTATGATTATTGATTTCATTTATATATGTGTTAGTTATATATGCTGCCTTTCGTATTTTTCTTATATGTCGTCAATCGAATACTATATTATCTTATGCGGGATTTTGTGTTGGGATTAATTTTTCTTCTACACAACGGAATGAGCCCTTAATTGTAAATTTTGCAATTAAGGATTAACATAAAAAGGTTTGAAATTCCCAAAATTTACAGCTTAATTCATGTTAAGAACGTAAAATTCCTAAGAAAAAGGTGAGTCATCTTATTATAAGGTCTATAAAATCTCCTATTAACCGCCTGCAAGATGTTTTATCTAAAAATTAATGGATGAGAATTATTTTCACCCTCCAACTTTGCTTTAAAAATCAAACTGCCCCTCAACTTTGAACAATAGTCATTCTCCCGCCTTTACCCTAATTGACTTTCTTAAATTCCTATTCTACCCTTAAATTATCAACTTGTCTTTTTTTTTTTTTTTTTTTTAATCTCTTTTACTTCTTTAAAATCATGATTTTCTTTAATCTCTTTAATCTATGTAACAAATTTTCTTTAAGAAATTAAATATTATTTTCGAGATAGAAAAAAAGTGAGATATACTAGTTAAGTATATAATTTAATGTCATTCTATAATGAAATAAATGAGAAGAATAAGAATTTTTTTATTAATCATAATCAAAATTCTAATATCTATTTATACAAGTATAAATAACATGTAATAATAACTTTAATAAATATATTACAATGCAGTAATACAAAATAATTGATAAAAATGGAGGTATATTCTATAACAAATTCCTAAAAGATTATCTATTTATATTATAAATGAATTTTAAATTATAATTTAAAATATTCCATTATTAAAAACCAAAACTCATTTATATATTGACAATAGAGAATAAGAGAGAAATGAAACTTAAATATACATATACATATATATGTAAAAATAATAGGTAATATGCGTGTGTGTGCGCGCGTGCGCGCGTGCATGTACATACATAATATATACTTAATCCATGTAATATTAAAAGGATTATTCTACTTATATTATGAATTTCAATAAATAAAAAAGAACTATACATACCTACGTTAAAATAATAAATTCTATATAATATAAAAAGATATTACATAGATGGAGGAGTGAAAATGTCAAGGGTGGAGTGAAAATGTCAAGGGTAAAATAGAAATTACATAGGAGAAAGAAGGGAGAAGGACTATTGTTCATAGTTGAGGGGGGAGTTTGAATTTTAAAACAAAGTTAGGGGTCAAAATGATCTCACCCAAAAATTAATTAAGTAATTCTAGTTTCTAGCTAATCCTTTCACTCCCTTTTACGTTTCTGAATGGAAAATAAACTACCAAACCTAAATGTCAAGAAGCACTAAAAGATACGTATTGTCGAAATTGTCAAAAACTCTGAAATACACTTAAAAGGGATTAAAAAAAGCTCTTAAGTTTTGCTTCAATGCTACTTTTAGCTTTCTGTTGGAAACTTTTAATCACATTTTCTTTATAAATGTTTTCCTTTTCATTACAAAATCTTGATTACGACTAAAATTTCCCCGTTTGAGGTGTTGCTTAGCTTGTATTTTTTCAGTTTTTGCTAAAAACAATTGTGTGTCTCGTACATTTTCTAGCGTTTTGTCTTTCTCACATTATTATTCTACTATTTAAAAACTCACACCTACAAATTCTTTACAAATAAAAAAATTACAATAGAAAAACTATTATGAAGTTCTGTAATATTTGAAATTACCAGAACACATTATTTCCCATCAAAAGGTGGGGGCAAGGTCTACCCTCCTTAGACCCCGCCTGATGTGATTATACTGGGTATCTTTGCTGTTGTTGTCTACAGAATACGTTATTTCCCAACTCTAAAACGTCAAAAGATTATCTAAAAATTAATCTAAATTTTTACAAAGACCCAAAAGACACGGGAAAATTCTGGTTATGTTTCACTAACAATTCTTATCTTAGAAGGATAAGATCTGATCTTTAACATGCTTTATTAATTTGGATTTTGGAATAAAACATTTGATTTTTTTTCCTTAAATGAAAATTAATTCACCAAAACAGAATAACCCCCCTCCCTCCTTCCACAACCAAAAAAGAAAAAGAAAAAGAACTATACAAAAAAATAATATATTTGTTTATGTTTCTAGCCTGGTTTCTGATCCTTGCTTTGGTGCCCAACCAATGCGAATTTACGTTGCAAAGTCCCGCTTTTGGTATAAAATGTTCCTTGTCAAAGCTAAGGAGACTCTATTTTTTACCTCCACATTGAAACCTCCGATTAGAATAGAGTTATATTTTATTGACAATTTTTAATTTAGAAGGATAAGATCTAATCTTGAACAACTTTTAGTAATCTTGAATGCAGGATGGATTTATTCCCCCCTTAAAGGTAAATTAATTCACCAAAATAAAAATAAAAATTGTTTTTTTCCCGTCCAGTGTCCGGTCCCACTTTGGCTCCTAATTAATGTGGTTCAAGTTGGAAAATTCGACTTTGAGAGTAAAGCTTTCCCTACTGTAGGAGATCCTATTTCTGGAACACAAAATCGAGATTCTGATTAAGAATGAACAAGTTATATTGTATTAACAATTCTTAGATTAAAAAGATAAGATCTTATCTTTCACAAATTTTATTAATCTTGAATGTAACATTTGATTTTTTCCTTAAAGGTAAATTATTCACCAAAACAAAACAAAAAACAAAAAAAGGAAAAAAAAAAAAAAAAAGAAAAATAACCACTTTACAAAAATAATTCCTTTTATTTTGGGTGCCCCTACCTACTTCAGGATTCAACTAATAATATAAATTTGCAATGAGAATTTTATTTTGTGGAGCGCTCTATAGACAGGGGTGTACAGAGTAAACCGAAAAACTACACCAAATTGATAAATCTAATCAAACTGATAAAAAAACCCGATTAGTGATTTGGTTTGATTTGGTTTGGTGTTAAAAAAAAACCCGATCATAATTGGTTTGGTTTGGTTTGGTTTTAGCTAAAAAAAGTCAAACCAAACCAACCCGACACTACATGCTTTCATTTTTTAAAATATTTTATACATAAAAATATTTATTTGTAATGTAATTTATAAATATTTCTTAAATTTTTTCGTAGTTTTTTGTCTTTTATTATATTATATTTCAAGCTTGACCTTATAATTTTGAATGTCAATAAATTTTATATCACGGATGTTAATGCTTCCAAATAAAGTCACCGAAACCAACTCAACACTAATGCTAACAAAGAAATTCAATTCTACCACTAGGAATGATAATGATGTTGGATATCTATTCTTTAGATTTGCATAATTGGTTTAGAGAGTGAAAATACATGATTTTTTTTTTCTTGGTCATATAATTAATAATTATTAGCCGTACTTATTTTAGTGTGACTTAGTACTTTTAGATTATGGTCATTTTCTTTATGACTTATTAATTAGCAATATATATTTTAACTGATTTTATTATTTTTTTTGTTGAATATTTTAATACAATATCATCACTCATCTCACATTTTGTGTTATTTTCTTAAGAAACATCTTAATTATATAGTTGTATCTTACTAGGACTAAAAAAATAGTTAAAGTAAAAGTTATATGTTTTGTATGAAGACTTTTCCGGAAAAAAACCTGAAAAATCGGAGAAAACCGAATAACCCGAGAATACCCAAGGTTGAAAAACCCGAATTTTATTGGTTTAATTTGGTGTATAAATTTAAAAACTCGACGCAATTGGTTTGGTTTGGTATTTAAAAAATCCGAACCAACCCGTTCCATGTGCACCCCTACTCTCTACTAAAAAAAATTCACTTTCCGGAGAGCTCTCTAATAAAGAAAATTCTATATCCGCAGCTCAAATTCAAAATCTCTAATTAAAGATGAACGAGTTATATCTTTATCTTTATTTCAGAAGGATATAATCTTATCTTTCACAAATTTTAGTAATCTTAAATGTAGCATTGCATTTTTTTCCTTAAATATAAACTAATCCACCAAAATGGTAAAAAAATAAATCCCCACCACCCAAAAAAAAAAACTAGTACTACACAAATAGTGTCTACAACCACTCTCCTAGTACTACAAATAGAGACATTACTTGTGTTTATTTTTTCCACTACCTACAATTTCTCTCCCTTTTATTTCTCTCTACCATTTGATTCCAAACTAACTACCATAATCCCTCTTAACATAACACCTAATCTCCTCTAAATCTCATTTTATCCACTCTTAATCTCACAATTATCCAACAAAAGAGTGATCTTTATTGTATTTTCTTGTTTTGGGGTTATACTAAGTACAAAAAACTGATCTTTTTGAGTATTTTCTTGTTGATTGAAAGGCAAAAATAATAAATATAAGATGGTTGTGAAGATAACACCTCTTTAAATCCCATTTTATCCAAGAAAGTTCACTTTTTTTTTCCCTCTAAAAAAGCACAAAAGAGTGATCTTTATTGTATTTTCTTGATTTGGGGTTATCCTAAGTACAAAAAACTGATCTTTTTAGTATTTTTTGGTTCTTGAAAAGCAAAAAAAAAAAAAAAACGATGGTTGTGAAGATGATGAAGTGGAGACCATGGCCACCAATATCATTATCAAAAAAATTTGAGGCAAAAATTAGTGTTAATTGTCTTAAAGGTTTAAACTTTTTGTTAAATAAGCAAGTGGGGTTTCAAGATTTTGATAAATTAAGAGTTGAAATTAAGTGGAAAGGTTCATCAAAGGGTAATTCTTTGAATTTGAGTTCATTTACAAGGAGAAATGTTAAGAAGAATTATACAAAGGAAGAGTGTTTAAATGGAGATGATGATGGTGTTGTTGAATGGAATGAAGAATTTCAAAGTGTTTGTAATTTTACTGGTTGTAAAGATGGTGTTTTTCATCCTTGGGAAGTTGCCTTTACTGTCTTCAATGTGAGTTCTTGATTTACTTTTTTTTTTTACCTCTGATCCTTTTGGTTTTTTTGGGTTTCTGTCTATTGAGTGAAAAATAAAAAATAAAAAATTAACTTTGGATTTATTTACTTTTTAACCTCTGATCCTTTTGGTTTTTTTTTCTAACTATATATATATATATATATATATATATAACTTGGTTGAGATAGAGGCGTAGTAGTTGTTGTTGTATACTGACTCCTGTCTAAAATAATTAATGTTTTAGTCTCTAAAAGTTGGTTCAAAGTAATTGATCTCTCACAAAATCAAGAAGATATTTAATTATTTTTCTCAAATTTGTCCGTGACACATTCTTAATTTAAAGTACAAATTAAATGATAGCTATGTCAATCTAAAAAGAAAAGAAAAGAAAATCATAATTAAGGGTATTTTAGTCAAAAGCCTCTTAATTTTTAGGAGTAAATGAATTTTTTTAATCGATGTGCCCAAGCCTAAAATATCAATTATTTTGGATGGGAGGAAGTAGTTATTTAGGACTGTATGTGATCAGAAAATTACTGAATTGGATCAAATATCTTGACTAGCTAGTGCTTGTACCTTAGTTGTCTTAAATTGGATACATTAATTAGAAGGGGTAAGCCTTTCTTGATAGTTGTACTGTGTTATGAATCTTGTTCATGTCATACAACTTTTTGAGCTGAATATTTCTTGAATTTCCTCAAATTAGGATTTCTTTTTTCTTTTATTGGTTAAATTGTTGCTTGGTTTTGATTATTTGATCATGAACATGTTAAACAAAATATGCTTGATAAAATTCATCATCAAAATGGTTTTTACTGAGTGTTATTACTGCTAGTAACAGTGGCAAAGTGAGAAGTTTTGCTAAAACTGTTCAATATACAGTGTATAATTTTTTTATATACTCATTATAATTTTCCGACACCTCACTGGCTTAAAGTGAGGTTTAACTTTTGTTATATTGCTGTCTAAAATTTTGAACAATGGAGATACTATTCCTGACTTGCCCCATGAGTCAAAAGCTTTTTTTTTTAAGCCTTCTGGAATGTAATGATTGCCTTTTAATGGATCTACCTTTTGAGCTTGTGGAGGTCATTTATTTTGATGTTATATGGTGGATGGTGAGACACCTTGTATATTCATTCATATTTTTCTCCTAGACATATACAGCTGTGCTTTTTGGAAAGAAAAAATAAACATTACTGGGATAGTCTGTTATTAATTAAAAATTGTAGCACTTGATTAAGTACCTTGGAGAATATGCCTTTCCATAGTTGTTTGCCTTATGCATCCAACATTTTTTTTTTAAAGGAAGTAACAATAGGAGGAGGTGTTAATGGTTATTAAAAAAAAAAGAGGGGGGGGGGGGGTGTGTGTGGGGGTGGCGCAGCCCGGTGTACTAAGCTCCGTGCATCCGGGGAAGGTGTTAATGGTGAATGGTAAGAATTCTTTTATGGCTAATTCTTTCACATAGGTCATATCTACTAGTTGGGAATATATGTTGGTCTTGTTAGAGACTTCTAATATTATTATTTTTTCACATAGGTCATATCTACTAGTTGGGAATATATTTTGGTCTTGTTAGAGACTTCTAATATTATTATTGTTATTATTATATTTATTTAGATACATGTAACTT
Source organism: Lycium ferocissimum (assembly GCF_029784015.1). Classification (NCBI taxonomy): domain Eukaryota; kingdom Viridiplantae; phylum Streptophyta; class Magnoliopsida; order Solanales; family Solanaceae; genus Lycium; species Lycium ferocissimum. Next base: position 69,279,387 of record NC_081347.1, read on the forward strand.
ATTTTCTCTTCTAACTTTTATTTGGTATGATGATGCCATGAGTTGAACTTAAATGGAATAGTGAATTCTTATAGCTGATCCCAACTTATTTGGGATTGATGCGTAGGTTTTTGTTCTTCCATAGGCTCAAGTCTCAACCTACCTTGTCTAATCGCGTGTCTTTCAATCCAATCGGTGTATTTTCTCTTCTAACTTTTTTTAATATGATGATGACATGAGTTGAACTTAAATGGAATAGTGAATTCTTTATAGCTGATCCCAACTTGTTTGGGACTGACGCATAGTTTTTTGTTCTCCTATAGGCTCAAGTCTCAACCTATCTTGTCGTTCATGATAGTCGCTTGTCTTTCAATGCAATCGGTGTTTTAGTTCCTATTGCTAATCCTTTATTTTCAGTTTAGCTTTCATCTGCACTAATTTCTGAATTGAACACCTTATCTTTGTGTTCAATTTCATTTTAATCTACTCCCTTCCTTGTGGTTCTCTGTGAACTGTTGGTTACCGTACTTATTCATACTTATACTGAATCAGTGTACAAACAAAGGACCAGATCAGAAGGTACCCATACTTGCTGCTGCGACATTGAACCTTGCGGACTTTGCTTCAGTAGCTGGAGAAAAAGAAGACAGCATTGAAATTTTCATTCCTTTGGAAGCCTCTATTGGCAGCTTCAAGAGTTCCCTCTCACTTTGTGTAAGAGAAACTAAAGCACATTTTTTGCTTGCTCTCCCGTATTCCTTCAGCCACTTGATTATATTTTTGGACCTCCCCAAAAAATATTAGCCAGCAAATGTATAGGTTTTGTATATTAAGTATAACTATACTTGTAATATACATAAATATACATGTAATATACATAAGCATTGTTTATGTTTTGTATATTTTGGCTAGCGCCCGTAATTAATTTTGGCGAGGGGCCAAAAATGAAAATGCCTTCATTTATATATCTGCGACTGTTTCCTGAAGACATGTTCATGTTTGACAGCTATCACTCAACCTTGTGGAATTGAGGGACACACGTGAAGCTTCAGAGACCATTCCGAAGTTTACCATGTCTGCTCCAGTATCTCCAAACCCCGGAAATGTTTTGTTGACAGACAGAAATGAGGGTTCTTCTTTTAAAGCAGGTCTCCGGAAAGTTAAATTTTTCAAAGGATTATCTGTTAGGCGACAGAAGAAGGCATATCATGAAGAGGAAGGCAGCAGTGATGGAAGGAACTCAGTGAGAAGTGACGATCCCGATTATGTTTACCGAGTGGATACAGATTCACTTGATGATGATTCCGAAGAAGGAGAATCAGAGGAAGGAAAAGAGGATACAAGTGTTCAGAAGTCATTTAGTTATGAATCACTTGTCCATGCGAACCATGCTGGTGGATCATTTTACTCGAACACAAGTGGCAGCGAAGACGAGGACTTAGTCCACTATAGCCCTCATATTTCAGATGTACCAGCGTATAAAACTGCAGCACTACCAAATCAATCTACAGAGCAGAGTTCAAAACGCAGCATTCTTCCCTGGAGGAAGAGGAAGTTGAGTTTCAGATCTTCTAAAAAAACCAAGGGGGAGCCGTTGTTGAAGAAACATTATGGAGAGGATGGTGGGGACGATATAGACTTTGATCGCCGACAGCTTTGCTCTGATGAATCTTCTTCAGGGGTATGTGTCCACTTTTCGTTCTTTTCTTTGTCACGTTTGATTATGGGATAATTACATTTTTGGACCGCTTAGAACAATAATGGACAGCAACGGTATAGGTTTTGCATATCAAGTATAAATATACATATAATATCTGTATGGTATACATAAAATATACATAATTAGTGTATTAGTTTGTATGTTTTGGCTTAGTGCCAGTAATTAATTTTGGCCGACGGGCCAAAAATGAAAAAATCCCCTTGATTATCCTAGTATCTAAATGGAATTTGCGTAGTCTCATTTATTATCTTTATTTCGTGCTCTGATCAATCTGCTATTACTTGTACACCAATGTACCCCTCGTATTGAAGATGACAGAGCTTGATAACTTTCCCTAGTAGCTATTTGTACTTGTATAGTTGTATTAAGTCATAACTAGTCCTCTTACCAATGTATGTAATTCTTGCAGTGGTGCAAATCTGAGGAAGGTTCTGCAAACCGATTTGCAGTCTCTGAGTTTGGAGATGACAGTTTTGCTGTGGGTAGTTGGGAGCAAAAAGAGATAGTAAGCCGTGATGGTCAAATGAAGCTGGAAACTCAGATCTTCTTTGCTTCGATTGATCAACGAAGTGAACGAGCTGCAGGTGAAGGCGCTTGTACAGCCTTAGTTGCCGTGATTGCTGATTGGTTCCACCAAAATCCTAAAGATATGCCTATCAAGTCCCAACTTGATTGTCTTATCCGCGAAGGCTCACTTCAGTGGAGGGATCTTTGTGAAAACAAGACCTACAGAGAACGTTTCCCAGATAAGCATTTCGACCTCGACACGGTCCTCGAAGCTAAAGTCCTTCCACTCTCAGTAGCTTCAGAAAAATCATTCATTGGGTTCTTTCATCCCGAAGGAATCGAAGAAGTGGAAGGATTCGACTTCCTTCACGGTGCCATGTCTTTCGACAACATTTGGGATGAGATTTCTAAATCCGCTCAAGAAACTCCCTGTTACATAGTGAGTTGGAATGACCACTTCTTTATCCTCAAAGTTGAAAAAGACGCGTACTATATCATTGACACACTGGGCGAGAGGCTTTATGAGGGTTGTAATCAGGCTTATATCCTCAAATTCGACAAAGATACAACGATATTGAAAGAGAAAACTGATTTGAAAGAGGCTGTTGATGCGGGAAAAATTGTCATTAACACCAAGGGCACCGATAAAATGCTGGAAGACATGGTACCTGAAAACAACATCATTTATAGAGGTAAAGACGCGTGCAAAGAGTATATTAAGAGTTTTTTGGCGGCAATCCCTATTAGGGAGTTACAAGTTGATGTGAAGAAGGGATTGATGGCATCGACACCTCTTCATCAGCGGCTACAAATTGAATTCCATTATACAATGAGCTTTGATCCTAAGTTTGAGTCGTCATCAGAAGAACTAACTGCTAACAGTTTGACAATACTACCATCGGCAGCAGCAGAGTAAGCAACGAGTAATAAAGTTTTACGAGTATATACATAATGCTAATCCTTTTGTTCTACATATAATTTAGGAATTTTGAAAAGCTAATTGCTGTTTAGTGTTCCCTGGTCTCTTCTTTGTTTTCTTTAGTACAGATGACTGTAACTGGCTTAGTATCTCCTTTGTCTTTTCTTCCTCGTGCACGAGGAATTATATGTAAATGACTATGGAACTGCTCAAGAGTTCTCTCTTTTTCTTCTCTCAAAGAGGGAAGTTGACATGAATGAATGTATTAGTTCCATACTTCTCTTGATTGCTGCTTATTAATTCCTTGGGTTGCGGTCCTTCCCAGGACCTTGTGTGAATGCGGATGCTTCGTACACCTTGCTGCTTTTTATGATTTTCTTTTTGAATTCTCCCTCGTCTTCACAAAGACATGAACTAGAAGTTTCTCCACTGAAGAGAAGCAACTCTCCAAAGTTGTATCACCAGCTTTTGAATCAACCAAAGAAAGAACTGCAATTCTTTCAAACAAGAACAGAAGACACTTTCCAAAGAAAATTTTCAAAGGCTTTGTATACTTTTTCTTTAGCCATATCCTTTTCTACACTTGTGAGGTATTGTCCGCTTTGGCCTGTATGCCAACGAGGCTTGGTATACCACTTTGATTATTGGATAACGTCAGTGAATCGGATATCCTCATACAGGTTATAATTGGTAATTATTTTTTAATGTTTGTGATTTTGCCAAGGGTAGAATATTGTAATGTCAGTTAAGTGGCAGGAATTATCGCTTGAGTGGAATAAGTGAGTGTTTGTGAAATGACAAAGAATAGAATGACATTCTATCACAAAATAAAGAAAAGTGACTTTCTTGTAATAATTAGTCAAGCTTCGCGCAAGCTGACCCGAGCACAACGTTTATAAATAAAAAAGGGGATAGAAGGAAAAAGAACTCAGCATCTTTTGTCAAAACCTTGCTAAAAGTTTACAATTTTATGCATGCAGTGTAGGAATCAAGGACTTCTTTACATATAAGGTTAATTGACTGTAAGCAATAGAAAATTAAAATAATTGTTGTTTGCTCTCCCCTCTCCTTTTTTCCCCCCTCTTCCACTACCAATTCTGATTTTGTTTTCATAAATTATAAGCTATTGTAAGAGTAGACATGATAATTTTATCATGGATAATTTTATCATGTTTTTGAAGATCTTAGTAGGCTTTAATTGCCTATTTTCTTTCAAATCAATCTATTTTAAAAAGTGTTTTCCGAAAAAGTACTTTTAGAGAGTAGTTATTTGTTTGGATAATCGATTTAAAAAACACTTCAATCAATATCATATCAACAATTTAGAAGTGCTGGAGAAGCTACTTTTTTCAGCTTTTGCGGTTGCTATTTATGCAACAAGGAATTTCGCTATCTGAAGTAAGTTAAAGTTATTGTGCTATTTACAAGTTAAAGTTATTGTGCTATTTACCCGGGCTTCCATTCAGAGCTTATAACACTTCTCCTTTCGAACCATTCAAAAATACTTATCTTTCGTTTTTTAAAAACTTGGTCAAACGCTTGAACTGTCTAAAATAAGCAGTTTAAAAAAAAAAAAAATTGGCGTACCAAAAACTTGCCAAGCAGACTATAAAAATCATCCATATTTTATCCACATTCATTGGATTATAGGACCTCAAAAGATGTTTTGTACCATCTTGTTTTGGAACATTACAAGTTAGACAAAAAGTCCTATTCCTATTTTATGTCTGTCCCCAGTTAAGAAAAGAATTTAAATTTGTCCTTATTGATATATCCCAAATGTTTTATAATAAAGATAACTATATGCAAAATATCTGTTCCTTTATACATATCCTGTTTTCTTCTTTTCAAATTTAGGCTAAAGCTATTAGAACTTGAATCTTTTATTATGTTCTGACCTTTTTCAGCTCCAAACTTAAAGCCATTTTGTGTATTGTGAAGATAAATTTGAGGAAAGAAAAAATGGATATTCAAGAAAGGGAAATAGACCTTGAGTGTCCACTATTAGTTTCAAATTCAAGAAATGAGGAATCCAAGAATAAGAGAAAATGTGATGTTTTTCTTGAAGAAGTGAAGAAGATTTTGGCATTAGCAGGGCCTTTAATGTCAGTCAATCTTCTGCTATATTGTTTACAGGTAGGGGTGTCAGATGAGCGGGTTAGGCTGAATTTGAATGGATGAAAACGAGCTAAGTTAATAAATTGACGAGCCAAAACAACCTGCCCAAACTTAAGGGGTTGGGAGGATTATCCTTTCATGGACTAATTTTGTACCCCTACTTATTACAGGTGATTTCTGTGATGTTTGTTGGTCATCTTGGAGAGTTAGCTCTTTCTGGTGCTTCAATGGCTACTTCCTTTGCCACTGTCACTGGTTTCAGCTTGTTGGTAAGTCTTTCTTCAACTTCATTTTCTGCTTTATGATGTGTTTCACATCTTTTCTGTCCCTATTTACATGTAGATGAGAGTCCAGTGTTGTCAAAGGCGCGCTTAAAGCGTGCTTAAGCACTGAAGTGAGGTGCAAAAGAGCGCTTCGCCTCGTTTGGCGGGCGCTTTAGTGTCGTCATTAAGGTTCTAAGGTATACTTTTTCTTGCCAATGAGTGTAATCATGAAGAGGCGACACTAAACAATTGATATTTCTTCTTTGTCCATATATTTGTTATTCATACTGATAATTATTAATCTTGGACTACACATATTTATATTTTTTTTTCTCCATTTTCTTCAATAAAGCTCACACTTTATTTGCGTTGTACGCTTAAAGCCCAACGGACCTTAAAGCTTTTTGCATTTTTTGCCTTTGATAACACTGTATAATACTTTAAATGTTTCAAAGGGAGTTCATGAACTGTTCTATAGGATTTACATTACTCTGCCAGATTAGCTAAAAGCACTTGTACTGAAACTAACAAGCGTGAAAATTAAGTTTATATGCTATCCCTCTGTCTCAATTTATGTGGCACATTTGACTAGGCACAAAATTTATGAAAGAAAGACCTTTGGAACTTAACATGACATTTCTGGGCTACAAAATAACACCATTAAGGGTAGATGCGAATTGTTTCCGAAATACAGAAAGGTGTCGTTCTTTTTGAAACAGACTAATTAGGTAAGAGAGTCGACGATTATTAAAGGAATTTAGTAGAGGTTATATCAGCTGGTTGCTTCTTTAATTTGCTCACTAGTTTAAAATCTACTTATTGAACATCGCATTTTTTATTTTGTTTTTCTTGATCAGGCAGGAATGGGAAGTGCATTGGACACAATATGTGGTCAATCATATGGTGCAAAGCAATATCATATGCTTGGTATTCATATGCAAAGGGCCATGATAGTTCTTCTTTTAGTCAGCATTCCCTTAGCCTATATTTGGGCAAATGCAGGACACATTCTTGTAATCTTGGGACAAAATCCGGAAATAGCAGCTGAAGCGGGAAATTATGCAGGATTCATGATCCCGAGCGTCTTTGCCTATGGACTATTACAATGTCAAATTAGGTTCCTACAAGCGCAAAACAACGTCCTCCCTATGATGCTTACCGCAGGAGCCACTACTTTGTTGCATTTATTCACTTGTTGGATTCTCGTGCTCAAAACCGGCCTTGGCAACAAAGGGGCAGCTCTGGCTAACGCTACATCTTACTGGATTAACGTGTTTCTGCTAGCTGCATATATTAGGATATCTCCTTCTTGCAAAGTTACTTGGACCGGATTTTCAGTTGCAGCGTTATATGATATCCCGAGATATCTTAGACTAGCTATTCCTTCAGCCGTTATGGTTTGGTAATCCTCTGTCACTTCTACTAAAGAATGCATAGACATATAATTCAATCGAATAAATGAATACACCTTTTTCTTATGGACAAGTTACACATTTGGCCGGTTGGCCAAAAGTAATTACATTCGCTAGCCAAATATACAAAAAAATATACACTATTATGTATCGAAAATGTATATTTTATGTATATTATACATCAATATACAAAAAATATACATTTTCTGGCTGTTATTTTGATGGGCGGCAATTTATGTCAGTTTCTCTTATTTTATTTCTATGGATTCAGCTTGGAGTGTTGGTCGTTTGAAATGATGGTTCTGTTATCCGGTCTTCTTCCAAATCCAAAACTAGAAACCTCGGTTCTTTCCATCAGGTTAGTTCTGGAACACATTGGTAGTATTACATTCAACATCATGTTTCTATCATATTTCACGCATGTTAACTTACTGTTATATGCATTTTTCCAGCCTTAATACATCTACAATGATGTACATGTTGCCTTTTGGACTAAGTGGTGCCACAAGGTGAGTTTCATACTTGCACATTTTCCTTGTCAAGCTTCTTTCAACACTACCTTACAACTATTTCCGACATTTTGTCTTTTTCCCTCATCAGCATAAGAGTTTCGAATGAATTAGGTGCTGGACGACCAAAAGCAGCTCGTATAGCAGCGTATACTGCATTGCTCTTAGCTACCGCAGAAGGAATTATAGTAGCAATTTTCATTATTTCGGTTCGTAAATTGTGGGCGTATTGTTACAGCAATGAGGAAGAAGTAGTAACATATGTAGGGGAAATGTTAATGTTTATAGCAGGATCACACTTCATAGATGCAAATCAATCTGTACTTTCAGGTTTGTTTAAATCCTCAAAAAAGACATTTTCTTTAGCCATTTTTGCAAGTATCTTGTATTTCCAATAATGCAAGTCTTTATATGCAAAATCTTAGGTATTGCTAGAGGGGTTGGTTGGCAAAAAATAGGTGCAATTGTTAATTTGGGAGCTTATTACCTCTGGGGAATACCTGCTGGTATTGTATTAGCTTTTTTCTACCATTTTGGAGGAAAGGTACTTCTTCATACATTTCCTTTTATTTGCATTTTGTTTAATTCTTTAATTATTTTGGTCGGACTCTCCAAATGTTGCATGGTACGTGTGGGATTTTTCAGAAGTAGTGCATCTTTTGAGGATCCGACACGGGCGTGGGAGCATTTCTGGAGAGTCCGTACAACATAGTTCTTTAAGATATTATGACAACAGACTCACCAAAAATGTCACATGGTGCCTCTCGGATCCTCCAAAAATAGTGGATCTTTTGAGGATCTGACACTGGCGTGAGAGTATTTCTGGAGAGTCTGTGAAACGTAATTTTTTAATTTATTATGACAAAACTGATGATAGTTATACTTTTCTGATGTTGTTAATAGGGACTTTGGTTGGGGCTCACTCTATCACTTCTTGCTCAAGCCCTGATTTATTTAGTGGTTACTTTGAGGACAAATTGGGACAAAGAGGTAAATCTATTTTTGTTCCTCCTTCTAAAGCTCATTTCAATTTCAATTGTTCATCAAATTTGATTTTCTACTTCTGTTGAATAACCCTCTAGACTCTAGGGTGTCCCTTCCTACTTAAGGTTTTTTAGAGGTGGCAAAATCAACCCATTTTTAGTCACATGTCAAACCCGCCTGAGTTTAAACGGGTTGGATTATGACAGTATGCTGACTTGACCTAACGAGTTGAACCCGAGAAATTAAATGGGTGAAAATGCAACCAATACAAATTTGATTCAACCCACCCATTTGCCAGTTCTACTTTCTTATAAATAATGCAAGTCTCCTTTGTCCTTTTTGTAGGCAAAGAAAGCAACTGGTAAGGTGACTCCAGAGTTAGCATAGAAGAAAATAGTTAAAGAGAATTGAGCATTTGGATTTACAACTGGTATGGTTTTGGGACAATTGGTTCTTGTTTTAGTTTTGAAAAAATATATGTGAATATTGATTTTGTTTTGGTAGAATATGGTTTTGCAGATTTTTTGGAATAATCAATTTGGGACTAATTAGTTTCTGGATAAAATTTACTAAAACTCTCTAGAGCTATTCCTTTTAGACTTTCATATGGGATAAAGTGATAGATTAGAAAATGAGTAAATATTATTTATTTGCTACTAAGCATGTTTCTGAAAAATGTATTGATATGAAATATTTGGGAGGTATTGAACTTCCAAAAGACTAGTTGCTTTTCAACAAAGCCACTTTGTCCATGTGAGTTTGCATTTCCATTGATTCAAATGATTCAACTAGTTGTTTAGGTGTGTGGTTTGCTACTAAATCAAAACCTTGATTAGTAAAAACTTGAAATATATTGATAATTCTTACTTCTTTATGTTTCAGAGAAAGACAATGGTTAATAACATTTACAGTATATATCAAATGCATCTCGTGCGACACACGTGCATCTCGTGCGCCGCACGTGTATCTTGTGCGCCGCACGTGCATCCCATGTCAATTTTGTAAAAATATATTAATCTCACATATATATTATTGTTAAACATGTGTATGAGGTATCCATCTATAGCAGCACCGTCCTTATCAAACACATAATAGCCGATTGTGCCACCCAAATCTGCATAACGCAAGGTGTAAGCACATTGATTTGTCTCACTAGAGCACTGAGCCGAAGCACACATTTGGTCTGAACAAGAGATGAGAGATGCAGTTGATGAGCTGGTAGTGTCATGGAAGTTCAGCTCAACCTGCAAGTACATAATAGTGTTAAGAAATTCTGAAAGAATAATTTGGTAGTCATATCATAATTTAGAAACTGAAGAACTAACAATAGTATAGAGGAAAAGAAGTTTTACCCCGAATCCACTTATTTGAGGACAATCGTTGCAAGAACCACATGTAGCCCACGAGATATCACTTTTAGTATCAATTTGTAATTGTATTCTCTTGGTGGAGATCCCAGTTTTACTTTTGTATAATAAATGCAAAAATTACAGCAAAGCATAGAAATCAGAGAACGACGATGGTTAATAACATTGGTAGTGTAGAAAGATTAAACAAAGACAATAATAACATAACAAAATGAGCTAGTTAATCTTTTCAATCCATCGTAGTAAGAAAGATACCCGAGAAGAAAGGGATCACAGGAACCGATAAGTGTAAAATTGACGATTCCACTAGAGAAATTTTGCAAAATTCGAGTGTGCCTGGCTCGGTCTCTAGCTATGAGCTCCTCCGACTCAACTATGTGATTCACCGGAAACTCCCTTTCCAAACACAGCACTCCTGCTGGTGAAAAACTTGCTGGTGTTTTAGCTGGTGTTGCTGATATTGGTGCAGTAACAATAGGGGTAGTGGGAGCAGTTGCCGGTGCCTTAGCAGGGAAAGGAGTTTTGGGCTTAGTGGGGGTAGCAACTGGTGGAGTACTAGCCTCAGCACCCACAAGTGTCTGACCCGTGACACTCGCCACTATAATGCACATGATTGACATTAAAATACAAACTTCCTATACATGGATACCTTACCTTCTAACATGCGAAAATAAGTTCAAAGGGGTTAGGAATTTTTTTTTATACTAGTTTTCGAATCGTACAACACACGTGTATCCCATGCTCTAATCAATACAAAATATTTTTAAACGATGTAAATAATTTTAGAATATGCGATGCATTACACGAAATTTTAGGGGTAAAAATCCAAGCTCAAATCGATGAATAGTGAGCCCACTCTATTGATATTTATTGCCACTTAAAAATGAAAATACCTTTTACTTTCAATAAGGATACATTATATTTCTTAAACTCTATTAAAGAATTTATATTAGAAGGAATTCAATAAAACCTCTAATACTACAAAATTCACCACAAATTAATCTCCAATATATTCTTATAATACTTTTTGTTCCACCAACTCTCAATAATGCCTCTCAAAGAATTCAGGCTTTTTAATATTAAGACAAAAGAAAAATAAGGCAGAAGGACAATAATTTTCTTGAAGTAAATAGTTTTTCAACAATTCAACAGCCTGTTTGGATGGGCTTAAAAAAGAAAGCAGTCAAAAAAAAATAAGTTGGGGTAAAAATTTATATTTTTTTTTTGGCTTTTATGTTCTGCTTTTAGATGTTTTAAGCCAAAAACGGGCCTAATTAACTTATTTTAATTGTTAGAAACTTATCTTTTAGCTAATCCAAACGGGCTCCTAATTGTTAGAAACTTATCTTTTATAGACTAATTATGAAAATACCATGTGAGATCCAATTTGCCTGCAAAATATTACGAAAAAAAATTAAATTAGTTGTCCAAAATATATATCTCTAAATATGGAAGAAAAAAGAAGAAGAAATTAAGGAAGCACCAAAAGAGAGGGTGAAAAGACAATAGAAAATTACAAAGTAATATCTGAGAACTCAAATGAATATTTATAAAGTAAAAATTCATGTTACTTTCATATCAAAATAATCTCCATCTTATAACCATGACAATTCATATATTCCTTACCAAATAGAAAAAAATAAGAGAGTAAGAAATCATAACACACAATATCAATCAATCATATAGTGACAATTCTAAAATCACTCTTTTAGATAAACCAACCCCCTCCCTTCAATAGCTCACGAATCTTCGCTAGTTCCATAGATGGAGATAGTGGTCTTCATCATCTGTGAAATATGAAGGTGATGGGAGTTGATTCCGGCATCCATCAGTCATTAATTCTTCATATCTTCTCTCCATTTTTATATTCTCTATAAATGTTTCTTTAAGGGGAAAAAGGCGAGGAAAAAAAATAAAGAAAACAAAAAAGAAAATTTAAAAAAAATCTGCTAAATCGAAAAGCACCCTTGAGGAAAATGGATACCATTTCTTGCCTTTATATAGTTGTTTATTGATTAATGTTCTTTGAACTTTTCTTTCACATATTTATTAATTGAATAAGCCTATATTTATTTAGTTGATGACTCTTCAATTTCTAGAGTTTCTTACTTTTGATAAATAATAATTGCCTAATTAATACTTATCAGACTACTATTTAAATGTAATAACTTTTCACCTTCTGCACGTTATTCTTGGCCTTCAGATATCAAGTTTTGTTTCCACAACAAATATGGCCATTGATCATTTCATTTTGGCAAGATAAATGCACAAAGAATTAAGTTGGCTATTAATTTGGAATTCTATTAAATCTAATTAACGGCTAAAGTGACTGTTACTTTTACAAACTACAATGTAAACACTAAACAATATGATTTCTGAACACTACTCATCCAAAAGTGTTTTGACTGGAAGTAAATTAGCTATTGATTTCCTATTGAAGATGCACTAACTTTTATTTTGCCTGATGCTATTTATTTTTATTTAATTTTATGTTTTTTTTTTTATCATAAATCGTGTTTAAGTGAAGGGTAAAATGGTCTTTCAACTTTAAACTTGGGAGCTTCCCAGTTTTAATATTACATGATTCAGGAAACCTAGCAAAATTGAGTATGAGAAAAGTCAGCTTATGCGCACTTCGACCAGATGTCTTGAGTAAATATAGTCATTAAGTGCGTGTCACCTGCTTTTTGTTCTTGTTTCATAGCGAGTGAGAGTATGTGTGCACTTCAACTGTTTTATCAGGTACTTGTTATCTCCCACATATATATATATATATATATATATATATACTTTGTCTACCATGACTTAAATAGATTAAAGAAATCACCTATTTTTTTTTTTTTTGCCTAAACTGAAATTTGAACGTGAGCTCATAATTCTCCTTCTATTTCATTAACTACTTCGGCCACACCCTTGAATGGAGGTGAGCTGGGTTTTTTGGGTCCCACCTTGGAAGAATGTGTATATTGGTATGGGGGAGGTTGGTGATAAACTATCCACAATCATCCACCTATTAATTTCGCTGCCATACCTCCAACCAAAATTGTTACTCTAATTGTCTATCATTATATTCTACTTAAAAGACAAAATTTATTTTTTTTACTTTTTTTGTTTCTATCTCGTGTCTGGTATTGTTTTAGGACCCAGTTAACTTGAATTCACATTGCGTAAGATTTACTAAAGGAAGAAACGCTCTCAATTAAGATTTTTTCTATTTTCAAAGTTCAAACAAGACTTCTGATTAAGATTGAAGGAATCCTATTCATTTCATATCCTTTGATAGTAAAGACAAATTTATTATAATTTGCTGATTAATTAATGAATTTGCAGAGTACTCACCTAATTCGTCTTCGTCCTCCATGAGAGTCTTTAAATGGTAAAGGATATTGTAAGAAGCTTTTTTTCTCCTCATATTTCGCAACGTAACACACAAATATCTATTTTCTATTTTCTAAAAGTTTGATTGATTTTCTCAATCAATTGTGTTAATTTCTTTATAAATTTTTAAATCAATTGACTGATTATGTTTTATTATATATGTGGCTACGAGATCCAAAATGCAACAAATTCATTCCTGACTGCCTTACTGATCATTGTATTTGAACAGACCCATAATAAACATATTTCTTATAATTCTTAAATACTACTACTAAATCTTTTTAGATCCATATCTTCACATGGAAATTAATTATCATTATCAGAAAATTAAAGAAGATGATAATTTAAACTTTATATCTTAAATAAAATGTAATAGAATGTATATATGATACATAAAATTCCTATAAAGTGGAAACATATTAGAATTCATCGAAGTATGATGCATCTCTCTTTCTTTTTTGGCCAGCTCAAAAGCCATCCATATGATTGACCATATGCATGATTTGCGTTATTCCTTATAAATTGGCATTTTATAATTTATTTACTTGTGGTGTTTATGATCTACACCCTTTTTAAAAGGTTTTCTTCGCGAAACTCAAGTGTGAGCTTTGTTCTGTAAGGCTTATACCCAAGCGCCTGACTGTGCGTCTTAATAAAAAGTCATTACTTACCTCCTCCTTTTTTCAAAACTAGCAAGTGAAACGTTTAAATGAGAGATAAAAGACAATTGTTTGAAATAAAAAATACAAACACATGTGGACAAGAAAACAAATTGAAAAGAACGGCACTTTGCAAAAATTCCCTAATTTGGTAGTATTTACTTCATCTTTACATCTAAATAAGCTAAAGAGTGTGGTTACTTAGATTTTATACAGACTTTTAGAAAAGAAAAAAGAAAGAGAGAGAGAACATCAACACAAAAAAAAAAAAAAACAGGAAGAGGAAGGAAACCAAATATCCTCTTGAATAAGCTTGTTGATGAGGGGTGATCCTCACGGATGGAGTATGGTGGAATAGATGAGATTACTTTACTATGGTGGAATAGATGAGATTACTTTACTCTTAATCAAGAGTGATGCCCCCGAGCCGTGAGGACGGAAAAAAATTCTTAAATAGAGCTTCCCTTCGGTGAATCTTGCGCGATGCAAATTCAAATATATCAGACTAATGAATTTTGAATACTGAAGGATTAGGAAGAAATAGTTGATGAGTGATGGACTCAACTTTACCTCATTGCAAACGGAGTAGGCAATGGAGTTGGAAGTGGAGAATTTCTACAAATAGGGCAAGTTGGATGAAGCCTTAGCCAAGGGTCAATACAATTGACATGATAAATATGACCACAATTAGACAATATCCTTAGCATATCATTGTCTTTATAATCAGCCAAGCAAATTGAGCATCCAGAGGCAATATCATCATCAATGTCCTCTTTGTGATAATGAACTTTAGCTTGAGAATACAATAACTTTGGATAGTTTCTCAAAATTTCTTCATCAATACCTTGTTGAATAAGAACCAATTCATTATCAACTATTGTAGAGCTACCATGAGAAGAAGATGATGAACTATTAGGCACGTTAGGATTGTTGCGCGATCGCGATTGGATACATAAGTAAGAAGCATAGGCCATGACTGAAAATAATATTAGGAGTCCAAGTGAAAATCCAATTCCATAGGCATAATTCTTCCCAAAGGCTTCTTCACTTAACTCAATATCATGAGGACCTTCTCTATCTTCTACAATTGTGTTGTTCATGGTGAAGAAGAAAAACATGGAGGCTTTGGATTTTTTGAGGCTTTAAGGGAGAAGAATTTGAGAGATTGAAAGAAAAGGGAGATGCATTTAATTATTTAAGTAGCTAGGCTTTATATGTGTGTGTGTGTGTGTGTTAGTGAGAGACATGATGCCATATGAAGGACTCAATTAATCTAAAGAGGGTTGATCAAGAAAAGAAGCTGAAGGGGATATGCTTTTTCCACTGAACTGTTCTTTTTATTAATTTGTCCCAAAAAGAATGATACATTTCTATATTTAAAAACAATTTAACTTAAAATTTTATCTTTTACCCTTAATGAAATGATTTACAGCCACACAAATATCTATGACGTGTTTTATATCACTAGTTTCAAAAGTCTTTCTTTTTTCTTAAATTTTGTGCCTAGTCAAACTGTATCACATAAATTAGGACGGAAGAAGTATAAGATAGTGATAATTGTAAGTAAATTTCTATGGTGAGTATTTATTGATAACTTGATAAAAATGATAAATAATATGCTATAATAGGTCCAAAGATATCGATCGTGTAAAAAATCATTATAATATTAGTGTATATAATTTAAATTATTTGTTTTATATTTGTGGGTAGTTGGTGGGACAAGTTGAGGTCATTACCCCAGTGACAAGTCATGTATTTTCCTAAGATTGCAACTTGGCTAGTTAGCACTCGTAATAGCCATGTTAAAGGTCAACTAGAAACTGATAGATAGTAGAAACTCATTCTCTATCCTTGTTGACTTTAACCAACTGGTGGAGACTAAGGAATTTATATGAGGAAAACTTATGCAGTATAAATTGGGGCAAAATTCAAGAGTAATCACTTTTCAACCCCTGTAATTATAGGTGACAGATCACTTAAACATTCATTCTCCAGTGTAAAAACTGGAATAAATTTTGTACTTTTGTTATCTCAATTTATGTAATATAGTTTGATTCGGTCCAAATTTAACCAAAAATATGTAATTTTTGAAACTTGTGGTTTTAAAGAAGATACAACTTTTACCTGCTAAAAAAGCTTCCCATTAAGGACAAAATAAGAAATTTATAGTTAAATGTTCCAATTATGAAAACATGTCATTATCTTTTGAGCGAACTAATAAGAAACTAATATCACACAAATTGAAATTGAGGGAGTAAATTTCTATGCGACACTTGGTGATATATTTCTCATCCAATATAATAACTTTAGTTTTCAGCAAAGCTGCGTTAAAAAGCCAAGGCAATTACGTCGACCAATGGAATAATTGATCTAGTGGAAACTTTCTCATAATTCTTCCTTCAAGTCAATAAAATCGGTTGGAAATATATGCTTTCTTGAAAAGAAAGGTGACTTCCAATTCCAAAATATCTACGAATAGGCTGAGTTTTGACAATATGAAGGTCCAACTACTTTAAGGTTTTACCTGAGGAAAGTGAATATGACTCTCTTTGTTGAGATAGCCGTTCGGATTGGAGTAACTATTCTAATTAAGAGCATGTTGAATTCAGTTGTTGCACGTTCTCTAATTGACTAAACCACCACTTTAGGTTAACTCTTTTTGTTTGACTGGCACTTGTTCAAGTAAGAGTTTAGCACTCTTTCAAAATGCATGCACACCTTCAAGTGTTCTTGCTAGTCCTACAAATTGAGCTTCTAAAAGGGTACTTGCTAGAGAAACTCAACGAAATGCTTTAATTCTCGCTATGCTTCATTCTAGTAGGTTATACACTATTGAGCTAGCTAAACATGCTTTAATCTTGTGTTGGTTCCTGTTCGAGCTCACTCAACAAAAAACTAATACTCGTTGGCATGAGATTTATCACTATAAATATGTAATAGTATGAAGCAGTGGTATCTTCCTCAAAGTAGTTGTTCAGTATGATCTTATAGATGGTGGAAGAGGATACATTAATTAAATGGACCAACAAATTACTGTCGGTTGATATCCATTGATCCAAGATCTCTTATCAACAAAAAATAGTTAGATTTGTCAATCTTAGATGAAAATGACCGTCTGTATAGTAGAAGATCTGAGAACTGGTTCAAACTTCAAACCGTCTCATAGATTTTTTTTATTTTAAGGCCAAATAGGGGCATGCAGGGCATTCATTCCATAAACTCAAAAAGCAAGCAATATTATGTAAAAGATCGATGAAGAGATCTAGAGCAGAGGAGGTTATTGCCATTTAAAATTAAAAGTGGTAATCTGTTCAATTAGAGACTTGGATTTCAGCCAAGTACACAAACGAGACGAGCCACCATCCTCAGCTGCGCCTTTGTGAGTAGTGACTTCTTTTAGCCTTCTGTTTTGCTTCTTCGTTTATGCTGTTGTCGTCTCATGGAAAATCTGGACAAGTTTGCTGTCAATGCCATGCACTATGGATACTATCTTGGGCTGAGCAAACATCATTTCATTGACAAATGACTTAAGACACGTCGTAGGACTCTCAAGGTATAGATCCAGTTTTCGAGTACGTGGAAGCAGAATTGCTCGTGGAGCTTCATAAATAAGAATACTCTCCTGGCAATGAAATACTAATTTCAGGCCATTAGAATAGTTGAACTCTTGAACGAAGCATAGAAGATTCTTGTACCAACCTGTGTCCACATCTCCAAAGTTGAAAGAATCAGATGAATGCAGATAAATATCGAGTCTGCCTCGTTCCAGTTTAGAAAGATCCATAGTCGAGATTGAGAATGGCATTTTGTAACCCTCAAAACAGAATGCCATTAGATTTGGAGCCAGTATGTTCACTTGCTTCAGATTCTGCCAATGCCACAATCTGAATCTCTAAGTTTTTCACTCACAAGTTTTATATTTTTCATTACATGGTATCCTTGGAGTTCTAAAACTTCAAGGGATGGAAACATGGATAACTGATATTCGAACTGCTGGTCCGTCATGGTGGTAGCTTCCAAGTGGAGATATTCGAAAGTTTTATGACCATCTAAAATATCGATTGTGCATGGCAACAATTCTGGTTCAAGTGTCGTCGGGTATTCTTCCAAAGGCACACCAAAGAGCCCAGATTTCTACCTTCTCGAGTTTTTTACACCTCGTTATCTCCAAGTTCTCCAGATTTACTAGGCCCGAAACATGCAAATTCTTGAACCCCATGCAACGACTTGATTTTAAGTCCCTGATTAACGAACATGTACTAATTAAACCTTGCAATTTGTTGGTGGTGCTATGAACCATACCAAGCTGCATCAATTTCTAGAAATCTGACATTGAGTTTAATCGCCATTTCCAACGTAACCAACGATCCACATGACTATGACAAGGCAATTCCCGAGGATGAAGCTGTCTGAGGCGGAACGTTTCAATTCTCAAGTGTAAGCGGCCCCTTTACACTACGATCTTACAGGAACCACAAGGTTTATATATTCAGCCAGTTCCCTACAACTACAACTACAACTCCCCATTCCTTGTTGCAGTTGGTCACAACTTCCCGCAAAAGTTGATGTAGTATTTACCGGTAAATACTAGTTACACTTTTGTACTGTATAGTTTTGATGAATGCAACGTTTGAATAGACCGTATCGTTTTCTGTCGTTACATAATGTTAAATATCAAAAAGTTGAAGGATAAACCTACAAGAAAGATAAGGTACGGTGTAGAGCTATCATAAAAAGGTACGATAAAGGATAAAATATAATTATTAGATAATAAGTAAAGACAATATAATTATTAGATAATAAGTAAAGATAAAATGTGAAAAAATAAATAAGCTAACGACGCGATAACACCAAATTGGTCGTTATATAAAACAGGACTTTTCGTTGTTACTAGCGATGAACTTAACGATATGATACAATAAAATAAAATTTAAGTAACAACCAGAACAAATATTGTATTTAAACTAACAACATATACCGTCAAACCTCTCTATAATGGCAACGTTTGTCTGAATATTTCATGGTTGCTATAGTGAGGTCTTTATTATGTATGTATACTGACATTTATGTTTAAATCTCACTTAGCTATTATAAACAAAATTACGCAAACAATTATATTTTCGGTCTTTTTATGTTACATATAAATGAAAACAATATACTTGTAATTTAAAATCTCAATTGATTTTCATATCTCATTAATTAAAAATAAAAAACACTAATAAATTACTAATATATCCATAACTAGTTGTACCAATACCAATAAAGAACTAAAATCTAAGGAACATATGCATTTAAACTTAATTGACAATTTAAATATTTCAAATTTGACGTAAGAATTCTACAATCGTAGGTTGTTTCGTAAATTCCAGTCTCTTAGTGATAATATAACGCTTGAATTGACAAAGAATTTTGTTCAAACTTTTAACAAAAGAGAATTCAATAACTTTCCCTTGGCTGTCTAAAAGCTTAACAATTGACTCTTCTATCCGACGCCAAGCAACAACTGACTCTTAACGATAGCTTTTTATTTTTATACATTATTACAAAATATTATTACACAATATTTAAATATGGCTGATATAGAGAGGTAATTTTACAAAGAGTGTACCGCTATAATGAATGTCAGCGCTGCTATAGGTAGAATGTTGTTATAGAGAAGTAAAATATAACATGAAAAATCGATTCCGGAGAAAATCAGGCCGTTATAGTGAAATGTTGTTATCACGAATGACAATTACAGAGAGGTTTGATTGTATAATACAATAGGTAACAACCATCCAAACAAGCTATTCTCACAATTCGGATGAGTTCCCTTTATCCACAGCCTACTCACAATACAAAGATTCAATTTGCACTACTCAAAACCACTAGCCATCGTTTGTGTCCCATCGAATCCCTTCGAACACCCTTTTTGAGAGCAAATATTGACCCAAATCCCAGCTCTTTAAAGAACAGAAAAATAGCTAGATTCAAAGGGCAGAGGCCCTCGAGTCTCAGTTCCTTTCATGTTGCAGAAGCATCCAACTCATATTATTGATTGGGCTTCACTACTATTGTCTTCAGTATAAGAGGTCAATTAAATTGTTATACTAATTTTTCTTTCACGCCCTAAAATAAAACATTAATCAAAGACAGTTGGGAAGGCATTATAAGGGAGTGAAGTAGGATATATTGAAAAATAATCAAAGGTATGACCCTTTATATCATCAGTCTGGACGAGATACTCAAATAATTGAATAAAGCTGTGAATCAAAACAAATTGCAAATATCTCTCGGCACTCTTACAATTTGTCAATCACAAAATTTTGCTTACAATATCAATTCTGCATAAATAATATTCCAAAGTCATAATCTATCTCCTACTAGAAGCAATGTTGTTCCTGACTGTCACTTCTTATCAGCCCTATTATCAAACCCAAGACCGGGGCTTGATACTTCCCCTTGATTGAATTAACTCCTGACAGAGTATCAAATTACTGTTGTGCGCACTGCACTCTTTGCGCACCACCATGCATATCGTCGTCATCATCTTCATCGTATGCCTCTTGGGCCCGCTGCTGCTGCTTCCTACGCATCTCCTCTTCGATGTTCACATCATGCAAAGTTGTCTCCTCGCAGTCGTCCAGTTCCATATCAGACTTCTGAGTTTTAGGCTTTGGGGGCAGCACTGCTTCAAGATTCTTGCACAGCTCTGGAGTTAAGGTGTCTGGGAAATCCACGGTGAAGTGAATGTATAGCTTCCCTCTCATGAATGGCCTTTGGTACATCGGCATTCCTTCGTCATTTATGCCCTTAAATTGATCTAGGGTGCAAAAGAAAAAGAAGCAATTACATGATCAGTAAAAACACAAGGATATTTATATAAAACTTGTACAGAAACACCAACCACAGAATACCCCCCACCCCTGATATGTTTTTCACAATAGAAGTAAATCAGCAAGAAGATCGTGTAACCATGAGCAAGAGACAGTCATGTGGACGCGTATGCTTGTCAAAGCATGGTCACCATATAGATAGGGAGCGGGTGAGAAACAGAATAAGACCACAAAAGCAGACTCAGTATGCACGTTTGGTTTTTAAAAAAGGGAAGGGGGGAAAAAAACAGAGGAAATAAAAGGGACACGAACAATAAGAACAGAGGAAAAACATGACAACTGTCCAGTTACCAGTTTGCAGGCTCAAATAAAAGGATACAAATGCAAGGAAATCTATCAGTATTCACATCACGGAAATTAAGTTAATACTGAAAGCACCTGCCATGACAAAAAAGCCTTATACATTGAAAATGATACTTGTACAAATATAAGAATCAAAAGCCCATTATTGAGTTTCTTTGGCTTACCAGGCTTGACAACTTCTCCAGGTTGGGTCTTAATTAGCAGCTGTCTATTGTCTAGGTGAGTCAAGACGAACTGGAAACCACATAGAGCCTCAGCCAAGGTCAAGGTGTGTTCTACAAAGAGATCATCTCCCTTGCGCTTAAACTTGGGATGTTCCTTCTGTTGCAAGATAAAAACTATGTCTCCAGTGATAGTGTCAGGCTGCAATAGAACAGAAACTATGTTAAAGATCAACAAAGTTTTGGTCATTAAGAAACGAAGTATTTCAAACAGTTTGTTGCATATCTTACAGCTTCGTCAGCCTCTCCTGGGAATGTTATCTTTTGTCCATTCTGCATACCCTTATCCACGTTAACTTCCAACACCTTCTTCTCCTGCACAACTTTCTCACCCTTACACTGTGGGCACCTATCTTTCTCATTGATTTTCTCACCAGTACCCTTACAATCATTACAAGCGTGCTGCATCTGCTGGATCATGGGACCAAGTTGTCTGATAGAAACTTTCATTCCGGACCCTTGACATCCCGAACATTTCATTGAAGCACCTGATTTAGACCCAACTCTGGAAATACATATATAGCACCATTTCAGCAGAACGTCATAAAACATAAGTAGATTATGTCATATATAAATAACCACATTGCATACTCACCCTTTGCACTTTTTGCACAACACATTGCGAGATAGTGATAGCTTCTTTGATGTCCCATTGTAAAGATCCTCCAAAGAAACCTTGAGAGGATGGACAACATCCTCCCCTCTCCTTTGCCTTCTTCCTCTGCTACTTCCACCACCTGGACATCAAAATAATCCGCATCCATGAGAAATCAGAGATGCATGAAAGAAATCAGTAACTTCAATTACAAACACACTTAGGAAACATACCGCCAAAGCCGCCTCCACCAAAGAATGACTGGAATATGTCAAATGGGTCGTGTCCACCACCTCCACCACCCATTCCTTCCTTAATAGCATCTTCGCCGTACTGATCATAAATCTCACGCTTCTCTGGGTCACTCAAAACCTCATAGGCTTGAGCAATCTCTTTAAACTGAAATATAAAATTTAAAATACAATAACTTAACTACTGCACCACAAGCATCGCGACTACCGCTCAACAAGAAACATAACCAACACTAAACACGGAAATTATAGCTAATATTGAGACACTAAGATACACATCACTAATGATTAAAAATGTAAACGGGCCAGCTAATCATGATTCATGAGTTACAAGAGCCAGAAGTTTTGTGCAGCATTCCATGATAGCTGTGCAATTTCCCGTAAGCTGCATTTTAGTGCCTAATACGTAATACCTAACATCTCAAAAGTTGAGGTGAAACTAAAGATACCGTTGTGCAACACCAAGACATTTAACTACTACTACTTC
Organism: Lycium ferocissimum; assembly: GCF_029784015.1. Taxonomy (NCBI): domain Eukaryota; kingdom Viridiplantae; phylum Streptophyta; class Magnoliopsida; order Solanales; family Solanaceae; genus Lycium; species Lycium ferocissimum. Next base: position 69,301,934 of record NC_081347.1, read on the forward strand.
GGTTAAGCAGAAAAATAAGAACCAAAAAACCTTTCTTTCCTTCCGAGATCAAATTCTTTTTTTACCCACTCCACTCCTGGAGGGATCTCAACAGTGGCTCCCTTTTAATCCCATTTATGACTTGAACTTCCAACATACCATGCAGAAGAAATGGTATCTCACAAACTAAGTCAACCCTAGAAGTGAGCAGATTAAAACTCCTATTGAATGACTGCAAGACCTGAGTTTAGGGTAACCTGTTGATAATATTTGTGTCTGCGCCAACCATCGGCCCATCTAGGTGGATCAAGGGGGTTCATCACCGGAAAATTACTGTGTGTATAGGGTCAAATTTTTGTTTTATGTATATATATTAAGTGTCGAATCCCCTTGATATAAACAAAAAGCTTAGCTCAGCAGTAAAGGAGGTTCAATGCCTCTAAGATGATGCAGGTTCATTCTCGCTGGCCAAAGTTTCTAACCTTCTTTAATTTTTTAATCCCCTTGACAAAACTCCTGCCTCCGCCACTGCTGCCAACTTACTCGTTCCTCTAATAAGCAGTGTCCGCCAGCACTGACGTTGCCAGGAATTTAATTAAGGAGATTCAAAAGATACTAAAATGGCACAGTTGGGATTAAAGCTTGGGACTATAAACAGCTGTTAAATCCCTCTTACCAGTTACCACTACATCAGAATTTTCCTTACCCAATTTGCACAGCATAATTGAACCTCTTTCCTCTCATTAACTCTTCCCCTGTCCACCGACACAGGTATCTGCTAGGATTTGAGCCCTAGTTACATGGGCGGGAGCTAGACGAACCTCGTAGCTTTGGTTCTAACCCTATATTTGTTTCTAATAAATTATTTAATATGTACAAATTATTAATTTAGAACTCAGCTCAAAAGGACTGAAATCCCGAACTCATCAACTTCAAATCCTGGTGCCGCCTCTTCCTAGTATCCCACGAGCCATTCCAGCTTAGCTTCACTAACAGTATTAACCTTCCACTTTCAATTTTTCCTACTATAATTAATTTCCTAAGCTCTAAAACAAAACCCATAACGGAAACTAAGAGGGATCTAGATACACAACAAAAACTACAAACACTGATCTGTATATATACAAAGATAACAGGCTCCCAAAAAGGGTTACAAAATTAGCAAATCCATAAACAAAAAGCAAGTCAAAACAGTAAAAAAGATAAAAGCTTTACTTTTTCAGGATCGCCACCCTTATCAGGATGGTTTTTAATGGCGGCTTTACGGTAAGCTTTCTTTAGCTCATCTTGTGAAGCACTATTGGGAACTCCCAACATCTCATAGTACTTCGTGTTATCACTCTTCTTTGGTGCTCTCCCAAACATCTTTCCAATCGCTTAACAACTACTCAAATTCACCTGCAAATTCCAAATCTAATTAAGTACTACTTATGAAACCTTAAAACGAATCAAATCAATAAGATTTTTGCATACTGTGATATATATACACTATAAAAAAAAATATAAATAGCATCTTATTATAAATTGACTTTAGACCACTTACAATCGCTTAATTACTAAATTTCACCTGCAAATTACAAATCTATTCACTATTTGTGAAACCTTAGAAGTTAAAACGAATCAAATCAATAAGATTTTTGTATATTGTAATAATACACTATAAACAAAAAGTATGAAACAAAAATAGAGCCTCTTATTAAAAATTGACTTTAGAGCACTTTCAATTGCTTAATTACTAAATTTGACCTGGAAATTACACATTTAATTACTACTTATGAAAGCTAAATAAGATTTTTGTGTATTGTGATACTACGCTATAAACAAAAAGTATGAAAGACAAAAAGAAACAGTCTCTTATTAAAAATTGACTTTAGACCAATTTAAATCGCTTAAGTACTAAATTTCACCTGCAAATTCAAATCTAATTCACTAGTTATGAAACCTTAAAAGTTAAATCGAATCAAATCAATAAGATTTTTGTATATTGTGATACTACGCTATAAACAAGAAGTATGGAAAAATAGGCTCTTATTAAAATTGACTTTGGACCACTTTCAATCGCCTAATTACTAAATTTTGCTTGCAAATTGCTAGTATATTCCCTAATTATGAAACAAATCAAAGATACACACTATAAACAAAAAGTATGAAAAAAGAAATATAGCCTCCTGTTAAAAAATTTGACTTTAGACCACCTTGAATCACTTAATTACTAAACTTCACCTGCAAATTACAAATCTATTAACTACTTATGAAACCTTAAGAGCTAAAACAAATCAAATCAAAATACTTATGGGAAAAAAAAGAGAGTAAAATATAGGCTCTTATTAAAAATTGACCTTAGACTACTTTCAATCTCTAAATTACTATTTTCACCTGCAATTTAGAAATCCAATTCACTACTTATGAAACCTTAAAAGCTAAAACAAATCAAATCAAAATACTACACTATAAACAAAAAGTATGGAAAAAAAAAAAGTAAAATACAAGCTCTTATTAAAAATTGACCTTAGACTACTTTCAATCTCTAAATTACTAAATTTCACCTGCAATTTAGAAATCTAATTCACTACTTATGAAACCTTAAAAGCTAAAACAAATCAAATCAAAATACTACACTATAAACAAAAAGTATGGAAAAAAAAAAAAGTAAAATACAAGCTCTTATTAAAAATTGACTTTAGACCTCTTTCAATCTCTTAATTACTATAATTTCACCTGCAAATTACAAATATAATTCACTACTTATGAAACCTTAAAAGCTAAAACAAATCAAATCAAAATACTACACTATAAACAAAAAGTACGTAAAAAAAAAAATATATAGGCTCTTATTAAAAATTGACTTTAGACCTCTTTCAATCTCTTAATTACTATAATTTCCCCTGCAAATTACAAATATAATTCAGTACTTATGAAACCTTAAAAACGAAAACGAATCAAATCAAAATACTACACTAGAAACAAAAAGTACGTAAAAAAAAAAAAGTAAAAAAATATAGGCTCTTATTAAAAATTGACTTTAGACCACTTTAATCTCTTAATTACTTAATTTCACATGCAAACTACAAATATAATTCACTACTTATGAAACCTTAAAAGCTAAAACAAATCAAATCAAAATACTGCACTATAAACAAAAGTATGAAATGAAAAGGAAAAAAAAAAAAAAAAAAAAGTAAATATAGTCTCTTATTAAAAATTGACTTTAGACCACATCCAATGGCTTAAGTACAAAATTTTACCTGCAAATTACAAATCTATTACTACACTATAAACAAAAAGTATGGGAAAAAAAAATTAAAATATAGGCTCTTATTAAAAATTGACTTTAGACCACTTTGAATCGCTTAATTACTAAATTTCACCTACAAATTACAAATCTAATTCACTACTTATGAAGCCTTAAAAGTTGAAACAAATCAAATCAATAAAAAAAAAAAAAAATTGTATATTGTGATACGTACCGATGAAAACTTGGTGGAGAAGATTAGGTCTTTAGGTGTGTTTGGGAATGAAGAAGGAAAAAGAGGAGGAGGAGGCTAGTGTGGGATCCGTGGTTTTATTGAAGGGGCTTTTGCACTTTTTCTCCCCTATTTTGTGTTGGTCTATAATTTTTGGCCCTGTACTTTCAACAGTAAGTTATACACGAGTTGGGGTTTGGTACTTAGAATTTGGATTTATTTTGGTTAGTGTGTCGGGTTTAATTGGGGGGGGGGGAATGTTAAATTAGGAGAAAAAGAAATTCATGTAGGCATCATATAGGAAAATAAAGGTAGACATGTGGATTTAACGAGTGAGGCAGATATGATCTTATAGAATGATGGTAGCTGATAGGGGTAAATATATCAAAGAGGTATAACGAAAAGTAAATATAACTTATTTTTTAGAGTAGAGGGGCAAATCTAACTCTTCGGCAAAATAAATATTTTTTTCGTGTCCGTCCTAATTTATGTAATACCGTTTAACTTGGCACAAATTAAGAAATAAAAGAAGATTTTTGAAATTTGTGATTTTAAAAAAAAAAAACAAATCTTTCATGTGACTAAATCATTTATTAAGGTAAAAGGGGAATTTTGAAGCTAAATTGTTTTTAATAATAGAGAAATGACATTCTTTTACGTGACAAACTAAAAAGGAAAGGTTGTCATATAAATTGAGACAGATGGAGTAACTTTTTTGCGTATAAATTTATATTTTCACATCATAATATCTCATGATTTATGTCTTATACTCTTAAAACACTTATGTCCAGCTAAGTTCATTTTAAAGAGCGAAAAAATAAAGACCAACACATTTGAAGGGCGAAATTTAAAAAACTAGCTCATTTGAAGGGTAAACGGTGCAATTTCTTCTTTTATTGAAATAAGTGAATTGGACGGCTGAGATTAGTTGTTGGGGCGTTAATAGCGATTGGACTAATAGAAGGTTCTAGAATTTCAACTTCGTGTGGTCATAGCTGTGCCTTCGCCAGGTCAAAATTGAACTCCAATGTTCCCATTATTTGATTGGTATAAAGTTTAGCAATGAGGAGGAAACTGACTCATCTTTCTTTGTTTTGGAATAATGGTTAATAAAAAGTGTATTTTCGAGCTCTTTAAATAGTTGAAGGATATTTTTTACTCAAAAACGTAATGACAAGGGTATTTTGGAATAAAAAACGTAACAAAAGCTAAATTTGACCTATTTCAAATAGTTTAGGAGTATTTTTGACCTTTTTCCTTTAAAATAAATTTGAGGTACTAATGAGAATGTAAATTTTTTTATTAAAGATAAAATGAGAAATCTTGATAGGTTAGGACTGAAAGCTAGCTGCAATCGCAAGCCCTTGACCGTGACTAGAAGTGTCAACGGTTTTGTTAAAAAAATATTTAATCGACCGAAGTGCATCGTACCAACCTGATTTTTAAGTTTCTTTTAATAATAAAACAGTAGATTTTATATAAATCTATAATCGTACTAAATAATTAAGTATGTTTTTATTTTATATAAATAAACCGAGAAAGAATCAAATTGTACCGAATAAATTTCTATGTTGGTAAGATATATTATATATTAAGTTTACAAATAATGAAACATCAAGTTTTTTTCCTTGGCTCCGGGATAATGGATGATGGAAAGTCAAAACTTACTATGCTGCACCTATTGAAACTAAATTAGTTCTAACATTTTGAGTAGGTACGGTTTGGATTTTAAGCTACAAGGTGTGTATTAGATAATGTACAAAAGAAAATGACAAGTTCGAATCAATGAAAAAAAAAGCATTAGTGGTTTGGTTTGACTTGGTTTATTGAAAAAAAAAATCGATCATAATTAGTTTGGTTTGGTTTAACTAAAAAGTCATCGGCAAAATCAACCCGGCATTATTTCACAACATATTTCATACATGAAAGATTTACTTATAATGTAATTTATAAATATTCTTAAGTTTTTTTTATAGTTTTTGTCTTTTAACATATTATTTCAAGCTTGGATTAGAATTTTGAATGTTCCAATAACTTTTATAGCTAGCTCACAGATGTTAGCAACTCAAATAAATTTTTTAACCAAAAAAAAAAATACTCAAAGAAAGTTCAAACCAAAACCAAACCAATACCTAATGCTTATAACAAAAGTAATTCAATTCTAACTCTAGTATGACAATAATGTTGGAGATCTGTTCTATAGTTTTGCATTGCTAATTTAGACAATAAAAATTAATATTTTTTTCCATCATGTAATTAATACTTAATGTACTTAACTTTGCATGTATTTTTTAGATGATGATCATTTTTATCATGCCTTATTAATTAGAAATATTTATTTTATGCTATTTAATTATCTTTTTTGTTGAATATTTTATTACAATCATCTCTCATTTCACATTTTTGTTATCAAAAATATATAATTGTATAAAGCGGAAGAAATATTTGAAGTAAAAGTTATATTTTGCATGAAGATTTGTCAAAAATAATATAAAAAAATATAGAAATAAAAAAATCCAAAGTCGAAAAAACTTTGATTTTTCATTGGTTTGGTCATACATATTTATCGATCTAACTAAATACTATAGATGGTTTGATTTGGTATTTAAAAATACACCGTAGTTGCATATGTAGATCATAGTATTAGAATATCTTTAAAGACATAAGTATGATTTATATTTTTCGAGTGATGAAGACTAGGTTCTTGAGTCTCTATAGTTTTGCATTGTTAATTTAGACAACAAAAATTCATAACTTAATTTTTTTCCTTTGTCATGTAATTAATACTTATTAGCATATTTCTCGATCGTAGGATTTTGCATGACTTAGTACTTTTTAGGGATGATGATCATTTTCATCATGTCTTATTAATTAGAAATATTTATTTTTTGTGGGATTACGAGAATTATCTTTTTAAATTGAATATTTTATTTTAATGTCTCTCATTTCAGGTTTTGTTAGTTTGTCGAAACTCAAAGACAAGACTTGAAATACCTTAATCTGGTGGTTTTATAGTTGTATCTTATTTGATTTGTAGAGATGAAAAGAAATATTTGAAGTAAAAGTTATATTTGTATGAAAAGATTTTCAAATTCGTTGAAAAAGATTTTATTGATAAAACGGAGAAACTTGAAAAAAATCCAAATTTTCTAAAGGGTCGTTAGTAGCTTTTATTGGTTTGGTTTGATTTATCGATTTAAAACTTGTAGTGTTTGATCCGACGATAATTGGTTTGGTTTGCTATTTAAATAACCCTTTTGAATACCAACATGAGCTTTGAAAAAGACATTATTTGAGTATTAGAATATCTTTAAAGTTTATGGAATATTGTATGATTTATAATTTCGAGATATGTCTTGATGTCTTTTGAATACTCATCTTGATATTAATTTCTTTTCACTTGTGGAACTAAATTTTTGATATTCTTTTCTTAACTGAATATGTTTTATCTCATAGTAGGGTTTAAAATAGTGGGATGAATATCCATTCTTGTGGTCTTTCATGTTCTCATCTTGATTAATTTCTTTTCACTTGTGAGAACTAAATTTTTGTCTTTGCTTAACTTTGTTTCATGCTAAAATCTTATGGAAGTATACATGATATTGTAGTCTATATTCTACTTGTGACCTTTACATGACATTTTTTTGAAAAAAAAAAAAAAACTAAAAATTAACCGAATTGTACCGGAGTAATGTGAAAAGAATTATTTTACTCATGATACGTCTTTTGAACCCAAGACAATATATTAGAATTTCAACTTCTACAAGTTGAAACTCCATGATTTTTTTTTTCCGGAGTTTGAACAGTGCTAGAACTAATGTTAGAAATATTTCCTAAAGTCCCTATAATTATAAACATTTTTTTTTAATCTAGGGGGTATGATCATTCAGATGATATTTCCGTATTAAAAAAGTGATTGAAATTAATTAGATTAGAAATACTGGCTAAAACTTAATTAACAATTCAGAAAGTAGTTAGTTGCCTTTTTTCGTTGAATTAATCGGAGCCTCAAAATGAATATCGGACACCTCGTAAGAAAAAGAAAAAAACTCTTATCATGCTGAATGAAGTATGTTTAAAGCTTTAAGAGTAAATATATATTAAGAGTTGTTATTTGTTGGATCTAAATTTTGACTCTAGTAAATTTTTCTCGAATGTGTTTGTTTGTGTAGATAAGATATATGTACAGACATATATAGTAATTCCTAAAATAACTCACATCCTACCATGTCCACCGAATGCTTAGGAAACTGAAACATGATCCCAACAACCTTGATAAGACCATCACCTTTCCTTTTTGTGAATTATCATGGCACCATTCTCTAATTTTCTTCTTCATTATCACAATCCAAAAACTTCCAAATTTTTGGCATCTTCTTTCCTCCTTTCTTTCCCCTTCAGAATTTGGGAATAACACTCCAATTCCTCCTTGTGACCGAATCCTTCATCACATTGTAATAAACATTTGAATTAATTATCTTGTCATTTCTATATTTCTCTTTTTGTTGTTTTTCTTCTTTAGTTTATATGTTTTACATTGAGGGTGGCTATGTTTAACACGCCCTTTGTTATATCCTTTGCACTGTTGTTATCATTCCCTCTCCTTTTCCTCTTCGCGCCACAAATCTTTCCTCCCAAACACGTCGAGATCTCAATCCCTGACGAACTTGATGATCTTGCTTTGTTCCGTCGCGCAACCTTAGCTTCCATCGACGGGGGCGGTGGTGCCATCTCACGACTTGGCACCACCAATCCCCGTATGAAGATCGCGTTCCTCTTCCTCACCAACACCGAACTTCATTTCGCGCCGCTTTGGGACAGGTTCTTTGCCAACCATGATGGCCTTTTCAACATTTACATCCATGCAGATCCCTCAGCCAAAATTTCGCCAAATGGCGGACGGGTTTTCAAGGGCCGCTTCATAGCGGCCAAGAGAACCCAACGTGCGTCCCCTACCCTAATATCGGCGGCTCGACGCCTTATGGCGACCGCCCTCTTAGATGACCCGTTAAATTCCTATTTTGCCCTTGTGTCGCAACATTGCATCCCTTTGCATTCGTTCAAATTCATTTACAACTCTCTCTTTGGATCTCAATTTCCTGAATATCGAAGCTTCATTCAAATATTATCAAACGAGTCGTACATGTGGGACCGTTACACCGCACGTGGCGAGAGTGCAATGCTACCCGAGGTACCGTTCGATCGGTTCCGGTTCGGGTCACAATTCTTTGTCCTAACACGTAGACATGCATTGGTAGTTATTAGGGATAGGAGATTATGGAGGAAATTTAGAATGCCTTGTTTGAACGAGGATTCATGTTATCCTGAGGAACATTATTTTCCTACACTTTTGTCAATGGAAGATCCTGAAGGGTGCACACAATATACTCTAACACGTGTCAATTGGACAGAGAGTGTCGATGGACACCCTCGTACTTATTTTCCTGCAGAGATTTCACCAGAGCTTATTTATAAGCTCAGGGAATCAAATTCAACGTATTCTCATATGTTTGCAAGAAAATTCTCACCGGATTGTCTAAAGCCATTGATGGATATTGCAGACAAGGTCATTTTCCGGGATTAAATCGGGTATGTTATTTTTAAATAAATAAATTGTCTTAGAATTGCAAAAAAATATTAACGTGTTGTTTGATGAAAAATCAATAGTAAGTGCTTGATTGGCATTTCTCTTTCTATATAAGCAATATCAATGTTATTTTACATGCAATATTGTATGCTAGATCTAATGTGGGATAGCTTGTACAATGATTATCCTCAAGAGAATAAAACATCAAAAAGATAATATTTTAATTGATTTATCATTTGTGGATGATCATGTATATATCAACATGCGAAATATTCACTTTATCAATATCTTTATTGATTTATCATTTTTGTGTTCATTGTATCTCTTTCTTCTAATTTGTTATGGTCTTATGTATCCCCCAAATTACCATTCACAACCCTTCCCACTTTTTTCTGGTATAACTGAAAGGTGTAAATTATCTATCGTTGGTAATGAAGAAAACCTTTTGGCACTGGTTTTTGAAGAAAGTTTTGAAAATGTATATGTGGAAGAGTTTTCAATTAGAAACCAAGTGTTAAAATAGAAATTAAATACTTGCACCCAATGTTTAACCAAACAATCTACTTCACTTGGTTAAGTAATAAATGAGGTAAACATGCGAAATGATTAACCATGGTTAGATGATAAAAGAGTATGCAGAAGACTTATGTTGTGCTATCATTGGTTTGGTGTGATCATAGAGGGCGAATAAATTTTTATCATAGTCCGCAGGCCTACATTTACTTTGTTGGATGCTAAGCACCCTTTATTTCGGGACCCAAGTGTTATTTACGTATGTGGAAACGAGTAATAATGCATACAAATAAATTGATAGAGCTTCCAATCTCAATGGTAACGCCAGATTAAATGCAGTTGAACACTCACGATCTGAAAAATTCTGGATCCTCCACTGAATGACCTAGTATTACATGATTGTTTTACGAAGTAAATTTTCTTATGATCGGGTTTGTTTTTTCCTAATATTGATCTATTAGTATTTTATGATCCATCTGACGTCTTGTTTATTTTGTTCTGCAGGCGAGTTTGAAATGTTGTTTTTAGGTTATCGTAGGAACTAAAAACTTTGAAGGCTGAAGCAGGAAGAGGCTGAGGCCCATGCCAATAGCCCTCTCAAAATAAACAAATGTTGCTGCTATTTGGTAGTTTCTCTTGTACATAAATTAGAGAACTACCTTTGGCTTTCTTGCTGGTTGTGTTTACAAAGTGAGAAAAAAATGGTGTGGTGATCACAAAATTGGTGCTTATTATGGGCTTAGAATGCAGTTAGAGAAGGATTTGGTGCAAAGGATAAGCGAAATGTAGCAAAACAAAGCTTATTTCTTTGTTCGCCTTTCCTTTTACACATACTCTTTCTTTGAGGTTTCGAGACTTGTAACAAATCATATATCGCTTATAATTTTATATACTATACAAACCTCTCCTTTTATATTTGTGTAACGGGATTAATATTGTAATGTAGAAGTAGAAGATTTTGCTCCTCATGTGTCAATATTATTCTTTGTTTTCCCATTTGGTGCAATGAAATTATCTTATTTTATTTTAGTTTTTTTTCTCACCAGATGATTTTGTCGCTCATGTGTTAATTTTATTTTATTTTTAATTTTTATTTGGTGCAACGAAAATTACCTTACTTTATTTTAGTTTTTTTTTATCACTAGATGCATTCATTTCATACTTCATGCTCATAAATGTCTTTAAGGCCTCGTTTATTTTCATTAAGATTAAGACGTCTGAATCTGAATGCACATCTGAATCATTAAGATGCGTCTCGGGTCCGAACAACCGAATGATTAAAATTTTTGTTTTTCAATATACGAATATGCATAATGTATTTATTTAAACATAATAAATATACAATTCAAATTAAAAAGTAACTAAATAGTAGAAAATAAATACAAATTTAATAATAAAAAAATATTATTTGATAAAAAAAAATGAAACATTCATGTTCACTAGTAATGGTGGAGATGTTTTGTAGTCGTGGTGGGTGGTGAGTGGGGGTGGAGGGGTGAGTGGGTGGTGGGTGTTTGGTGGGTGTTGGGAGGTAGTGGGGGGTGGGGGTTGGTAGTAGGGTTGGCGGGGAGTGGGGGTGGGGTTGGTGGTGGGAGGTGGGGGTAGTGGGGAGTGGGGGTGGGTGGTGTAAGTAGGGGTTGATGGTGGGGGTGGGGGTGGGGTTCGTGGTGGTAAGTGGGGATAGTGGGGAGCAAGGGTGGGTGGTGTGGGTTAGGGGTTGGTGGTGGGGAGTGAGGGTGGGTGGTGTGAGGAGGGATTGGGGGTGGTGGGGAGTGGGGGGTTGGAGTGGAGGGTGGGTGGGTGGTGGGGTGGGCTTGAGGTGGATGGGTGGGGTTGGAGTGGAGAGTGGGTGGGGGTGGGGTTAAGGTGGAGGGTTGGGGTTGGAGGTGATAAAGTTTCATACAAAAATAAATGATATTAAAACTTTTATACAAAAATACCTCTTAAGTGTTTGACTTAACAAATCTTAATGACTTAACGTCTAAACCATTCAGATTCAGACCTCCAATAAGTGCAAACAAATGAGGCCTAAGTAATGCCCATGTTCAATGTTTGAAATGAAAAATTGTTTTAGGTCGACTTAAAAGTTGATGCGTTTTTGTAATTTGGTTAAGTTTTGTGTTAAGTTTAGAAATGTAAAAGTTGTTAGTTAAGCTTGGTATAAAAAGTTGAACCGAAACAAAGATAATTACTCTTTAAGTGAATAAGTTTTGCTTTGTTGTATTTCCGTGAAAATGTCCTTAAATTTCACTTCCGAATTTGAAACTTCATGAGAGTTGTTATTTTTTAGTTAAAGAGGCTAAAAGTAGTTATTTGTGAACTTTACCTAGACTTTATAAAGTAGAAAAAAACTCATTTAACATAAACATTGAAGAATTTATACTAGACAAAGAGGCAAAATTGAAAAATCCAAAAGGATTTAGGACATCTCAGGTAAATGGAAAATTAAAGTAAAATAATTCTAAGTTTAGAAGAAAGATACGGAGGATAATTTAATTAAGTAGCCTCCATTATCATGCAATTGAGGAACATCAAATTAATTAAGTACTTGACTTAGTTAAGGGCATAACATCGAATAAAGCAAATTAAGAATGATCTAAGAAAGTTGTCTAATTTATTTATTTTTCTATTTCTAGAGTTTTGATCAATTCCAATTTGATTGCGGAAGCAAATAACTTCCTACTACTCCCCTTTCCCATCTTGCATCGATTCTTATGACAAACTTCATTTTCGATTCTTATGACACAATTCATTTTTAGAAATTCCTACTTCACATTAAAACTTATTAGAAACGTAGTATTTGCACACCTCTTTGGTGTTCGATCATTTTTTTCTTAATAAGTATATGTCATTATTGTCATTAGTTTTAAAAAAAAAAGTTATTTAAAATTATAATCATAATCTTATTGCCAAACTCTCTCTACAACAAACACATTTGATTCATTCAAAATTCACTTTACTTTATCTCCTTCACTTTAATTTCATCTCATCCTATTTTATTCGCAACAAAATCAGTATATATTGTTGAAATTTGTTAGAAAGTGGTATGGTGGTGTAATAGTGGAAGAAGGTGGCATTGCGGTACTGGAAGAGGGTTATGGTGGCGTAGTGATACATTGATGAGATAATCCGGTTAAGAATTAACTAGTGAAAGTTCTCATAAAATGAAGAAGATGACGGAAAAAAAAATGAATAAATGGCGTTAAGACAGAGCTTTAAATATAATATTTTTAGAGATAATTACACTACGTATCAATTAGGGTAACAATGCTACCACAATTGACCCATATTTTTTAAACTTTACAAAAAATGACCCTCCTCTCTCTCTCTAGCGGTCTCTGCTAATGCATTTTTTTTTATAAATCTTTTCCTTTCTTTAATTTCAGTTTTTGTTGTTTCTACCAATGATTTTTTTTTTCTCTCAGAACATTATATTTTCTTTTTTTTATTTATATAGTATAGCTCGATTCAATAAGGTAAACTTGAAATACGAATAATCATTGATCTATTATAACCAACATCAATATGGCAACACAAACTTATAGTTATTAGCACATTATATATGTGATGACGACAAAGAAGACCTAAGGTTAGGTGATTCGTAGAGTCATTGACTATTTTTCTCTATGACTTTTGAAAAGTGAGATTTACAGTATGAAGATAAATAAAGATAAGAATTTTTTTAAAAAAAGTGACTAAAATAAGAACATGTAAGAGTTACTCAAATGATACACACACATTTTTTGTTGAATCTACTTGTTTTATAAATCTTTTCTTTTCTTTGTATATGGGTATATGGGTTATAATATTTTATATGGGTATATGAGTATAATATTGTATATGGGTGTATATGGGTGATAATATTATATAATATTATATATCGGTGTTTATGTATATAGGCGTATAAATATGTATACACCTTCAAACACCTATATACATAATGTATATATATATATATATATATATATATATATATATATATATCAGATCGTATAAAAGTGTTTTTGGGTTAAAGCTTTGCAATGTAAGTTTTAGGCTATTTTTTTTTGTAATATAAGTGAGCAAGTTTAAGAAATTTCTCCCTTTTTTTATTCTTCATTCGTCTCTTTCGTGTGCACACGTGAGTGTTAGATATGTTGCTTCATTGAAGTCCCTCATCAATGAAAGAATTGATTGATGTAGAAGGCTTATTTGTTATCATATCCACCAAATAGTTTGCATACTCAGACAGGCTAACTAACTCAAAATATATATAATTGCTACTTCTCGAACAAGATACGATTTATAGTATGAATCTGGTAAAAATTAAATGCGTCAAAGGAATTTCTATATAAATTGAATTAAGGGCAAAGGTGCAAATATATTCCCCAACTTTGCGATTTAGAGCAGATATACCGCCGTTAGAAAAGTGGTGTATATATACCCTTACCATTACAAAATGGTGCAAATATATATTACTTACAACGAAATAGGCAAATATCAATTTTTCTTAACTAACTTTCTTTTTAAAATCATTTAGCTTATTTTTTAATTAATAAAAATGCCATGTGGCTTTAAAAAAAAAAGTCTACTCATTTTTTTGAGTAGACATATTTTTCTAACCCCACATGGTAGTTTTTTTCCTAGTGGGTCGGGTCTGGTTCATTTAAAAAAAAGAAAAAAAGTGCAAATATACCCCTCAACTTTGCGATTTAGAGCAGATATAACCCCTCTCCCCCCTCCCCTCAATTATAAAAATGATGTAAATATATACTATCGTAACAAAATGATGTAAATATACCTTTTTTGCTGACGAAATTTTTTTAAAATCGTTTAGTTTATTTTTTAATTAAAAAAAATCACGTGGCTTTAAAAAAAAATTTGAGTAGACATTTTTTCTAAAGCCATATAATAATTTTAAACAAATATGGCTTTAAAAAATATCTCTGTGGCTTAAAAAAAAAAGAAACTACCCATTTTTTTAAAACGAACCAAACCTGAACTACTAGAGAAAAATTTACCATGTGGTGTTAGAAAAATATGTCTACAAAAAAAGATGAGTAGACTTTTTAAAAAGCCACGTGATATTTTTTTTTTCATTAAAAAATGAGCTAAATATTTTTTTTTAAATCTCGTTAGCGAAAAGGGTATATTTGCACTATTTATGTAAGGGCAGGGGTATATTTGCACCATTTTATAACTACAAGGGTATATATACATCATTTTTTAACGAAAATATATTTACACAAAATTGAGGAATATATTTGCACCTTTTCTTTTAATTATATTTTAAGGGAAAGGTAGAGATAATTAGTAAGATCTCGTAAATCCTACCCTCCCAAACCACACTTGTAAGATTACATTACATATTATTGTTGTAAGCCGATTAAAGAAATAGAGAAACATTCCCCTAACATTCTCTCTCTCTTTTTTTCTCTCCCCTACTTTACAAGAAGATATGAATAACTTAGGGGTCGTTTGGTGCATGGTATCTCTGTTAAATTTATCTGGGAAGAATTTATCTCAAACAAGATATAAAATGCATCCCATCCCAAGATGATGGGATATCCCATCTTTGGGATTATTGTCCCACTTTAGATTAATACCAAAGAAAAGAAAATTATAATTTCGGAATAATTTTGACTAATAGCAAACGACCCCTTAATGTACTACTACCATATAAAGAAAGGAAAAAATAGAAGATCTAAAGCATAGTACCAAAAGATACACTTTGAGTAAAAACAAAAACATCTGTCAACTAATATTGGACCCTTTTCAACATCATCAGCCCCCCTTATTTTTTCTCTTCCATTCATTATTATTGCTTTTATTCCCAGTTTCCTCTATCAAATTTCTCTTCCTAAAATCTTTCAAAAATTACAACAAACTAAGCATAACTCAATTCTTGAAAATGGGTATACCAAGAAATGGTGTTGGAGTTGATATGTTAAGTGAAAGAGCAAAAATAATGAGAGATTCATTGCAAAAAAGTCAGTCAATTACAGACAATGTTGTTAACATTTTAGGTTCATTTGATCATCGTTTATCTGCTCTTGAAACTGCTATGCGTCCCACACAGGTGTCCCTAATCTTGAATTCTTACTATAAATAGTTGTTGCAAAGTTAGAAAATGATGAATTGATTGGTTTTGTTATAATTGGACATAGATTTGGTTGAATCTTGAACAAAAGAAAAATAGTTTTTGGTAGTTGAAGTTGTGTTTGTACATACATTTTACTTGAAAAAAACTTGGATAGTCCAAGTTCTGAAATTTTTTGGTTGAATCTTGAAAACAAGAGTTTTTGAAGTTGTGTTGAGAAATGGTTTTTGGAAGTTGAAGTTGTGTTTGTACATGCATTTATTGATTGATTTTGTTTCAATTGGATAACCTCATGTTCTGAAATTTGGGTTTAATATAAGCTAGCTAGTGTTTGGACATAGATTTGGTTGAATATTGGAAAAAAAAAGGAGTTTTTAGAAGTTGAAGTTGTGTTTATACATGCATTTACTATAATAGTTGTGGCAAAACTCAAATCTTGAAAAAAAAAAAAGAAAAAAAAAGAAGAGTTTTTGAAGTTGTGTTGAAAAATAGTTTTTGGAAGTTAAAGTTGTGTTTGTACATGCATTTATTGATTGAATTTGTTTCAATTGGATAACCCCAAGTTCTGAAATTTGGGTTTAATATAAGCTAGCTAGTGTTTGGACATAGATTTGGTTGAATCTTGAAAAAAAAGAGGAGTTTTTAGAAGTTGAAGTTGTGTTTATACATGCATTTAGTATAATAGTTGTGGCAAAACTCAAATCTTGAAAAAAAAAAAAAGAAAGAGTTTTTGAAGTTGTGTTGAAAAATAGATTTTGGTAGTTGAAGTTGTGTTTGTACATACATTTTACTTGAAAAAAAACATGGATAGTCCAAGTTCTGAAGTTTTTGGGTCTAATTTAAGCTAGCGTTTGGACATAGATTTGGTTGAATCTTGAAAAAAAGAGTTTTTGAAGTTGTGTTGAAAAATGGATTTTGGTAGTTGAAGTTGTCTTTGTACATACATTTTACTTGAAAAAAAAAACTTGGATAGTCCAAGTTCTGAAGTTTGGGTTTAATTTAAGCTAGTGTTTGCACATAGATTTGGTTGAATCTTGAAAAAAAGAGTTTTTGAAGTTGTGTTGAAAAATGGATTTTGGTAGTTGAAGTTGTGTTTGTACATACATTTTACTTGAAAAAAAACTTGGATAGTCCAAGTTCTGAAGTTTGGGTTTAATTTAAGCTAGTGTTTGGACATAAGATTTGGCTGAATCTTGAAAAAAAGAGTTCTTGAAGTTGTGTTTGAAAAATGGTTTTTGGAAGTTGAAGTTGTGTTTGTACATGCATTTTAGTAGAATAGTTGTAGTAAAGTTAGAAAATGATGATTGATAGCGTTTGGACATAGATTTGGTTGAATCTTGAAAAAAGGAGTTCTTGAAGTTGTGTTTGTACATGCATTTTACTAGAATAGTTGTAGCAAAGTTAGAAAATGATGATTGATAGAGTTTGGACATAGATTTGGTTGAATCTTGAAAAAAGGAGTTCTTGAAGTTGTGTTGGTTTTTGGAAGTTAAAGTTGTTTTTTGTACATGCATTTATTGATTGATTTTGTTTCAATTGGATAACCCCAAGTTCTGAAATTTGGGTTTCATTTAAACTTCGTGTTTGGACATTGATTTGGTTGAATCTTGAAAAAAAAAAAAAAAGAGTTTTTGAAGTTGTGTTGAAAAATAGTTTTTGGAAGTTGAAGTTGTGTTTGTACATACTTTTTACTTGAAAAAAAGTTGAAGTTTTATGAGTGGTCAAAAAATATCCACCCGAAAACTGGTTAGTCCAAGTTCTGATAATTCGGGTCTAATTTAAGAGTTTGGTGGCAATTGTTTTTAAGGCTGAGTTGTTGAGGCATAGATAGAGTAACAACCGGAAGATCTCGGGTTTTGATCCCAGTTGTAACAATTACCTGACAATGTAGCAAATTGCTTGGTAGATTATTTGAGTTGAGGTGTGGGCAAGCTACCTCGGACACCATGTTAGCATCAGAGGCGTATCCTGGATTGAACTCTATGGGTTCAACCTTTAAGATTCTTAGCATTGGTTCATGTCTACTATTTATTGCAATTTTAGTAAATTTTTACACATGAATTTATGCTCCGTGTCGAAAGTTATGGGCTCAATTGAACCTGTGCCTATAATGGTACATCTGCCTCCCTGGTTAGCATCAAGAGGAGGACGCACAATAGAAGTTAGGGGGTCGGCCTAACCCAATTGCTTTGCCTCAAATCGTTATATGTGTTAAGAAATCTACTAAATATGCATATTAAATTTCGAAATCCAATAACTCAAATGGTCAGTTTGGTAGGGACTTAATAGCTCCGTTGGTTGGCTACCTGAACTTTCACCTTGTTGGTGAGGGTTCGAATCCCTTCATTGTAATCCCCCCCCCCCCCCCCCCCCCCCACACCACAATTTCCCCTTCCCCTACGCCCTATGTAATAATAAAATTAAAAAAAGAATGGTCAGTTTGAACTCATAAATTTCAAATCCTGGATGAACCTCTGGTTAGCATTTCGGTGGGAGAAAAGTGAAAGGGAAGGAAGAGGTCATTTAGTTAAAATTTAAAGAGCTTATTAGAAAGAAAAAGAAAAAGAAAAAAGAACAATGAGGAAGTTTGTTTTGATTCATTTTTATTAATTATTAATATTTTGGTCAATGGTTGAATAAAATCAACTGAAAGGGAAATCATTTCACCTTTTTTTTTTCTTCAAAATTTAATGTTATTTAATTACACGTCGTAAACCTATACAACAAGAATTATTGACAAAAATTCTTATATCAAATTGTTTTAACAATGAATTAATTATTAGTACTTGCTCTGATATTCTGGCCAAGCCTGGCTGAGGAAGAGTTGCCGGGTGTAAAACAATACTCATTACTGTAGGAATTGAGTTCAAGTTATTCCTAGCCGCTTCTCATTAATTGACTCCTGACATATCTAATTAGGACTAGAAAGAGAACTTTTTATTATTCGAACGTACCAACTTGTTAAGAAATCGGATTGATAGCCTCCACCCGTGTTCTAGCTCGTCGGAGAGCTAGATTTGCCTCAATTTTTTGTTTCCTTCATTAAACCCTTTCCACATTAGCTTCCGCTATTTCAAGAATGTGCTGAGCTTCACCAAAAGCTCTGCCCTCCCTCTCTATCTATCCAAGAGATGGAAGGGCAGAGGCCTTTGGTGTCCCCTCCAGTAAAGAATTGGGGCCTCACAATCACTAGCCAATATGCTTTTCTGTCTTGACTGAATAGCAAACTTAGCTTCAAAGCTTGAAGTGAAGGCTTTACCTTTCCTTTAATCAAATCAATGGCAGAGAATACATCAGAAGCTAATTAGCGCGTAGGCAGTGCTGCGCCGTCTGTTGTACTGTTTTAGAGAGATTATAAAGGTTGTACTTGTGAACCAACCCCCTAGAGTGAAATAGGCACTAAGTAATTTTTGTTTGAGCGGATCTGAATGTTGAAGTGATTCCATTCCTGGATTTGTTTAATTTCTCGTTTCCATTTTAGGCGAACTGCTTTTCCTTTTCAATAGTAGTTCTTTTTCCTGATCCAATTTTGGTCAGTACTTTCTAATTTACTGCATTTATATTTTTGATCATTACAGTTTTGGTTCATTTCTTGACTGGTGCTCAATCTGCTCTTTGTAGATAAGGACTCATGCTATTAGGATAGCTCATGGAAACATTGATAAGACTTTAAAGGCTGCTGAGGTTATACTGTCCCAATTTGATATTTCTCGTCAGGTTTGTTGTCTCTAATGTTTGTGAATCCATTTTTTCTTTGTGATAATTTTATCAGATGAGATGATCCTTTTTAAATGCACCTTTTTAAATTAGAACTTCTTAATTAACGGTACCTTCATATTAGGCGGAAGTTAAAATACTTAAAGGGCCACATGAGGACATAGAAAATTATCTTCAAGCAATTGAACAACTGAGAAACAATATTCGCTTCTTCAGCAACAACAAAAGCTTCAAGAGTAGCGATGGAGTGCTCAATCACGCTAATAGTTTGCTGTCCAAGGCTATTTCAAAGCTCGAAGAGGAGTTTAAGCAGCTCTTGTTATCTTATAGGTTTGCTTACATTTTTACTGTTTTCAACATATTCTATCTGTAGACTTGAAACCTTGTCCTACACTTCATGCTGATCTTGTTTTCTAGATACTTTGCATGTAAATTGTTAGTTCCATGAAACCTATTTGTAGACTTATGATTAATCTGAGATTCAAGTATATATATTGATATGAATTGTAGTTTTCTCATATCTTTCATGTAAAGATTAGTGAAGTATTTAAGGAAGTTAAAATGGTTGTATCTGTATGGTTTAACTTATATTTGGGTTGTGATTATGCCCCTAGTACTATTTTTGTTCGGGATTCGAGGCATTTTGTGATGAATGTCCTCGTGTTGCTATCAGTTCTAAAATCCTATGTCTTGCCTATGTTCTTAACCTTTAATGCTCTAAAGGAGGCTTCAGAATTGAAGTAGAAATGCACCCAAATTCTGCTACTTGACCTTCCAATGGAGCTTTTTGACTAAATCTGAATTTTACATTTTCAGTACACCCATTGAACCTGATCGGCTGTTCGAGTGTCTCCCAAATTCAATGCGACCTTCGTCATCACCTGGACACCAGGAACCTAGTGGTAAGAGTCGTCACAGTAATGCTGAACAAAATGGTGCCGAAAATGCTGTCTACACACCCCCAACTCTTATACCTCCAAGAATCCTGCCTTTACTGCATGATTTAGCACAACAGATGGTTCAAGCTGGTCATCAACAGCAATTTGTAAAAATATACAGGTAAATATCTATTTTTAACCATGAACTATGTGGTCATGTACTTCCAATGTTTCTTATCGTATAATATCCTGGAGAAAAGATCTACTGGCCTACAAGCTGAAGTATTTCTCTCTATTAAGCAGTTTGTTCGGAGAAATAGGTGAAGCTTAAGATGAGATAACTGCCTTACATGCTTTGTCAATGTCTGGACTTGAAACCATAAACAGTTGACACAGTTTCTGCTTGCTGCATAAGTTTAAATGTCCAATACAGTAAATATGGGTTGCACATCAAAGTGGTTATTATGGCTTTCAATATTGTTATGTCAGAGTAACAAGAACAAGAGCAGTAGAAATGCTCTTTTTCTCATTATATGTAGAATACAATACCATGTATATATAAACTGCTTTTCATTTTCATTCCTATTCGGGATATCTTAGGGCTGTGCACTATCTTGTCAAAGCCAAGTAATCCTCGGCCTAGCTAGAAACTGCTGAATTCAAGCCTTGAACTTTTAGGTCTGAAATGAAAACTATTTGCAATTGGTTGAAGATTCAATTATTTATGGATATCTAAATACTCTATAGCACTCAACAGAAAGCAAACTAGATAGTGGATACATTGGAGGTGGTGAAGTCTCCAGAAAGTTCATTTTTGGTTTATGATGAGGACCGGAATAAATGGAGAAAAGCTGACTGGAAACCGTTGTGTGTGTGTGTCAGAGAGAGAGAGAGAGAGAGAGAACCCTAATCTTCATGACTTCATTCTTGCTCAAAACCTCCAATAGTCCAGTTCTTAAATCTGTGTAGTTCAGAGGTGAAATACTATAATGCCCTTTTCTCGATAGATGGGAGACCTTTTAGTTGCCTCAACTTTGTTCATACCGAAACCCACCTGAAAATAGAAGAGTAGAAGGAAATAAGTAGTTTGGTTTAAGTACCTTTTCATTCGATGAACTCTTTTATGAGCAGACTTTTGCTATTTTATAGGGTACCAGTTGTATTGGGGATGCTAAATAATAGTGTTACATATAGGGAGAAGAGGAGTTGAAAGTTGTGGCTTCAGGACAATTTTCTTGGCTGTGCTCTTATTGTTGAACATAAGTAGTAGTTTCTCGGTAATTTTTACAGAAACATTGCAACAATATTTTTTGAAGTAAGTCGCATAGATTCCTTTCTTCATTTCACTCCTTTTCTTATTTTTTTGGTTTATAAATGTCTCAATAGGGAAACACGTTCTCCCGTACTGGAAGAAAGTCTTCACAATTTGGGAGTAGAAAAACTTAGCAAAGATGATGTTCAGAAGATGCAATGGGAAGTTTTGGAAGCTAAAATTGGAAATTGGATTCATTTTATGCGAATTGCTGTAAGTTATCTCTAATTCCCCTGGAAGTAGATAAAAGCTTGCCTTTGACTTTCTTATGGTTATTTGAACAGGTCAAACTGTTATTTGCTGGGGAACGTAAGGTGTGTGATCAAATTCTTGAAGGATTTGATTCACTCAATGACCAATGTTTTGCTGAAGTTACTACTGCGAGTGTTGCAATGTTGCTTAGTTTTGGTGATGCAATTGCAAAAAGCAAAAGATCACCTGAGAAGTTATTTGTGCTTCTGGATATGTATGAAATAATGCGGGAACTTCATTCAGAGGTATGAGACATACTAGCAAACACACATTTGATTCATTATATTATACCTACATGGAATAAAATCTACGACTTTGTAGATCCTGGATGATGCTTGTTAACTGAGGATCAATTATGTTGTATATCATATCGCGAAGTCTTTTGACATAGATATGCCAAAATTGATCTGGTTCTTTATCAGCTACTAATAAGCTTTTGTGCTATCTTAAAATCATCATCCAAGTTTGACTAATTATTTCCACTGACAAAAGCTGCCATTTAGCAAGCTGGTTCATGTGTAATCTACGAATCTCAAGTTAGGCTTGCTTATACTGAAAGACCCCGATTATCAAATATACATCAGAAGAATAATATCATCACAGACATAGTTTTGACCTCATCTTCATGTGTTACTCATGGTGATGACATGATAGCTTTCTACTGTAAACTGAAAATTGTAAGAGTTAGATGATATGGTGGACTTCTTCTCCATAGACGGAAGCAGGCTTTAGCACTTTACTCTTGTGAGGGTTCTCAGTACCTATTAAGAAAATTTGTTTTTGGTTAACAAGGAGATGTATACGTTTAGAAATATAAATATATGGATTTCATATCCTAGTCAATCAAAAGAAGAAAATAGGTACATATTTTAGAATCTTAACATGCATATGGTTTTACTAGATACAGAGTCCATGCAGCCTCTCTTTGCTACTTGTTCTTGTTCTATGACATGCTAACTTGGTGAGTTATGCTAGACCCTTATCTGTTATACAACCAACAAATCGTTAACAATCTGTCATAACTCATAATTTTTTGATTGAGTAAAATAAATAAGTTTCAAAACTAAGTTTTAAATGTTTACATAGATAGCCTCCTATGTCAGTCCACCCCATCGCATTCTTTTTTTCCATCCAAATGCCCTTCTATATATTAGACCATCCTCCAATTTTCACGACTGTACTCCTTCGTTGTTGGCTTTAGAATCTTTCTCTAGCCTTCTGGTCTGCGTATTGTGCATATAAGATGAAGATATTGCGTCTTCTGCAGATTGAATCACTTTTCAGAGGTAAAGCTTGCAATGAAATTCTGGAATCTGCCTTTGGTTTGACAAAGCAACTTGCCCAGACAGCCCAAGAAACCTTTAGTGATTTTGAAGAAGCAGTTGAGAAAGACGCAACTAAAACTGCTGTCTCAGATGGAACTGTCCATCCCTTAACCAGCTATGTGATTAATTATGTGAAGTTCCTGTTTGAGTAAGTTACTCAACTACATAACGTGTTCTTTCTTTTTACTTGTATGCATGAAAGAAAAGTCAGATAACAGCTTCCTTCTTCCAAGGGGATATTACTGGTTTATCACGTCTTCCTCACTAAATTGCATGAGTACCTTCCAAGCGGATGTCCCAGGGACTCCTTAATGTGCCGTTAATATGAGCATTTGTGCTAGAGGTACAGTAGATAAATCTTGCTCTAATTGCCACAGTTTCTGGATAAGCTCTGGATTTCTTTGGGGTTTTCAGCTTCGAGGTTGGATAAATAAGTTTCATCATATTCATGTTACGATATAAAATCAAACAAAGAAACTGGTTTGTTGCAAATTTTTAGACTAAGAACTGCATCAGCTATATGTTGGGCCTCAAGATTCAAATTTTGAGAATTGTAAACCACTAACCACAGGTTTGGGCAAAGGGGTTAATGTGTAGAGTCTTTAAGGTTTTGAGGATTCACATACCAACTGGATTAGCATATTATTTAGGAAAGACCTTAACCAAATTTTGCTTGACTGCAAGGTTGCTGAATGTTTTTGCTTTATTTGGTCAGAGTTTTCTGATGCCTCAAATTTAAGCTTAGAGAGAACATATGATCACACATTATTATTTTCCATTTTTTACACTTTGCTGCCCACCTGATATACATGTTAGTGTGGATAAATTGAGTTATGTTGAAATTGTTTCTTTAATCAACTACGCCTCTTCCAAATCAGTTGGAACCAACTATTTGAATCCTCTATATTTTCTTTTTATGGAAATGAACACCCTGTAGATTAGCTGCGAGTCTTTGTTGACATAATTGCCTTGACGAGTTGCATAATTTTGTTTCAGTTATCAATCAACGTTGAAACAACTATTCCAAGAATTTGAAAATGGAGGAGATTCTCAGCTAGCTACTGTTACAATGCGTATAATGCAGGCTCTTCAAACCAATTTGGATGGGAAATCTAAGCAGTACAAGGATACTGCTCTGACTCACTTGTTCCTTATGAACAATATTCACTATATGGTCAGATCTGTGCGCAGGTTTGTTAAATTAACTATACATTGGAATGCTGATGACGACCTTAAAGGTTGTTTGATTGCTTTATGGTTAGTTGCTTATCCCTTGTTGGTTCTAGGTCCGAAGCCAAAGATTTATTAGGGGATGACTGGGTACAAAGACACCGGAGAGTTGTACAGCAACATGCAAATCAATATAAAAGAATTGCTTGGGCGAAGGTATTGCTCATTCAGCTTTTTCCTCTTTCCGATTCTCTGCCTCAAGAAAATGAGAAAAAATAGGGGGGAGGGGATCAATTCAAATCTGAACATTTGAACTAAGCTAACCATATTAGAGCTTCTCCAAGTCAAGGTCAAGTTAACTTGCAGTACCTTAAAGGATCTTTTTCTAGTGATAATCTGAATGGGCATTAATCTTTCTGATTTTGCTGTTTTTCACTGCTTTATTTCTTGTCTATGGCTATGGTCTCAGTTAGAGTGCTGTGACTTGAATCAATTTGCTGTCACCTGATGAGCTTTTACTGATTTAGCTGTAATTTGCAGCAGTGTCTCATGTATGATTATGCTGATTGATCTGCCATTTGAATTATTTGTCCATACCTGATGAGTTTCCTTTTTCTACCCCATATCCGGAGCTCTTGTGAGTGCATAGAGCAGGATCTCCCCTTCTTTTTTTGGTTGGTTACTAACCTTTATATATCTCATCGACTTCCTTATTCCTACCAACTCAGAGAAATTTTTATAAGTCCCTTGGTACCAATTCCATCATCATATCAACCAGTTGTTGCCAACAAGATCTCCAGTAAGGAAGAGCTTAGGTACACACAACCAAAGTAGGTGTGTACAGTTTGTTAAAGTATCTGAGAATGCTAATTCAAGTTAGTCAGTGACTTTCTCGGTAAATTATCTCTAGATCAGTAAAAAATTATGAATAACATTGGGTACCTGAAAAGATAATTGCCTTGCTTTTACTTGTAAAAGAAATTAAAGTTTCCCCTGCTTTAAAATATTTTTCGTGCAAATTCCTGCTCTTTTTGAACTGTCTAATTTTTCCGCTTGGTGGAATTACGTGGTGCATTGAACATATAGAAGTTTACCAAAAAACTGGGATTCGCATACGATTGTCCTAATGA
>NC_081347.1:69327439-69372085 GCF_029784015.1 Lycium ferocissimum
AAATATCTAAAAAATTGGGACTGAGCCATAGTGGTTGTTGTTTCACTGCATAATGGTTACTCCTCTTTAAATGCGTAATAAGAATTATTCATCAGCATATAAAGTAAGAATTGATATTAACATATCCATTTGCAGGCCTTCAGAGAACAACGATTAACAATATAAATGCAGGGAAAGTTGCAGATAGATCATCAAGTACATACTTGCATGTCTCCAGCTTTACAACAAGAATTTATGAACGACGTGTATGTATGGATGTCAGGTAGAACTCCTTCTTGTCTCATCTGTTGCATCAGGTCAGCAGCCTCCCAGACATCACCTCGTCGAGCCCATCTGCATCAACAAGAAAGATAGGAGGAGGAGAATCATAGTCTAGTAACAAGAAAGGCAAACACAAGCAAAAGAACCTCCATAGAGAAGGGAAGTGGAAGTTTAAACCGATATGCTAATAGACATTTTTTCCTTTTCTTTTATTCCATTAATTGTTGATCCACGGTCTATTGAAGTATATATTGTAAGCTACAATCCTAACAAAGCAGTATACTCCCTCCGTTTCAATTTGTTCGTCTTAGGTTGACTTGGCACGGAGTTTAAGAAAGTAAAGAAGACTTTTGAATCTTGTGGTCTTAAATTATGGATACATATAATGTACCAAAATGCCTTTTAATCTTGTAGTCTTAAACATACCATGTGGGATATTGAAATTAAATAGTTGCCGAATTAGGAATAAGTCGTTCTTTTTTAAACAGACTAAAAAGGAAAGTAAGACAAACAAATTGAAACAGAGGGAGTAATACACAAGTGCACATCCACAGTAAAACTAGCCATACCCGTCAATTAATATGTTATAAACAAAGGTATTCCTGGGGATGCTTTTGGCACTCATTTCTTTTATCACCGCCAAAGCACTTTGCATCCTGCCTGATTTACAGCATGCCTTGAGTAACGCCTCATATGTATATATGTCAAGCTCCAAACCCTCATTTTTAACTTTTGAAAAATATTCACAAGCTTTTCCAATATCACCAACAGATGCATAACCATGCATAATGGTTGTATATGTGTACTCATTTGGACTAATGCCTGCAAGCAACATGTCGTCTAAAATTTGTACAGCCTTCTCCATCTGTATCAAGTTAAAGATAAAGTGAACAAATAAGGATCCAGCGAAAGCAGTTGCATAGGCATGACAATTTTCCAGAATAGAAATTGCAGATGCCATATAAGCCAAAAGTAAAGGAGTATTGACTCATTAAACTAGATTATGCAAATAGATATTATGATGAAGGGAGTTCCTGTCCCAACCCTTCCTC
Source organism: Lycium ferocissimum (assembly GCF_029784015.1). Taxonomy (NCBI): domain Eukaryota; kingdom Viridiplantae; phylum Streptophyta; class Magnoliopsida; order Solanales; family Solanaceae; genus Lycium; species Lycium ferocissimum. The sequence goes on from NC_081347.1 coordinate 69,328,753, forward strand.
CTCTCACAAGAAAGAAAAAGACAATGAGGGATATGAAAGGAAATGGTGGTTTTATAAACTCCATCTACACTAAAATTCAACATTGAAGGCCATCTAGCAGATTCAAAGAAGCCGTAAAATATACAGGGAACACTAATATTGGCTTATTTGGTCAATCTCGAGTCTCGAGAACGGTATGGAATTACCCAGAAAAATTGCTGATCCACAACATCCATATACCCTTCTATACTATGCGGTTGCAAGCTGTAAAACGAATTCTATTTGATGGAAGTCAGAGAAGTTTCTTTTTTCCCTTTCTTTGGGCACTGGCAGGGGATGGGTGTGGCAGTTGAGGGCATTAGCCTTTATTACGTGGAGTCAGCAACTTAAGTTGTCAAAGAGACTGCATTTGCATGCGGGCTCATCGATTTTGTATTGGTTTTTGTGCTTGGTGGTTCGGAATTGGTCTTTTAGCTACTATTGAAAATTACAATATATATATAGAGATCACATAGACATCTATTTCACACTTCACATAGACATCTATTTCACACTTAATTCTAAGTATAGCACTGGTTTGCTACATTTTCCCAAGCTATAAAACAATATCCTCAGGTGGAAAAAGGGTGTTTCCTCCCTTATTCTTTTCTTTCTTTTTATCCTTTTAAGTCTGCCTATAGAAAATATTTGGCAGTTTACCTGACGCTTCTCAACAAGGCCAAGAACTAAAGCGTTGAAAGTGTGAACACTTGGGGTGCATCCACTCCTCTTCATCATATCAAAAACGTCAAGTGCTCTTCTTACTTCTCCAGCTTTTGCAAAAGCATGAATGATTGGCATAAAGGTCCTTGAGTTTGGCCTATGCCTCTCCTTTTTCATTTCCTCAACAATGCGTAGGGCGCGATTCACGTTACCCATGCCACAAAATGCTCTGATAATGTTATTATAAAGCACCACATCGGGCTTCAAACCATCTCTTATTACATCCTCAAAAATTGCAAAAGCACTAGCCCAATCTTTCAAATTTATGAATCCATTCATCAACATGGAATATGTCTTCATGTTATGCTTTATGCCAGCCAATTTCATCATTTCACTGACCTCAATAGCTTTGGATACCTTACCAATCTGCAATGGTTTAACATCAATATTACAAAATTCAAATGAACTAAAGAAGTTGTAATATGGCACTCATAAACAATATCAAATTGTGATTAGCATCTAGAATTATATGCTCAAACGGGCTAAAGATTTCATATTGCAGACCCTAACTAGCTTGGAATTAAGCCTAGCTGATTGATGATTGACTGACTGATTGAAATGGAAAAGAAGCAAACAGCTAAAATGACCAAGCTATCCAACTTAGTAGTTTGACTTGATATACTCCAACTTAGTAGTTTGACTTGATATACACTAGTTGGGGGCCCCTAAATTAAGGGTTCTTGGTGGTTACATAGTAGCTATATTTTATTTGTTTAGCACAAGTAAAAGCATTTCATACTGTTGAATCTTTGATATTCTGAAGGCAGAATCTGACATGTTAACCTGAGAGCACAAGTCGTGAACTCAATTAATTTTAAGTGCTAATTGCCTTCATCTACATGGTCTGTGCTACATATATCAGACCAAGAGTTCCACCAAAAAAAAAAAAAAAAAAAAAAGAAGGAAAGATAAAAAGAAGCAAATTGAACAAGTTTTCTTTTTACAAGTAAGAAGCAATTTAACAAATTAAACGGAAGGAAAGTTCTTAATAATCTAACAGCAATCCTGAGTAACCGACCTTGATATAGAGGTTCATCAAACATCCGTAGCTGACAACTGAAGGTGTAAATCCACACTCCTGCAATAATAATTATAGTATCTCTTTAGATCAGTCATGAATGAACATTAAGATTCAATGCACATAAAGCTGTCCATTCATCTTTTAAGCACTGTTCAGAAAGGCTGTTCCATTTTGAACTGTTCAGGTCTTCTACTTTCTCCTTCTTGGTATGAAGAGTTTTCTTCACTTACGAAAAGATTTGACGTTGTTTAACACTTCATAGCAAAATATCTCAGGTAAAGCTGAGGCTTTCCTGTCCCTGTCAGAGAAATTGCCAACCATTTTTCCTCTCGACAAACACCACTTCATCCTTCTATCTATAAGTTATATTACTGGCCAAAATTATGTCATAAATGAATACAGCAGCGAGATACCCAAAATAAATAAACTAAGACAGCTAATGCATATTGACCTAAAACCATCCTCGATTAACGTATTAACCAAGGAAGAGTAGAGGTCTCAGCAGGGTAGAGAAAATGCTTCAATATAATTTTCAGTTTTCATTCTGAAAATTTATCATTTCCTTTTCTCAATAAAGAAACTTCAGAATCTGACCAAAATAGAAAGAAAAAGCCGGAGGAACAAAACCATATTAAACACCTAGAGACACTGATGGTTTTACCAATTTATAAACTTTTGAACAAAACCTGTGAAGTTATACTGAACAAAATTTTACCTGAAGTCTTTCAAATACGACGAGACATTTTTCCTCATTTCTTATCATAGTATAACCATCCATCATGGTATGATAGATATCAATTGGAGCATCAATACCCTCCTCTTCCATCTCCCTGACCAATTCTTCAGCTCGATCCATTTTGAATGTTTGGCTGTCATTTGATAATTAATCAGACAACATTAACTCATAATAATATCTTTAAGAAAATGCATTTACAATGAGAAGGCTGCAGAGAAAGAATACTTAGCATATGGTCAACAACAGCAATAATTTACATGCTAAAATTGCATATATAAGACCATAACGAACTCTAACTCAAAAGAGAAAAACAAAAAGGCTCAAATTCAAAGAAAACACACCAGTTAGCATAGATGATGTTCCCATATATGATTGCATTTAATGTCAGATCCCTATCTTTGGCCTCCTTAAACCATCGGTCAGCAGCTCTTCAAGAAACAGAAAGAGAAATGACAGATCAGGAAAAGTTATCATTAGATATCCCAAATAAAGGTTGAGAGAACTCCTGATAAAAAGAATAGTCGAGAGAACTTAGTAAATTTGATTACTCAAGAGAAGAGCTTTAGTGAAGACAAAACTTAAAGCCAAAAGTTCTTCTATGCAATAAAGATATTATCATATACACATTTACCATATATGGAAAATCAGTTTTCTTATTTTCTAGCATGCGTTAGGACTGAGTTATTTAGATGCCACAGGGGCTACACTATAAAGAAAAGAAACAACTGAAATAGAATAGTACTGATATTCCCACAGTGTAAGACATTGAGCAAAGGTTAAAGCCTAAATGGGGTTGATTGCCAAGTTCAGTACCAGTTTTTGAACTGAAAACCCAATTCAGTACCAGTTGTCCGTTAAGTTATTATACTTAGCCCTTAGATAAGTTTGAGAAGGGAAAGTAAAATCACTTCATAGATCTGTTGTTCATTGAAATGCTATAACAAATATTAGGTGCAAACAACTAAAATCTAAAATGATGAATATCCGATGATAGTAGATAGAGATTTCTATGCCTACAACTTTGCATATGAAAATAAGACATGTTTAAATTATTGAGGTTAAGAAAATTATTTGCCTGTATACTGGAGAATTATGACTTGCACCTGATGTTATAAGAAAAAATGTGCTCAATGCATTCAAACTATTAATAATCACAATAAACATTTTTTTTTAATGAGAGGTAAGTTTAACTTTCTACTCTCACAAATTCTTAATAATGATAACTTAATTTATGCACACTTAAATATTTTAATACTTAAAATAGTCATTATATACTCACACATTATATGTTATATATATACTATAAAATCATTGTCAGTTTCATCAAACATCTCCGAGGTCATTTACTAAATAAATGTGACAAAAGGAAAGGTCAATATTTTCAAACTAATCAAGATTAACAAACCCAAAGTAAATGTTAAAAACAACACAATGACAAATGAACAACAACAGTTAAAAAAGGTTAAATTGCTCACTCTATATCGCCCACTTTGGCAAATCCTCCAATAAGAATGCTGTAAGTCGCAAGACTCAATTCAATTCCATCATCTTTCATCTTCCTCACACAAGATAGTGCTTTTTCCATGTCTCTACCCACTGCATAAGCATGAATCAGGCTGCAAATGCGTAAAATTTCGTTGAAGCAATACAGATAGCATAGTATTCATTTTCAGAAGTAGAATATAACATGGTACTAACTTTCAGAAGCAGCAATGTTATATATTACTGAGAAAATAAGCATATCAATTGAGTATTTAAAATAATGACATGTTCCCATGAACGTTCAAAGGTAAATTCTTTGTCTTCTTTTTGTCTCTTTATTTCGTGTGTGCATGTGTTTGGGGGGTTGAACAAGAAGAGAAGGAAAAACAGGTTCATGCGACACTCAAAAAAGAAGAAATGCCAAACTGAACAATGAGCCAATATGTCGCCGAGATTGGCTTTGAATCATATACATCCATAAGCATTTGGTCATGGGGTGATTTACTTGGAAGAATTGTCTAATGATGGATAGATAGAACTGAAGAAACGGTTAAACAGGCGAACTAACTTGGTATATACATGAGACGTTGGCTCTATTCCTCGAGCACGCATCTTCTCAAAGGTTTCACGTGCACGATGCATGTCACCCCTCCTTGCATAGTAGTTCACCATTAAGCCAAATTCTTTCCTGGATGGCTACAAATAGAAGGAATTATTTTACCTGAAAGAATATGATCAAGAGTTTCTAAAAAGCCAATCGAACTTTAACCATTCAAGTACAATTTAGCTAGTCACCTGTCAAAGTTAAGTATAATCCAGTATTTTGGTACATTAGCAACTTTACATTAGACTAAAATGAACATAGTGTATACCATAAATAAATGTGAAATTTTTCATTACCAGAAAGTCATATCTAGAGGTAGTAGTAATAATTAAGCAGTCAACGGCTAAAAAAATAGACGTTTTCTAGGACTTTAAATCATCAGAAGTACCAATTGCTACCATTAATCCAAGGAAAGAACTAAATTGGCTAGCACATTATCTTATCCTTAGATAAATGGCACATAATCTTATAAAACTAGGGATTACACCATGAACGAAGATTTCCGTTTCTAGGAATATGAAGCATCTTGGGTCAATGGAGAAGGGTGCAACTAATTAAGTATGGAGAAGTAAATAATAAGTAAGAATTATTGGAATAGGAAATAATTTAAACATATCGCATTTCAAGTTACATTTTGCTAAGATCTCTCTTGCTCTAAAGCCACAAAGAATCAAGAGCAAGAGGTAACACAGGAAAAGGAAATACTGATAGCTGATAAGTACTAGACATATCACTTCCTCATTACCAAAGCAATAAATCATATATATTTGCACACACGCCTTTTAGCACCAAAAGTATTACTACCATATTAACAAAGCCAATAACACATAATGAACCAATTCAATTTATCCTATTCTAAAACCTTATCATGCTTTTCCTTGTAATAACTATACTAAATTATGTATCTAACACTTTCAATCATAGTAAGTACTAGCCATATTACTTTCTCATCAGCAAAGCAAATAACTGATAAATATTTGCACACACCATATAGCACCAAAACTATTACCACATTAACGAAGCCAGTAACACATAATGAGCAAACTTATTTTATCCTATTCCAAAACCTTATCATGCTTTTGCTTGTTATAGTTATCTAACTTAACTATCTAAAACTTCCAATCATACATTTTAAAGGACTACAGCACTGCAAGCAGACTACTGAAGTAGTATTCCAAGTAAGCATACCACCTTCTTGATTCTCTCAAAAGCCCGAACAACAGCCTGCCAATCCTCCGATTGCGTTTCTAGAACCTTCTTGAACTCCCTCCCGGACCCCTCCCTCGCCTCACGCCACGTGTACTTATACTTCTCCTCATCTGTTTTTTCTTTCAATCTCCTCCCATCATCCAACTTCACATTCAAAACTCTTCCATGAAATTCAACACCATCAAACTCCAATGCCTTTTTAGCTGCTTTTTCAGCCACTGGACCCTCATATATCACAAATCCAAAACCCATATTCTTTATTAAAATCACATTCTTTATAGGCCCAACTTGTCTAAAGAACTCAACAACCTCCTTTTCTTTAATCCATAATGGCAAATTCCCTATAAAGATTTTACCTTTTTCCTTATTTTCAACTCTTTTCTGCAAATTCCCTATAAAGATTGTCCCTTTTTCCCTATTTTCAACTCTTTTCTGCAAATTCCCTATAAAGATTCTACCTTTTTCCTCATTTTCAACTCTTTTCTTCAAATTGCCTACTAAGATCTTTCCTTTTTCCCTATTTTCAGTTCTTTTTTGCATTTCCACTTCATTTGAAAAGTCTAAATTTTCCATATCAGTCCCATTGTTTGATAATAGTGGTGGTGGGGGTGGTGACAATTTGCTGGATAACCATAACTTGTTATTGAGGCTAGGTGGTGGTGAAGTGGAATTAAGTAAATGTTTGAGGGGTTTCTTGGTAAATTTAGGAGTGTGTGGATAAGGGGTTTGAAGGGGTTTGTGGGAACTATCTGTGAAGTTGGGTTTTTCAGGTAAATTTGAGGAGGAATTTCTGAGGGAAGAAATGGTGGTGGAAGAGTGGTGGTTTCCAGTAAGAATAGAGGCTGACAAAGGTGGTGGAGATGGAGAATAGTGTGTGGTGGAAGAGAGGGAGAATATGGTATCCATTGCTATCAACTAAAACATAACTGCAAGTGACAACTGACAAGACTGGAATTAAATTGTTTCTTTTTTTTTCAAGTCAAAAGTACATTAGTGCCAATGTGACTGACCCTTCTTATTTTTCAGTTTGTCCCAAGAAAATTACTCCCTCCGTTCCAATTTAAGTATCTTAATTGTTAAGTATGAAATTTAAAAAATAAATAGAGATTTTTGAATCTTATTATTCTAAATTAAAAATGTATGTAATGTACTAAAATATACTTTGAATCTTATTGTTATAAACTTGTTATGAAAAATATTTGAATTGTCAACTTATTGATTATAGAAAGAGGCACTTAAATTGAGACTAAATAAAAAGAAAAGTAAATCACTTAAAATAGGATGGAGGGAGTACTATATTTTTTTTTATAAAATAATAATTTAATTAAATTTTTTATTTTATTGTTAACGAGATGGTTTATGATTACATAATATTTATTACTTATTTTAAATTATAAATTTCAAAAGTCTTTCTTTCATTTTTAAATTCTACATCAATCAAATATTATCACGTAAACTAGGACGGAAGAGGTAACAAAGGAGTCATTTAGAGCATGTTTGGATAATTGTATTGACTTATTTTAGGTGTTTTTAAGTCAAATTAGCTTTTAAGCATTTTTGTAGTGTTTGAGTAAAAAAAAAAAAAAATCATAAGCCATAAGTTAGAGTCACAAGTTAGAATTTCTAACTTATGGCTATAAGTCCATCCAAACAAGCTCCTAATTTAGAGACAACTTATGATGGATAGTAAAGTAGGCATTAATAATGCATAATTTGTAATTTATGAATTATTTCTTGTTAGACGTTTAGTTTGATGTATTAAAAATTAATATGCATTATATAATTTGAAAGATTATGTGTTTATTTTGTAACAAAATAAAAGGTTTAAAAGTTAGTATGCATTGTATAAATTGTGGCCATCATAGCAGGGGTGAAATCAAGTAAAGGCAAGGGGTTCATTCGAATCCTTTCGGCGGAAAAATTACATTGAATATATAAGGTTAACATTTTTTTATACATATATATAAATATTGATTTCTCTTAATTTCTTTATGTATTTACTTCTTCATAATCCAAACCCCTAATAAAATCCTAGCTTCGCCAGCGCATCTCTAAATTTGGTAGCGCCAGTGCTGGCTCGGTTTCACTGTCATTGTCAATTTTTGGCTCTGACATTGATGGTATAACACTTGCCAAGGCATTTGAGACTGATGTTGGCACCATTGAGAAGATCAAAGCAGGATTTGCCAGACCTTGAATTTAAGCCTTCAGTAACTGGTTAAAGGCATATGTTGCTCGGACTCTCCGAGAATGCTGCCACCAAGGTGAATCTAGCTTGTAACTTATAAGTTTTACGTGAACCCAATAGTTTTTGCCCAAACATAGATATGTATCAAGAAATCCACTCGTTATATATAAATATTTGATTGTGAAACAGTTATCTTTATATATTAACTTAAGATCGTCATAGGAATCCATAAACTTCAAATTCTGGATGTGCCTCTCGCTGCCACCCTTGGCCCTATGACGGATCCCAAGAAATTCACAACTTTTGAAGGATCCAACACACACCTATCGACATTTTTGAAGTATCCGTGCAACATAATTAAGAACATATAGTAAGTGTTGGATCCAATATATAGTACTACTTCTGGTACTAGAGGCGGATGGAGCACTAAAACTTGGGGCTCAATTGAACCCCAAACTTTTGATGCGGAATATAAACTTATGTGTAAAAATTTACTAAAATTATAATAAATAGTAGATAATGATTTGAAGATTCATTCGACTGAACCCATAATTTTAGAAATATAGTGATTTAGTGCTAAAAATTTAAGATGTTGAACCCCTAAAATTTAAATCTTAAATCCGCCTCTGTCTGGTACTTAAGCCATGTACTGGTAAAATGTTCTAAACAACAAGGTTGTTTTTTATAGCAACCTTGGCTCTTTTAGTACTGTAATTTCCTCAATAATTCAAAACATGGATCTATCTTTATGTAGTTTCTAAAAAAACATGCATGGCTAGTCATTGTCATATGGCTTGATTATGGTATGAGATTGCAATTGCCAATTTATTCTCTGCTTTATGCATTAATTTGGTATGAAACTTAAATGCTTAATATATTGTTTACCCCTGAGCATGTCCCCAAATACCTACTGCACGCCCCTCCTTCATGAGGAACCTTTTACACATCAAACGTTTCTCAATTCATGAGTTCTTCTTGCTTGTGTGTATGAATAACACAATCTTCCCTCGGGTACGAAATGCAAGTCAAGACGTAGCCTTTCTCGATTAGAGTCTCGTCGAGGAACGAACCTTCGGATTGGTCTACTGATCCTGAACTCAAATGCCCTGCACATGTTCCACAAGTGCCAGCCCTGCATGAATATGGCAATTCCATTCCAGCATCTTCTGCAGTATCAAGAATGTATTGATCATCGGGTACTTCGATCTCGTTCTCATTACCATCAGGCCCTATCAATTTCACCTTGTATATTGCCATTGCTGTGGCTTTGAAATTGGAGAAAGGCTTCAAGCCAAATGCTTTGGAAATACTCTTTAAAGAACCTAGAACAAGATTAAGTTTTTGTCACACTAAGTAACTGAACTTTACACATATAACAATAAATTATAATGTGCCACAAATATGAGTTTATAACTTTAGTGTTACTTTAATATGACGGGAAATAGTCTTATGACTTTATTGTTAGTGGATAAGGTTCAGCGACACAAAACTATAATAATGTGACACAAAAATGAGTTTCTGTGACTTTAGTGTTACTTTAATATGACAGGAAATAGTCTTATGACTTTATTGTTATAGTGGATAAGGTTCAGTGACCAAATGTGAAATTAACTCACCTAGAGTACATGGAGGCTTTTTGGTGAAGGCAGAGGATCTTATTGATGGTGAACCTTTGAGCAAGCAAGATGAAGGAATGCTAATAGTTGACATGTTACACCTGGATACATAGAATGATTTTATCAATTAGCTAGACTACAATTATCTCTTAGCATTATAAACCAAAATCTAACGAATAACAGAAACTGAGATACTGCCTTTCAATTTTCATTCCTGCAATTGATCACTTTGTAAGCAGTATTCGATTGGCTTCTAGAATGCTATTAGGGTCTATATGGCATGTTTTTCTTTAAAATAATTAGTGCCTTTCTACTTATTTTTTAGTATTCGTTAAGTAAGCAAAAGTATCATTCCAAAAATATTTATACATACTTAAACACTGCAAGGACCCCGCACACAGTAGACTTAGTGCAATGGGCTGCCTCAAAAAAAAAAAAAAAAAAACAAACGCACGCACGCAAACACTATGGGGGTTGGGGTGGAGAGGGTTGGGGGGGGGGGGCTGAGTTGGGGGTGGCTGTGAGTGGGGGTTAGACGTGGCGGGGTTGGGATGTTGGGGTATGAAGGAGACAAGCGTGAAATGCCACTACATTTGTTTAAAATTAGAATATAGTAGAAATTTAGAAATACAATATAACGATGTCGTTTGCAAGTTTGAAAATAAAACACAGCAAACATCAATTTTCGCCAAGAAGTAAAGCTTTTGAGCATCTACAACTTCAATACCAAACACAAATGGGATTTGAGTTGTGATGATTTGTCAACACCACTAACACAAAATTTTGCATATTCTACTGAAAAATAGTAGCTTGGCTTGTAGAAGTTGAACCATAATTCACAACATGCCTTGAATCAGTAAGCCAAGTATAATCTCATAGGAATACAAATAAATTGAGAAACAAATACTTGTTCTCGTGATCAACGCAAATAATAAAATTAGCAAGAGAATAATTAAATAATACGGTTCATATCATTTCATACGCAAAACTCAAAAATATAATTGATGAGTATATATACAAAACGAGTAATAACAGTAATACTATATAGTAACATTTTACTATAACGGTCAAGTTTCTTTTAGACTTGATTTTTTGTATTATGTTATATTATATGTTCTCTATAATAACTTTTTACCATAGCAACAAAAAATATCCGAACAGACCATACCCTTATAGAGAAGTTTGACCGTGTATAGAAGGAAAGCTTATGGAAGTAGAGAAGATATGAACCTCTGAAGATGATAATTTGAGAAGCTATAGTTCCTGTTCGGCTACACTCTTCTTTCTAGTTCTCGATACTTATCTGTATGGTTTATATAGTCTGAATTCTAACGAACAAACAAAAAGAGAGAGAAAACTCATTCACTTAAACTGTTGAAGTGGCAAAGAAGCAAAGCAAAGAACAAAAAAGGTCACGTGATGTAAGTGGAATCAGCACGTGACCTTACACCATTGCCCTTTCAATGCTGTACGAGGCAAAGATGCAAATACACCATCTGTTCATTTGCATTAATTTTTATTTGGATTAAATTAATAGCCAGTGTTTAATAGTATCTCATTAAGCCGAGGGTCTTTCAGAAATATTCTCTCTACCTCCACTTGTGAAATTTCATTGAATATATTGTTGTTATTGTTTAATAATATCTCATGGTCAGTGGTAATATAAGTGGTATGTTCTCTACATAATAAAAGCAGCTTCAACCGATACAGACTCAATTTAGTCAGGCTCTTTTCCAGATCCTGCAAATAACGGAAGTTTAATGCATCGAGCTGTCCTATATTCTATTGAAACACAGAAAGATCACTTATGCGCTACACGACTCGGATTCTCTAATTTACAGAATAGTATCTGCTTTTCACGAATACTTACGGTAGAAGCAAGGCTAAAAATGCATGTAATAATCTTGACACCAAATATATGCTGTTTCTTCACATGCTTAGGCTTCAACATACTAGAGATTGTTTGAGTATTTGAGACCTTACACAACAAAAAAGAAACACAAGCAGGCAGCTAGTGCTTGCTATTCCTGACATCAGACATTCTAGGTATATCAGGAAAGCAAGCTTCTACTATCAAATAAAGAGAATAAAAAATCTCAATCAACAAGTACTAGGTGTAAGCAAAGTTAGACAATCAGCAAGTCATCTATAGTTTGACTGTTGGAGGAAAGGTCACTTGTCCTTGCAACTGCAGTCAATTGATCAGGAGCGATCGTTGGCACTCGACAAAATTACAGAACTAGCTCCACTTTTAGGAGAAGAGAGCCGATCCTTCGACCATTCTTCCAAAGCTTTACGGTGCAGAGCGTTCATGCGTATATATGGCCGCTTTTCTTTGATCAACTTCTCAGCATTTTTCCAGTCTTCTGCTAGACCAAGAGCTACTAACAGCGCACACATGACTGCAACACTCCTTCCATGACCTAGAGCAAAAGATTTAAGTTTATACAACGAAATATGGGTGACAAGTTCTCAGTTCATTGCAATGATCTATTGAAGCACCCATAGAAACCAATAAAAAAGGTGAAGATCTTCAAGACAGTCTCCCGCAGGCATTACTGTTAGGTTATCACTACATGCAAGAAAAAACATCTCCATCTAGAATTCTTGATCCTGAAACAATGACTTACTGAACGATTTTAAAATATATCATAGCTGTAGATAAGAGCCTGCCACGTTGGATCAGTTGTTTATTTCATTTCGCAAATCTCACAATAATACTTCAAGACTTCTCAAGCAGTCCAAACTCATCTTTTTAAAATATTACATGATTGCAAGGACATCCGGTGTCTGCAAATTTATTACGGCAGAAGTCCTTGCACAACGGTCAAGCATCCGCCATGAACGTGTCGCTAGCAGTAGTCCTAATAGCCAAGAAATCTATAATTTTTTTTGTCAAAAGCCAGGAAATCTATCATTGACATAGTTACCAATCTCAAGGACACCTAACGAACCCGCTCAAGATATTTAGAAGCACCCTAAGATAATGAAATACATATAGACGTGTATGGGACGAAGAAGTCCAGGATTTATATGGCCAGCAGATTCAAAGAAGAACCCAGGGGAAGCTCAAAGATAATGAACAATGAATGACGGGAACCGCAAAGAACACTCATACCAAAGGGAGTATACAACGTGCAACCAAGACAAGCAAGGAACATGGCATCCAGTAGAATGAGGTTCCTCACTGCCTGACCCATGCAAGACTATCTTCTCAACAACTGCTACTTTCTAGTACTAGAAGTCTTATCTTTGTCAAATGGCAGCCAGTCACCGCGGATGATATGAGCGGTCGAGCATCACTACTTCCGTAGAAGAACTATATCCACATGTATAACGATAAAGCACCAACCAAACTGGCCAATTTGGAGATACTATTATCTAATATTATCTGGAGGTACTATTAAGTAGTAAGGCCGGCTATATTTTTTGATCAAGTTTTTTTAAAAAAAATTTATCAAGGAAAGGCAGGCTATATTAAGAGCCTCATTGCTCTTGCAGCACAACTCAGGGGAGGGAGATTATGTGAGAAAAGGAGAAGAATAAAGAGGAAAGTAGAATAAGCAACAAATAGCATGAAGAAGGAAGAAAAGAGACCAAAACATGTAGAATAGGACAACGTAAACCCGTAAACCTAAAAGAGCCCTTCTCAGCAATAACAAACTGATATAAGAGAGGGGTAAAATAAGAGCAAAAAAGAGTATTAAGAGTAGAGTTAGGAAACATAAGCAGGATGAGTTGAATAATTCTATCTTAGGCCTTAGGCAGAGCTGCATATATTCACAAATGCATGAAGAGGTAAACCTCGATCTGAGGGGATATGCACAGAGGCGGATCCAGGATTTGGAGGTTCCGGGTGTCACACCGGCCAATTTGATCAACTTTCGCTTTCGGATCGGGTTATTCGTCTTATACCGTTTACATAAACAAATCGAGCGAACGGAGAAATAGGAGTAATAGAGCCCGTTTGGATGTGCTTATTGCTTTTGACTTATAAGCCAAAAGCTATAAGTTAGGAATTCTAGCTTATGGGTTTTGGCTTATTTTTGTTGTTTTGGCTTAAAAACAAGTTCTTAAAATCACTTTTATTTTATTTTAGTCAAACACTACAAAAGTAGTTAAAAGCTATTTTGGCTTAAAAACACCTAAAATAATCCAATCCAAACAGGCTCTAACTATGACAACATGGTGCAAATCATAAAACTTGCAAAAAGGACTTTTGGAAGAAGAAGCTCATGTTATTCTAAATTTTAACTTTATGAACTTAATCAAATAAATAAAAGACAAGAAAATAGTCAAAAAATAAATAATCCAGAGATTAACAAATAAATGAAGCTAGTCAACAATAATTAATGAATTAGATAAAGCAGGTCAAAAGGAAATAGGGAAAAAGAAGGAAAAGCATATATTCACATGTGAAAAACAAAAACAGCTAGAAATTATGCGGCTAGACGGATTTGAACCCTCGCCACTAGGGAGACACCTTCTACTCAATGCCACTGGCACTATAGCTACTTTTGTTTTTCAGGGTGGCAAGTATGTTATTTATACGATTTCTTATATATATATACTCCTACATACATAGGCTTTCGACCAAAGCTTGCGGGTGGCGTGGCATCCCCACGAACCTTAATAGATCCGCCCCTGGCTATGCATGCTTGGGGTACTTGGCTTAGGCCACAAAACCCTATATTTTCCTTATATTTGCAGGGATCATATGGAGTATTGTGAGATTGTTCATTACTCTTTACTTATTTCATATGTTCATTACTCTTTACTTATTTCATCTTCTTTAAGTTGTTTCAACTAATACTCAATGATCATACTGACTTTTGCGATGGGATAGACTCTGACTCGCTCAGATGAATCGGGGTATCCAAGCTAATGCATAGTTGTATTTAGTAAGTACCAGCTAGGTTTTATTAAAAAGAGATGGAGCTAGGGTCTGAAAGATCGGACAACCACCAACAGAATCAGAACAATGCACTCTCTAGACTAGAAGAGGCATAAAGAGGAGATATGTTTAAGGAATTTATATATTCTTAATGTGGTAAACGAGTACGTATTATATATTCTTAAATCCTCATAAATAATCATATATGCCCCTTCCTTTTAGAAGAAGTTGCACGTCGTCTCATCCTGACCTCTACTCGCTTTCAGAAGGAAAATTTGTTACTCCTGGCATTACAAAGAGTAGTTGATAGGCTTTTTCCTTTCACTTGCTTTAAAGGAGAGAAATCATCCAATTCAGAAGTCCTTATAAAAGTCATCTTCCATGTTCTCCTCGCCATTTCTATGACTAAAGCAAAGCACCATAGTAGCCTCGCTTTAGAGCCTAGCTCATTTATGAGGAATCCCATGTAGATGGGTAGTGGTAGAAGAAACACATAGACACAACTAATAAACCCCTTTGTTCTTAAGTAGTTAACTAAACATGATGTGGAGACCAGACCTAAGTTAACAACCCTAACACCAAAAATATAACATCTTAGAAGAATATTATCTGTCTTTGGAGGTTGGCATGGATGGAGAAATTCAACGAGAAACCTGAAATATAGTGATTGATAAATGAACTGCTCAACCCCTGGAAGAGGATTGTACTTTGGCTTTCCAGAGTATGAGACCATAAATGAAAGCCTATTACATAGGATCGTGCCAAACTTCACTCTCTGTGGAAATTTTAGCAACATTTGAAGTTCCAAAAGTTCTTCATATTGCATTATCTTAAGTGGCTAAAACCGGAAAAAAGAGTACGTTCAGAAAGACTAAAGAAAATGTCATGTCCTTCAGTCCTTGTAATGGGAAAAAAAAGGGTTTTTGATACAAGATGCCCAGCCTGAAGAATAATAACTTGTACACACGTAATTCTGGGAATTATATCAGACATGTTGCAAGAATTTCCCATTTTCACATACAACATAACAGGGTCCATATTACACAAGTACCTCAAAGCAGTTTAGCATTTATGTAATGAGGAAGCAGTTTAAAAAATTTAAGCAAGTCAGTGAAACCAATATTTTCCAAGTATCAAAGAGCGTTAAAACACGTGATCACTACTTTCTCAAAGAAAGCGTGAACTCATGACTACCATAAGTTTTAATCAAACAGAATAAGAAATAGAAAAGCAAAAGCATGTCTCTTTTCATTTGTTTTGGATATTACCAAAGAAAGTCTAGCCTTTGTAAAGCAAATTGCACTCATCTATGGATAAGCCTCCTTAATGGTGAGTTAAGTTAGTCAATCCGGTCAGAGACAACTCATATCTTTTATTCTATTTTCATAACAAAGACATCATGTAAGGAGTCATTGCTCAAACTGATCCACACCAATACAATGGAAATTCCTGGATCGTGTAAAATAAGGGTGGTACCAATAGGCAGTATCTTCCATCAAAGATGCAAAAGTGGTCTTAGCTTTTCTCCCTAATAAATGTCAGTTCAGAAGTCCTACAATTTCCATAGTGATAAATCCAATAGGTAAGCCAAAAACATGAACCCAATAAGGAACCATTCAAGAATGTATCCAGACGCCAATGAAAGTGAATAAAGTTAGCAACAATTATAATTCCTAAGTGAAAATGTTACTACATTAGTGTTCGATATGAACCAATTTTCCCATGTTCGGTTGGTCAAACTTTGGAAAACATTTTCTCTAGGGAAAACAAGTTCCTTAAATATGAGGAAAATGACTTCCCTAGTGGAAGTAGCGAAAACAAAGTTCTCCCTAGTGCACACACACACCTAACTAGCACATTATTCACTGACATATTGCAAAAGTTCACAACTTTCGCTCACAAAATAACAGGGTCTATTTTGCACTAGCACCTCAAAGTTGTATAGCATTTATCTAAATATGGATGCAGTTTAAAGAATTTAGGCAAGTTAGTAACAACCATATTTTCTCAGAACTGGAGGACATTAAAAAAATGATCACTTCATGGCTACCTTAAGTTCTAATCTTGGGGAAATAAAAGAACCATAAGCATATGGACCGCGATCTTTACATTTGTTTCGGATATTGCTAAACCAAGTCTAGCCTTCGCAAATCACACCAGGGGCCCTCAAACATGGATAACCCTCCTTATAGGTAAGTCAATCCCGCCCGAGACAACTCATGCTTTCAACTGACTGCTAGCTTTCTCCTAAGAAATATCAGTTGAGAAGTCCTATAACTTTCAGTAATAAATACAATAGGTGAACCAAAAATATGATCCCAAAGGAAGCAATTTAAGCAATGTATCCCCTATATCACAATCACACAGTAATGAAGGGCAAGCGAGCAACAGCTAAAACTCTAACATCTAAAGGGCATATCAAACATGACCACTTCATGGCTACAAATACATACTCCCTCTGTCTCATTTTACGTAACACTCTTTACTTTTTAGTCAGTCCCAAAAAGAATGACATTTTTCTATATTTAGTAACAATATAACTTTGAACTTCCCATTTTACGCTTAATGAAATGATTTATAGCCACATATTTCTCTATGACTTGTTTAGCCCACAAGTTTTAAAAGTCTTTCTTTCTTTCTTAAACAATGTGCCCTGTCAAACAACATCGCATAAATTGGGACGGAGGGAGTATATCTGAAACAAAAGTTTTAAAGTTCAGAATCATACCATATGCACAATGGATAAAAACAGGTATATTCTGAGCTCTTTTTCTACAAGCCCATTTAACAGCAACTTCAATATCAGCTGGTTGAGGTGCTCTTGTATCCCAAGTTGGTATACACAAAAATGCATGATTTCCAGTAAACTCCAACATCCTAGGCATCTCACAAGTACAATCAATAATAGCAGGATTACCAGGTGGCAATTTATCAAGTGAACAAGGCCAACCACCAACATATATCCCTTCAAATATCTCACTATATGGTGGTTCACCACTAAACATTCTTCTTAATGCTGAAAAACCTCTAACAAAATACAAATATGGACTAAACATAACAAGTGACCACATTGGAAATGTCCCATCTGAACTTTTTCCTAATAAAATTGGAAGATTAATTGATGGATTAGCAGCAAGTGCAACCAAGAATGATACTAATGATGCATATAAACATGGTATTGACAATAATGTGTAACCATTATTCTTAAGTGTTGCAAATAATATGAATAAACTTGCTGATTTTAGACCTATAAGAACAGATATTCCAACACCCATATTTCTTTTCTTGACTTAAAGATTTGATTTTTAAGCCAAAAAAAATAATCAAGAATTGTTAATGGGTAAAACCCAAATCAAGAAGTCTTAAGGATCTTGGAAAATTTATGAGGAAATATATAAAGGAAGTTAAAGAAACTAATGGAGATATAAAGAGAAGACAAAGAAACAAGTTTGCTTAAAGAGATGGGAAAGAACATTTATGTTAAGGGGTTGTTTGGTTGGAGTAAGAAATAACTCTAAATCACAGCATAAAAACGATAAATAGTGGGATGCATAAATTGGTCTAGTGGTATATTTCTCTCCCAATTTATGTGGTACACTTTTTCTTTTAATCCGTCTAAAATGAATGATAAATTTTTATATTTGGAATAAGTTTAACTTGAAACTTTCCATTTTTTTCTTAATGAAGTGACTTACAATCACACAAATATTTATGACTTATTTTAAACCACAAGTTTCAAAAGTCTTTCTTCAAACTATATCACATAAATTGAGACTAATGGTGTATTAAATAAGGATGAAAATCATTTACATTTGTTGATTTTACTTTAAAAATTAAACTTTCCTCTCAATTTTTAACAAAGGATATTCTTCCTCTTTATCCTATGCAATATCTATTTTATCCTGTATTGACTTGGCACATCCGTTAAAGATCCATAAATAGAATGATAATTTTACTATATCATCCTAATTATTAATAAGTCATCTAATAGTTGAAATCAATCAAACATACTTTAAAAGTTGTGCAATGATTTCTTGAAGTTTCAAATCTAATAATTAATAATAAGGGTAAAATAGAAACAAAGTGGTAAATTATCTCCGGATTTCCAAACTGGACAGGTAAAAATGAACAATTATTTTTAGTATACGTGTATATAAATTTAAGTTTGACAAAAGACATCAAATGCACTATAAAATTGGGGTCAGACCAAAATAACCCCAAAAAAAGAACGTATGAACCAAAATACGGGAAAAAAAGCAATTAAAAAGCACCTTTAACGCATGATTTTCATGCGTTATTGGATGTTGTTTTTTTCTTTCTTTCTTTCCTTTCTTTCAAACTTTTTTTTACATACTTTAACCATAGATTAATCACTTGAGACTCCAAAACTTGAATATTTTGTATAGAACACTGATATTTTTTAACGTATAATAATGTGAAATACATCAAGGATTATAGACGTTCGGATAGTCATTTTAGGGGTTGAAAAGGTGCCCGAGAAGTAAGTTTTGTTTGAAAAAATTTAGTGTTTTTCATACTTTGACCAACGATTAGTCGTGTGTCAAGACTCGAAACGTCAATATTTTATATAGAACACGATATTTTTTTAAGCGTATAATAATGTAGGCCTAATACATCAAGGATACGTAGACGTTCGGATAGTCATTTTAGGGCTGAAAAGGTGCCCGAAGTAAGTTTTGTTTGAAAAAAAACTTAGTGTTTTTTCCATACTTTGACCAACGATTAGTCGTGTGTCAAGACTCCGAAACGTCAATATTTTATATAGAACTTTATATTTTTACACGTACAATAATGTAGGCCCACGATACATCAAGGATACGTAGACGTTCGGATAGTCATTTTAGGGGTTGAAAAGGTGCCCGAAGTAAGTTTTGTTTGAAAAAACTTAGTGTTTTTTTCATACTTTGACCAACGATTAGTCGTGTGTCAAGATTCCGAAACGTCAATATTTTATATAGAACCTGATATATTTTTCTGCGTACAATAATGTGGGCCCAAAACATCAAGGATACGTAGACGTTCGGATCGTCGTTTTAGGGGTTGAAAAGGTGCTGCAGTAAGTTTTGTTTAAAAAACTTTAGGATTTTTTCCATACTTTGACCAACGATTAGTCGTGTGTCAAGGCTCGAAACGTCAACATTTTATATAGAACTCGATATTTTTTTTCGTACTATAATGTAGGCTCAATACATCAAGGATACGTAAACGTTCGGATCGTCGTTTTAGGGGTTGAAAAGGTACTCGAAGTAAATTTTGTTTAAGGTTTTAAGTGTTTTATTTTTTAAGGTTTTGATTTAAGCGTGTTATTTTTTAATCAAGACATAACTTTATTTTGAATATAAATCTAATTCTAAAAAATATAAGGTGAAAAACTAGTTGTAAAGTGGTCAAACTTTAGATGGTCATAACTTTGCGCTCGGACGTTCGATTTACGCGTTTTTTTTTTTTTTTTTTGAACTAGCGTATTTTTTCGAGATCTATGCGGACAAACCGCCGGCCGATTTTTAAAAAACACCTTTTATCCCATTCAATTTCAATTTTCCCCAAATTGGCGTGAAATTTTCAGTTTTATTTACTTATAAGATGATGATACGCAATAGATTTCAACGTAAAAATTCCAGGGTAATGTAGTTGTGAATGTCAATTTCACTTCTGCGGTTTCAATTTTTGAAAATAAAAAGGAATTAATTTTCTTGACATATAAAGTTGACTAAAATAACCTTACGGTCAAACAAAACTTACTTCGGGCACCTTTTCAACCCCTAAAACGACGATCACGACGTTTACGTATCCTTGATGTATTGAGCCTCCACATTATAGTACACGAGAAAAAATATCGGGTTACATATAAAATGTTGACGTTTCGGAGTCTTGACACACGACTAATCGTTGGTCAAAGTATGGAAAAAACACTAAAGTTTTTTAAACAAAACTTACTTCGGGCACCTTTTCAACCCCTAAAATGACTATCCGAACGTCTACGTATCCTTGATGTATTGGGCCCACATTATTGTACGCAGAAAAAAATATCATGTTCTATATAAAATATTGACGTTTCGGAGTCTTGACACACGACTAATAGTTGGTCAAAGTATGAAAAAAACACTAAGTTTTTTCAAACAAAACTTACTTCGGGCACCTTTTCAACCCTAAAATGACTATCCGAACGTCTACGTATCCTTGATGTATCGGGCCTTACATTATTGTTCGCAGAAAAAAATATCGGGTTCTATATAAAATATTGACGTTTCGGAGTCTTGACACACAATCGTTGGTCAAAGTATGGAAAAAACACTAAGTTTTTAAACAAAACTTTCGGGCACCTTTTCAACCCCTAAAATGACTATCCGAACGTCTATGAATCCTTAATGTTGGGCCTACATTATTGTACAGAAAAAAATATCGAGGTTCTATATAAAATATTGACTTTTCGGAGTCTTGACACACACTAATCGTTGGTCAAAGTATGGAAAAAACACTAAGTTTTTCAAACAAAACTTACTTCGAGGGCACACTTTTCAACCCACTAAAATGACTATAGAACGTCTCTCTCTCTCTCTCAAAATATTCAAGTTTTGGAGTCTCGAAGCATGATTAATCTATGGCTAAAGTAAGTAAAAAAGTGTGAAAGAAAGAAAGAAAGAAAGAAAGGAAAAAAAAAAAAAAAACTCCCGATAACGTATGAAAATCATGCGTTAAAGGACTTAACGGTCCGTCTCCGTTAAGTCCTATAAAGCATGAAAATCATGCGTTAAAATGTACTTTTGTAATTCATGCTCTTTTTTTGGGCTATGAACTATAAATCGAATAAATCGAATACGCACTCCAACATAATTGAGCGACCTATTACACCCGCACATAAAAAACCTCTTTTTATCACTTCCTTATCATATTAAAGTCTCCTAGGAGAGGCTGCTTCTACTACCCTCTCTCTCTCTCTCAATTGAATCAACATATTATAGTAAGATAATTCTTTATAAGTGAAAAGTGTAGTAATATGAACATAGAGGCATATGTAGACCTTAAAATCACTCAACTAGATGTTTATGACTCATGAATCATTGCGGTCACGTTCTTAAAAAAACTCATTTTTCCATATATTACATTGTATAATATCAATCCACGTTAATGATAATGACGAAAAGGCTATTGGATTTAGCAAAGGACATTTTGTAGAATATCCACATTAGATATATATTGGAAAGTCAAAGCTTGCAACTTGTATGAATGAGATACTTCCTTAAGTTATTACTACAATTTTTAAGCCATCCCACTTCAATTTGTGATGTTTCCTTCTAGCAAAATATTTTCAAGCATGATGGTAGAGAACTGTTAATATGAGTTTGGTTCGCCAGCCAACCTGGCCTAATCCGTTAATTTTAGGGCTAAGCTAACATTATAGGAATCCATTTAAGAACGAGGCTTTTTAGCTCGGTCCATATAAATTTACCGCTCCTTTAGGCTTGAGGGCAATTTGCAGGATTGCCCTTCGCTGGGGGTGGTCTTTAATTTTTACCCCTCAAAATGGTGGTCTTTAAATTTTGCCCTTCGGTGAATTTACTTGCACGGCGAAATTTCGACCATGCAAAGTCACGTGCTAAGGCAGAATTTTGGTTGGACAGATTTGCAAAATTCTACCTTGCGATTTTTTTTTTTTACTAAGCTGGGGTTCGAACCCACAACCTCGGGGTGTTAGGCGAGGGGTAAAACTTAAAGACCACCAATTTGAAGGCCAAAAATTAAAGACCACCCCAAATGAAGGACAATCCGCGCAAAAAAAAAAATGTAGGCTTGACCAAGGTTGGGCTGGGCCAGCCAGTGGTAACAAGAAGAGTATATTTTATGGATGAGCAATGAAATATTAGATATTAGCTTTATGTGTGTGGATGAGCACTGAATAGTACTAGAATTCCCTAGAAATAAGTTATTATCTTCCATTGTTTGCAATACCAAAAATTATTAAGTTTTGCAGGAGGCATGCTGGTTATAGATGTTGTTACTTTGGTATGCTAAAATTTTTTTTTACTGGATAATTTAGTTGTGGACTTGAGACTTAATTAGCAACAGTCAACATTATACTATATGTCTTGTAAAAATATATGTTTTTGCATTTTCAAGTTAGAATTTTTATTTTAAAATAATCATAAATAATATTTTAAAGAAATAGTGAACCGGCTCGCCCCAACCCATCGATCCACTTAAAGCTGGGTTGGGCTGGATTGGACTGACCATTTTAAGGCTCACTCAAATGGTGGGCCAGCTGACCGCAGCCCATCAAATTGCGAGGCCCATAGTTTCCGCTTGCATCTTCTAATGAACAAGATTATACGAGTTTTTGCATGGATTAGCCTTCAAACAATTGGTCTTTAATTTTTGTCCGTCATATCTGTGGTCTATAATTTTTACTTTTGTTGCTCATTTAATGAAAATATTTAGACCTGCTTCGCTTGTCATAAATTTTGTAGGAATTAAGTTATGCAACATAAGTTGTGTAATTTTTTTTTGTAGAGTTCAGTAATAGGAGTTATGCTTTTTTTAGTGCATGTGTTCTTTATCCTTTTTGAGTTGAATAACGTGCCTTTTTTTTTTTTGGAGTTTGATGTGTTTTTTTGACATTTTTATATTGAGTTTTGAAAGTTTTATCGTGTCAAACATAACTTGTGGAATATTATGATACGAAAATATAGATTTATGATGCACAACTATAAAATTATGCCGTGTGAAAAGTGCTGAAGAGCAAAAGTTAAAGACCACATAGTTGAGGGGTAAAAATAAAAAAAAACCACCCCAAAATAGGGGCATTTGTGCTAATGACCCTTATAGAAGGAGTTTGTCATTTGCTTGGCACATCTTTTTTTCCCAGCATTTGGGATCAGAAACGAATCATTTTGATTCCTTTAGATTTTCTATAAATTTACTGAAAAATTCCTTTAGGTTTTCTATTAATTGTGAGTTCCCTATCTTTTATCGGTTCAACAACTCCCTTGGGACCAATATTGGTTCCAATGGATAGAAATTTAAGTAATCTATTCTTTTAGATTTCCCATGATCGTTTTGTTGTCTACAGAACGAAAATTGGTTCAAACATTTCGTGCTGTCATGCCTAATACAATAAGGAGTCTTTTAAATTTTATAAATCCCGGTTAAACATCATAAGAAAGTGCACGTCACATTTTCAACATTTCTTTAATTGCTTTATTCTATGGTTCCCTATAAATAAATTTTTCCACTTTAGCTCATGCTCCTCGTGTAAACAAAAGTAGACAAATTACTATTAGAATAACATTCCATAGCTGATGAGGATCCCTTAATAGGATAAAAGAGTGTTTCCTTGACTAGTAATAAAGTAAGGGGAAAAGGGCCAAATATGCTACTGAATTTTATGAAATGATCAAAATATAATATGCGTTAATAGTTAGGGTTAAATATACTCCTACTGTTATAAGATTGGTCTAGTATGCCGTTACTCACGAATGCAGAACTTTCCAACGTGTGACCCGTTTTTACAAAAGGAAAAGACTCAAATTTACCCTTGAACTTTGCAAAATGGTCCAGATTTGCCTTATACTTTGCCGAAATTGTGCATATTTCATTTTTCTCAACCACCATCTATCATCACTCTAAATGAATCATGTACCACTATAATGATTGATTCTCACCACTCTGAAAAACACCACAAGAAAATCATTGTTACTATACCAAACACTTCACCTTGATGACACTCACATAATAACGCAAAAAAATGGCACATAAATCACCCTATTCACTACTAGAAAAATAGGAATTAGTGACAGACAGTTCTGTAGCTAACTAGCAAAATCTGTCGCTAATTTTATTTAGCGACAAATCATCAAGAAAAAATTGTTAGCTATGAATTATCAAAAAGTTGTTAGCTATGAGCATTTTAGCGACCAATTTCATAACTAATTCAACCACTACAACCCATTCTTGACTGCCACAATATTTGTGACCTTTTCTTGTAAAGTAATAAAGTAATTTTGTGACCTTTTCTTGTAAAATAATAAAGCAGTAGACATGTTTTCTTAAGTGTTTCTTTTTTAGAAGTTTACAATGTTTAAAAAAAAGTTTTATACAACGAAAATTGACAAAATATTCTATGAATAATTTCTTCTAAGAAGTGTTGATGATGAAACCGAGACTTTTGATTAAGGATAGAAAGATATCATTCATTTATCTTACCACACTATTCGGTAGCCAGTGGCGGAGCCACATAGAGCCGAGGGGGTTCATCTGAACCCCCTCGGAGGAAAAAAAATACTATTTTTACAAGGTTAAAATTATTTTTTATGTATATATAGTAGATGTTGAACCTCCTTAGGCTTCTTCGTATGTTTACTTTTTTATAGTTTGAACTCCCTCAGCGGAAATCCTGGCTCTGCCACTGTCGGTAGCGTTAGTGTTACCGAAAAAGTGAAGATCTTGGCTCTGCGACCATCACCACAAGTGGCGGAGCCACATGCATCGCTGAAAAATTACACTGTGTAAATACGTAAAAAGAACTTTTTTATGTATATATACTATGTGTTAAACCCTCTTAATTTCATTGTATATTTGCTTTTTTATATTTTAACACTCATTAGTAAAAGTTCTAGTTCCCCGTTGATCACCACGCTACCAGAATAAAGTGTAAGTAAACAAAGCAAAGCCGGGCCACTTGATTCCGTAAGTGAGAGATTTTGCCTCAAAGCACCTACTAAAAGCCGTGGCATTATTTATTATTATTATTATTATTATTATTATTATTATTATTGATCTTTTGTAGAACGAAAATTGGTTCAAACATTTCGTCGAACAACTGGCATACTTATAATTTTTAATTCCTATAGTATATATGAGAAAGTGCACATCACATTTTCAAAATTTCAAGTACATATCTACAAATTTTGTATTCTTTGGTTCTCCAGGTGTACATTTTTCTAATTTAAGTCATGCTCCTCGTGCAAACAAAAATAGAAAATTACTATTAGAATATCATCCCATATATAGCTGATGAGGATGTTTTTGTTTGGACTAATTAGTAGGAACACTAATAATAAAAACAAAAAAGAAGCAGTGTTTCCTTGACTTGTAATAAAGTATTGATCAAATCATGTAAATTATGTGTTGAAGATCATATAATTGTACAGACTCAGATATATCTTAAGTAAGCAGTGTTTTCAACAGTTCTATTTTCTACTCATATTTGGAACCAACACACAATTAATAGCGCCTATATTTTGACTTGGTTAATGTTCAAAACTAAAAAATGTCAACTTACCTTTCCTTGTCTTTATTTTATAGACAGCTAGAAAACAAAAAAAAAAAAAAAAGAGTTACAATTAATTAAAGAACCCGAAATGAAAACAATACTCAAATGTATTTTTATTTTATTATTCATATTAGCAAGCTACCATTTCATTTCTTTAATAATAGTTTTGGCCTTTTGGATGGTCATGTATTCCAAATAATAAGATTACAAAACACTGAGAAGAAAATATATGTCAATCAGTGATAAAGAAATGATGTTAAAATTGCATATTCAAATGTGAGTTCCAATTAAATAAAAAAGTCATGATTTTGTTAAATTTAACTATCGGAATTTGTTTAATACTGAACGAAGATCTAAATTTACTACAAAGATAAGTGCTTTCATTTTCTCTTGTATAAGACCTGCACAATTACTTTCCAGTCATAGTTGGCACTAGTGGTGAAAAATGGACAAGTTGGATCGGATTTGGGTGGATTGAAAATAGATCATTACTTCACTCGCTCATATTTTACGTTTTTTTTTGCATGGATTACCCTTCAAAGGCGCTGGTCTTTTAATTTTTGTCCCTCAAATTGTTGGTCTTTAATTTTTACCCTTCGCTTAAAACTGTGGTCGAAAATATCTTAAGATTCTGGGTTCGAACTCCCGCTCAGTCAAAAAAAATTCACAAGGCAAGGCTTCGCGAAAAGTCTGCCTTAAATTTCCGCCATAAGAGATTTTTTTTTCTCTTTTGCCTTGAGGCAAATTTTTTTTTTTCCTGGAATTCTATAAAAAGGCCTACCTTTTACCTGAATTGGCCAAATTTTGCAACGAAAACTACTTCGCGATTTTTTTTTTTTGGTGACCGAGTTCGAACCCTGAAAAATACTTTAGGTAAAGGACAAAAATTAAAAATCAGCAATTTGAGGACAAAAATTAAAGACCACCCTCGAATAAGAGCAATCGGGCAAATTGCCCAATATTTTATGCGGTTAAAAACGGGCCGGATTGCATCAATAATGGGTTAGGTTAAAACGGATTTGACCCACTTTTACACATATGTGAGAAAAGTGAAGACTATCTATATTTTTAGGGAAGAATATATCATTCAAATCAGAAATTTAGAACAACAGAAAATGTAGAAATACGTGCTCCCTAACTCATACATGGGCAGAGGTAGTATATAACATGTGATTCGACAAAAATCTAGTAATAATTTTGGTTCAAATTTTGTATATGCATAAAAAAATGACCATATATATAAATTAAATTTAAAATCCAATTGTAACACTTGAAGCCGTATCTATAATTCAGAACCCATAAGGTTCTTCTGGCCCCGTCTCTGAGCTCATATACACTTCCACTGTAGCTTATATGTATAAAGTATAACTAGGTAATAAATAATATGCAACAACATTATCTCACACAATAATTAATTTTCATTTCTTAACCATTATTTCGTTTGAAAAACTCCTACTATGTCTCTAAAACTCATTTTCTTCTTCGTTTTGTCCACTCTTTTTCATGTTTACTTCCTTTTTAGATCGTTCTTTTTTGTTCTAAGGGGAGAGGTAAAAAAAGTTGAGTAGGAATTATATTAAGATGCGTGCTGATAAAATTATATAGAGTTTTAAGCTAGTCAAAATTTATTTATTTTAAATTCTTCACTAAAGCTTTTAATTTGTTATGAATTAGACCAGAAAGACAAATAAGTTTTTTATTCATGTGAACTAACAAACCTTTAACGTGTGGATTAGAATTTGATGACAGAGAAGGTTTTTTATTCTGTGAACGTCAGCACATCTTAAATATTAATTTTCTGTTATACCAAATTTCAATCTAGGACTTCATGTGTTTAGATACCAAAAATATATACTACAATAAAGGCATCATTGCGATACTGAAGGTTTTGACATATATTGCATCAGCAAAACACGTGGACAAGGATGTTGGAATTTTTATTAAATGTTAACTTAATTATTGTTACTTATAAAAATGGATTAAACAAATATAGTTGGTGCATATGATTTGGACTCTTAATATGTTGGATTCGTTGTTGGACCTGAATCACTTCATATATTTGTATAGGTTGGCAGTAGTGTAGGTTCTATTGAGGATCTAATGAATTTTGTTATAAAGAGGTCCATGAGGTCAATATTTGATGCCTATAAATATATGTCCTGGTTGAGAAGATAAGTAGGAGCTCGCCATATATCTATAGGCATCAAACCTCGACCTAATAAGCCTCGCATAACATATTTCATTAGACCTTTAACAAGACCTATCTTAATGTCAGTTCATTAGACCTTTAACAAGACCTATATTACTGTCAGTTCATACCAATAAATAAGGACAACTTACAGGAACCACTACCTTTTAAGAGCTTTTAACAATCCGTAGCTACATTTTATGTATTTATATTTTGTAACTAGTTTAAGGCAATTCGATGTATTTGAATACATTGTTCAGTTGTATCCAACCTTATTTGATGTCATGTGTATTCGAATAAATGCAACCTTAATTTCTTTGAATACACATTTATTCAAAATGATTGTATTCTAGTGCATTTAAATACACGACGGAGCCGTTTATTTTAGTGTATTTATATATTGATCTATCCTTTTGTTGTGGTTGTATTTAAATGTATTCGAGTTCCGACCAGCAAGGGCGCTGCCGGACGTCGCAATGTTGAATGTATTCGACTGTATTTGAATGTATTTCAACAAAATTTCAGATGCAAAATTTCAAATACACCATATTTGCTCGAAAAAATTATATGCAAATATATTTATATAGATCATTTAAACAACATACACAATCAAATACATCTAGTTTGCCCCAAGATACAATCAGCCAAATACATATAACTTATATTTACACTAAAAAAATAACGAATACACTCACATACGCTCAGATCTAAGATACAATAAGGAGAAGAAGCCATGGATTCCAGTATCCATTCAGATCTGAGAAGCTTTCCTCTCTAAAGCTTCTTATAATTTCCTCAACCTTTCTTTAAGTTCCTCACTTTTTTCTATGAGTTTTGGACTGCAGAACACAAAATTGGATCTAGATAACAAGCCCATTAGATCTGGACGCTTTGACGAGAGTTCAGCTTCCGATGAAGCTTCGGCGAGAAATGAATGTATTGTCTTGGTTGTTGAAAGAATAAGGCCATCGTTTGCGCTGCCAGCAATGGTGGCGCCAGTTGTGGAGGGGTGGTGAGGGAGAAGAGGGAGGGAACGAAGAGAGAAGTGAGGGAGAAGCTTGATACAGTGGAATAACTCTATGTATTTGGTATAGCTGCAATATGTAAATTAGAAAATCACCGTAGTTACGAAATATAAATAAATTAAATAGTAGTGATTATTAATAAATACCTCTTAGAGGTAACTATGCCAAGTAAATTTTTCAATAAATAAAGTGATTTAGGCCCAACATTGAATCCAATAAATAAGCGACTCAAATTATGTCCATCAAGTATATTTGTT
The DNA here is from genome assembly GCF_029784015.1 of Lycium ferocissimum. NCBI lineage: Eukaryota > Viridiplantae > Streptophyta > Magnoliopsida > Solanales > Solanaceae > Lycium > Lycium ferocissimum. Next base: position 69,358,004 of record NC_081347.1, read on the forward strand.
TAGCACGTTTTTGTAAATAAATAACAATGATCAAGTCAAATACCAGTCCACATTTAATAAAACTTCCAACAAAAGAAACATGCATATTGGTTTAATATGAGAGGATTGAACGGATCAACTAAATTTGGATTAAAATTGCCATCACTATTTGGCACCAACTCAAAGTTAATAGCGCCTAACTTTTGACTTGGTAATTGATTTTCAGAACTCAAAAATGTGAACTTATGTTTCGTGTTTTTATATTTGAAGGAAAGAAAAAAAAAAAAAACGAGTCACAATCAATTAAAGAACACGAGATACCATCAAGGAGTGTGGTGTGATGAATATGATTAACTCCCTTTGGTATATATTCTTAACTAGAGATTTTGAGTTTGTTGAGTATGGAGAATAAAGAAATAATTAATATATTCAGATTATTATGTATTTACATAATGCAGTTTTTTATGAATTCCTCAAACCACTTTAATTTATCAATTTTATATTCTCTATTTCAAGTTGAAGTCGAAATAATGGACCACATTGTTAGACAAACGTTAATTAGCAAATAATATTTCAAATTAAAGTTGAAATAATGAAATGATTTTAATGAACTCAGAAAGGTCAAATTATGTTTCTGTGCTTACTTTTATAAATGGAAAAAACATAGTAATGAGTTACAATTAATTAAAGAACTAGTGTCTTTAATTTAAAATCACGTGCCTGAAAACTCTTAAGTTCATGAATCATGAGGTTGAGGTGCACCCTCTATATAAGTCATAAGTACAGCAGCTAGCTCTAAACCAATTCAATCCAATAAAAATCACTTCACTTTCTCTTAATTGTGTTGTGAGAAAGATGGACACTCAACACTTTATTTCTTTCTTGCTCTTCATCTCTTTCCTCTTTTTTCTAATTCAGAAATTGAGGATTAAAACAAAAAAAGGTCACAACAAGAAAATATTACCTCCAGGACCATGGAGGCTACCAATTATTGGTAGTGTGCACCACTTCACAAAAGGATTACCACATCATGTTCTCAAAAACTTGTCACAAAAATTTGGTCCCATCATGTACTTACAACTTGGGGAAGTCCCCACTGTAGTTGTATCCTCACCACACATGGCACAAAAATTTCTAAAAACTCACGACCTTGCCTTTGCATCAAGGTCACAAAGCATGGTAGGGAAGATCTTTTGTTATGGCTGTACGGATATTGCATTTTCTCCGTATGGTGATTATTGGAGACACATGCGCAAATTGTGCATCATGGAACTCCTCAGTGCCAAGATGGTCAAGTCGTTCAGCCCGATTCGACAAGATGAACTCTCGAGTCTCATATCGTCGATTAAATCGATGGAGAACTTGCCCATCAATATGTCAGAAAAACTATTTTGGTTTATGAACTCCGTGACATGCAGGTCATCGTTTGGGAAAACGTGTAAAGATCAAAATGAGGTGATGATAAATTTGATTCACAGAGTATTAATCTTAGCTGGAGGTTTCGAGCTGGCTGATTTGTTCCCTTCGAAAAAATTTCTTAGTGGGATTAGTGGGATGGGTTCTAAATTAATTGAGGCACGTAATAAGATAGATGCAGTATTGGACAAAGTTATTGATGTGCATCGAGAGAATCGGGCAAATGGAAAAAAATTCAATGCTGAATGTGGAATTGATGAAGACTTGATTGATGTTTTCTTTAGAGTCATGGAGACAGGGGAACTTCCATTTACCCTAACAAATGACAACATCAAAGCCGTTATTATTGTAAGTTCACTCTCCCTTTGTCTTTTGATTATATTGTCAGACCTATCTATAATGTCACTCCTCGTTACAGTATTTTGCTATAACATACAACTTTCATGGTGAACTTGGAACAAGAGAAATTAAAAGATGAAGTTGGGAACCCTTTTGTATCCTCATAGTTGGATAATTTTTGCTTATAACAACCAACTGCTATAAATGTAGAAAAAGGTTCAGGCAAAGAAAACCGTTATAAAAAGTTTAACTATATAAATAAACTTAAAGCGGTAAAAACACAACCCTTTTTTTTTTGGTAGCAGTACATGATAATAATGAATAACATACAATCATATAGTATCTAGTCTTACCATAAATCATATAAAATCTAGTTTTTTAAGATTAGAAGAGCTAGGAACTACTATATTGTTTGACGTGGTTGAAGAAATTTGACCAGCATATTAATTTATATGATGTAGGACATGTTCGTAGCAGGATCTGATACATCATCTTCAACCGTTGCATGGGCATTATCAGAATTGATTAAGAGCCCTAGTGTCATGGCCAAAGCACAAGCCGAAGTAAGAGAAGCCTTTAAGGGAAAGAAAACATTCGATGATGATGACCTCGAGAAGTTGAATTACCTAAAATTGGTTATCAAAGAAACACTTAGGTTACATCCTCCAACTCCTCTACTACTTCCGAGGGAATGCAGAGAGGAAACAGAGATAGAAGGATTCACAATACCGATCAAAAGCAAAGTCCTGGTAAACGTATGGGCAATAGGAAGAGATCCAGAAAGTTGGAAAGATCCTGAAAGTTTTATACCAGAGAGATTCGAGAACAGTTCAATTGACTTTGGCGGAAATCACTTCCAATTTCTTCCCTTTGGTGCTGGAAGAAGAACTTGTCCAGGAAGACTATTTGGTTTAGCTCTTATTACTTTGCCATTAGCCCATTTGCTTTACAATTTTGACTGGACACTTCCCAATGGTATGGACCCAAAAGATTTGGACATGACTGAGACAAATGGTTTGACTGCTAGAAAAGACAAGGATCTTTACTTGATAGCTACTCCTCATACATATTATCTTCAATAAAAAAAGTGTTTGAATAAGTCAAGGACAGGCAACTAGCCTTTTGTAATGTTTCTTTTCCATTATCTAGTGTGTTGTTGTACCATGTGAGAAATAGATCAAATAATATATATGACTTGTATTTGGCTTGGAGGTTTGGTTCTAATAGAATATGCATTAGAAAATCTTATCATTTAGTAGGCTTGACTTGATCACATAAAAGGATTAAAGATTGATACTCTCCATCCAATTTATCCTTTTTAATCTATTCCAAAAAGATTGATTTTTGTCTAAATCTGGAAACAATATTCAAAAGTCTGTAGCCATACAAATATTATGAGTACATGTTTAAGGCTATAAGTTTTAAAAATCTTCATTTTTTTTTAGATTCCGTGCTCAGTTAAATAAATTTACATAAATTAAAAGGGAGGAAGTATATCAAAACCAGGAGGCAAATTATGTTGTAGTACACGTATTAGAGAAATTTTAGTTAAGGAGCTCAATGGGAGCGATATAGACTTATGTAAGAGTTTGAAAGGATTACTTATCATCATATAATACTAAAAGTGGGAAGCTCCTAACTTCAAAGTTGGATTACCATTTTGCTCCCACACAACATCAAAATCTAATTTAATGGACCCATTTAATAAAATAAAGGAAAAATTTCAGAGACCTCCCCTCATGTTTTGCTTCGTTTCACTGACCTCCCCTCACGTTTTGCTTCGTTTCATTGACCTCCCCTCACGTTTGCAATATTACGACTACCTCCCTTATTTTAACTTTTTATGTAACAACTCTTTTATTCTATTTATTATTAATGAAAAAATAACATATGGGGATTGATTTGTCCTCCCTAACATCATGTTTTTTGATTAATTATTATTTTATCAATTCTCCTTTAAAAAGTTACTTCCTAGGAATTGTTATCATGGGCTATTTACCAGTACCACTACTAGAAAACAAGGAATTAGCGACAGACAAAATTTCATAGCTAAAAGCAAAAATTCCATGCTAATCTCATTTAGCTACGGATTATAAGAAAATTTAATTAGCGAGGAGCTATTTAGCGATGGATTAGCTAGGGATCACCAACAAATTCCGTAGCTAATTCCATGTTCTCTTGTAGTGTACGTTCCCAACGTTTGAGCTTTTTGTTTCATTATGTTTTAATTTTTTAGAGAAAGTATCTTGTCAACTACTCTGTGATTGATTAAAAAAATATAGAAAAAATTCTGAAACTGAATTTTATATATTTTGATTAAAAAATATAGAAAAATTCTGAAACTGAATTTTATATTCTTAAAATATAAATGTCTTATTGCAAGCAAAATCCAACAACAGGTGCTAGATAAATTTTTGATAAAAAGACGTCTTTAATTGATGAGGCAGTATAAAGACCTTTATCTCTTAAACCGAATGTTTCAAAACCATATATAATACTATTAATTTCTAGTCTAAAAACACGAGGAGCACTAGGCATACTTACTTACAAAAAACATTACAAGTAAATTATCTTTATTTGTTGAAGACACACACAGTAAAAAATAATTATTTTTTTTGCAAAAAATATAATGAGAACACTAGGGAGGGTTGAAAAGGAATATTAAAAGAGAACCCTTCTTCAAGAACACTTTGACATATTTTGTTTTCACCTTATTCGGATAATATATTAATAAGATAATAATTAATCCAAAGAGCATGATCTTATATAAATCGGTCCATGAATGTTATTTTTTCATTAGTAATAAATGGAATAAAATATAAACAAAATAGTTAAAATAAGGAGGTTTGTAATATTGCATACATTTTTATTATACCTTATACAATATAAACGTTAGGGATACTTTGAAATTTTCCCTAAAATAAAAATAACAAAAAAGAAGAAGTAATAGAAAAAGTAAAATCCAAATGTACAAAAATAAAAACGTGGGAACCTTTCAGATGTAACATGAAACGGTTGTGAACATTATATTTTATCAAATTGGTTTAATGGTTGAGTTATTGTAAACAATTAAGAGCCCGTTTGGATGGGCTTAAAAAAAGTGACTTTTATGTATAAAGTCACATTTATTTTTAAGTATTGAAAGTTATTTTTATAAATATATACACTGTTTGGATAAAAGAATGATGAAAATAAATTGTTGATATTGTATATGCGTATAAGTGATACATTTTCTCAAAATGATACACTTTTAAAGTCAAAATACCAAATAAGTTGATTTCAAAGATTTTTAACTATAAAGTTGATTCAAATCAAAAGTACATATTTTAAAATCACTTCCACTATAAAATGTTTATTTAAGTTAATTTTTTATAAATACATGTTACTTAAGGGTAAAATGTATAATATAGACATTATTTTGGAATGAATGTTTGTAATATCTTATATTTATTTATTACTAGTGAAATTGAACTTTCAATATTCCAAACAATGATTTTACAAATTGACACTTTTGAATTTTTTTTTCTTTTTTTTTTTATGGGAAAGAAGAAAAATAATTTCTCATGTAATTCTATACATATTTATTTGAATATTTTCTTTTCTTTTTCTATTAAGTTATACATTTTATTAATAACCATCCAATCCAAGTCTTTAAAAATAAAAAAAAATATATATGTTACTATAAATAAAAGAAGTGGAAAATATTCATATAATACAAGCATCAAGCATTATAATGTCACTATCATATCACGAAACCCCATCCAATAATCATTTTGTTCTCCTACATCTTCGACATTTTGTTAGCTATATAGAAGTTGTGCCAATATCATTAGAATCATACCGATGGAATATAGCTTTCTCATTCTCCTTTGATATATGCATCATCCACATTGCATTTCTTTCTAATATAATTGTGAATGGCCATAGTAGCAAGTACGTATGTATATATCTATGTGAACGTTAGTATGGCATGTCTACAAAATAGACCATCTTGCTTTCCAAACACCAATGCGCCTATACATTTCTACAAGTAGAATGAAATAGCTTTCTCAATGCGTTACTCATATATAAATGTCATCAATTATCAAAAGTAAATTTAATTCTAGGATATCTTACATTTGTTGAAATAATCCTTAATGTGTGAATATCTATCAACTAGATAATATTTGTTTCCGCGTGATGTGGAAAGTTGATGATCTTTCTACGAAGGGCCTCGAAATATACGACTATCGTGAGCTGCTCACCTAACCCATTTTTTATGTAAAACACATATTAAAATCAACAATTATCACAAGAATATTTTAATGGTGTTGATAATTTATCAATATATGGTATCTCTTGACCTTAATCTAGCTTTAAATCTGTGCCAAATTGCTCCAATAAAAAAAAACAAGAAGTTGAATGTGAAATAAGAAACTTGGGATCCATTTTTTTCTCGTTAAATTCTAAGTCTTCATTAAGCTTTTGTTATATAAGGAAAAAAGGTTTGCTTAACAAATTATCATAAACGGGTTACTTACTTTAAAGACTATCTTTGTTTACATGGCTTTAGCAAAAACCATCATTATAATTTGGACGTGGTTGAACGATATCTCTTGCAAAATATTGTCTACAAAGGTTTAAAACACTATGAAAGTGTCTATGAGTGTGACAAATCAGTTGAAAGCAATTTATCATAATTTCAAATCCATGCACAAGTCATCAAGAATATGCCTAACATTTCATGTTAGACATTCCACTAATTTAATATTTATTAGTTTTTTTGGATAGATCAATGAACATCTTCTTGTCGGATATTTTTAACAACTGCCATTTCCTCAAAATATTTGAATAAACTCATGAGCAATTGATTATCACAAGGTTCTTTGCATAGGTATTTTTCACAATGTCAAAATGTATTTACTTAATGACTCTTTAATAATCATCAGATCTTGCTCTCTCCGAATCTTTAATTCTATCGTCATCTAATAAATCACTTAAATGAGCAGATACCACATTTAGCTAATATCCCAACTCTCCATTTTATGTAAATGGAAATGACTTGCAGTAAAGAATGAAATTTTTTTCCAACAACCCAATTTCAAGATTTTTTAGAAACTATGTATGTTTTTTTAAAATTGAAATTTATGGATTAAACCGAGCAATTAGAAATTACTATTCCATCAAAGAAAAACAACCACAACAATACATAAAGTTCCCACATTCATTAAAGCCAACACAACAACAATAACCATGTCTAAGGATACAACCACAACGTCAACACAACATTAACAATACATAAAGTTTACACGTACAACCATATTATTTGGTACAACCGCAATGTCTAAAAGAAGCAATAAGTAAAGTTTACACGCACAACCATAATGTTCAACATTAAACAATAAAAACATTTAACCATAGCAACGTCATTTTTTCCATTTTCCAAGGTGTAAGCAATATACTCCAACCAAGATTTCCGAGTTCAATTTCCATCTTAAAGAGATACGACATCCTTCTTAAGATTACATAATACATTTTTACTTTCCATAATTTTTTAAAAATTTGCCAACATATTCATACAATCGATGACGGGATCATCTACCGAAGGGGAAGAAAGTTTTACTAGACATAAACTCCAATAGAGAGTGTATATCATCTAAAATCTCTTCATTTGCAACAGATTTTGCCTTATTTTTTTGACTTAAAATTGTACTTAATTACTCGGAAACATAATAGAATCCACATAACATATTACTTTCATCATATCACTAATTGATAATATCATAGCCACCAAATTATTTGTTCCTTCTTCATCAAGATACTCGAATGCCGTACATTTGTTCTTGATTTTTGCCTTATCTCTTTCTCCGGTAGCAACAATATCGTAAAACAACGCATCATAGCGATACCATATTAGTGAAAGATCTATTTTCCCGAACTTATTATATCGATCATCCTCCCGTAACAAAAAAAAAAATCAAATTTACTTTAAACTAACCAAGAAATTTAGCAATGAAAGAAAAAAAGAAAGACATATAGAAAAATGTGAGAGATGTACCTTAATTTTTCGCTCCCATAGCATCATCCAACACTATAATTGTATTTTTATCGTGACATCCCATCCTAAACTCCGTCTCCTCTCATCAACTTCTTAAAAAGAATCCAATCTTTTTTCATGTTATCCCAATGATTTTTCATTTGTTTTTTATCATAGTATTTTTCCGTTGCTATGTTGAATTCTTCAACAACATTATTCCATCCATCTCTATTTAAATGAGTGTGTGGTCTACGTCCTTGTCTAATCTCATTTTCACACAAATCTATATAATTTAATGTTGGCATCATCATCCCATTAAAAAAAAACTAGTTATGTAACAATTGAATGTAAACAATTAAAGAAAGGAGAAATAAACGTTCATGAACTCGCAAATATAAACTTGGTAGCCCAATAACTAAACACACAAACAAATAGTCACAACTTTTTTACACATACAAAATAGAGAGATAATAAAATATCTATAAACAGGTTTTATTTGATATAATATATAAAGATGGAATCTATAATAGGGTTGTGCAAATGCCCCATTATTGAACAAATACCAATTTTTTTTAAAAATACTTATATATTTAGAACATAGAAGAACTAAATTTGAAAAGTTAAATTTAACATTTTTATAATTAAAGATTTACAATATATTTTAAAATCTCATAGTTGAAAGAAAATTGTTAACCATTTTTAAATAATAAAGTGTCATTTTTTAATCCATCGGTAAAAAATACACTACTTTATTTGATATAATATCATAGAAATAGTAGCTAGCCTGTATTCAGTAAAATTCATGAATAATTTAAAAATAAAGACAAAATTAGTAAGTATATAACAAACTAACCTTTATGATGACAATGGGTTCACCATGTTAATCATTCATACAAGTGTGTGTGTGTGTATACCTTAGCTTATTCATATAGAAAGAAAGACTATTTTTTTCGTAAGTTAGTATCACATCACATAGCTTAAGATCCCATTATTTGACACATAGGAAAAGATCTTATATCGGTGTATTTCACTCACTTGTCACTAGTTTTATACACCATGTGTATGATGGGAAAATTACCAAACAAAGTCTTTTCCAAGGTTTCAAAAGAATGATAATTTTACAAATGGTTTTGGAAAAAAAATTAATTTAAAATTTTTAATAATTTACTTGGTTCCGTGGCATTTATAGTCGAATAATGATCACAATGTTTTTACAAAACAAAAATATTCAAGACAAATATTTAAACTTTTCATCTTCTTATTTATTTTTCCTCTTTTTCAAACTTTGTTTCATCAACAACAACAACAACAACATATCATTATAATCTTAAAAGTAGCATTTTCTCTTTGAGGGTAAAAGCACACACGCGATTCATTACCCACAAGATAGAGAGGCTTAAGACCTATTTCTAATTGGAGACGAAAAGCATGGATTATCGTGTTTAAAACTAGTGCTACTTGCGTTAATATCACCTTACTATTTTGTGTTAAAGATTGCAATACGCATCTTGATTCTTCAAAGACGAAAAATCAAAATTAAGTTTTGGAGATTCCAACAATCAAATTTTCATTTCAAAAACTTTGCTTCATGAAATGAAATGAAAAAAGTCTATTTTTAGAAAAATTCTGAAACTGAATTTTATATTCTTAAAATATAAATGTCTTATTGCAAGCAAAATCCAACAACAGGTGCTAGATAAATTTTTGATAAAAAGACGTCTTTAATTGAATCACCTTCGACAACAATTTCAATCCTTTATCTCTTAAACCGAATTAAATCCATTAACAAAGGTCGATTTCAAATACTACTTAATTTCTAGTTAAAAAAAGGTCACGACACTAAAAAATTGGCATACTTACTTACAAAAAACATTACAAGTAAATTGTCTTTATTTGTTGAAGACATACTCAGTAAAAAATAATTTTTTTTTTTTGCAGAAAATATAATGAGAACACTAGGGAGGGTTGAAAAGGAATATTAAAAGAGAACCCTTGCTGAGAAGACTGAAGAACACTTTGGCATATTTTGTTTTCAGTTTATTCGGAAATGAGATATTAATAAGACAATAATTAATCAAAAGAGCATGATCTTAGGGAGGGCAAATCAGTCCATGAATGTTATTTTTTCATTAGTAATAAATAGAATAAAAGAGTTGTTACAAAAAAGTTAAAATAAGGTAGAAGATGATGAATATTGGAAACGTGAGGGGAGGATGATGAAGAGAAAACGTTGTTGTAGAAGAAATGAGAACCTCATGAATTTTAGGGCTTTAATAAAAATAACAAAAATATAAGAAGAAAAGTAATAGAAAAAGTAAAATCCAAATGTACAAAAATAAAAACGTGGAACCTTTCAGATGCAACATGAAACGGTTGTGAACATTATATTTTATCAAATTGGTTTAATGGTTGAGTTATTGTAAACAATTAATTATAGCAGTTTCAATATATTTACTGCTCCAAACCTTTCATATTTCCTTCACACTCACTTTTTTAAACTCTTCAGAATCAACACACCAATTCCATACAGGCAAACACTATTTAATTTGCTTTAAGCATTCAAGTGCTATTGTGAAATTACATTTGTCGAGGCATGCCTTTGAAGAAAGCAGGAAGTGGACACCGATGTTGAGAAGGCTTGATAACTCATATAGATGTAGGTAAATCAAAAAGCATTATTATTTATTTTGAAAGGAAATGTTGATGTTAATAATCCAGAAAGAGGTGTTTATGTTATGTTTCATATGAAATTTCACCAAATGATAAATTGGGCCCAAACGAAACATATTGTGATTGGTGTGAACATGGTACTTTTTCTATCTTAGCTAGGCGTATGATCTATTCTTTTCTACAATTATCTTAGATAATTAAGTGGTGGGTTTTTATGTTATTACTCCAAGTTAATTATCATAATGTAAATTCTCATATATTGATGAATACTATGAAATTCCATGATGACAAGGAAATATTTAGTGCAGCATTTGTATGCAAAAAAGAACTATGAATACTAAAGTTCAATTAGAAAAAGAAAATGAAGTAGTTATTGTAGTTTTAATTCATTCATATTTCTGTTCCTTTCTATAATCAAGCCTGTCGTATTTTTGAGTCACAACTTTAGACTTTTTGCCGAGAAGTAACGAGTTAAAAAGGACCAAATAAAAATAAGAAAATATTATATGATAAGGCCTGAGAAAATGAACATTTATTTTGATAGATTTCTTGTGTTTTTTCAGAACTAAATATTGGGTGGACTAGACAAATCTGATTGGTTGCTATTTATACTTCTGTGACTAATCTTTTTATAATAATGCTTTGTTTATTCGACCCTATGAGTGTTATTTCTGTATCTGTCATAATTTGTTCATGTTTCTTTTTAAAATCATGAGTCAATTTGTAATTATTATTTTCATGTCTTTTCTTTGTCAAGTTATTTTCTGGTTATTAATTAAATTTAAACTCAAAAATATATTGTTTTCTTTAAATTAATATAGCGTTAAACTTTTTATCACGTACTAAAATATCAAACTAACAACTTTTAATACATGATTATTGTGTTATATTTTGTGATACAATCGAAGAGGTTTATCATTCATTAGTTTGGCTTTCATTTTCTATTCTTAAATTCCGTGTAACTCATCATATGCTTATTTTAAAATTATTTACATAGTTGAAAGTATTTGTACTTTTTCTTTTTTGGGCAATTTGCCGGATTGCCCTTCGCTGGGGGTGGTCTTTAATTTTTACCTCTCAAAATGGTGGTCTTTAAATTTTGCCCTTCATTATCCTTCCACTGTAAAGAGCAGGATTTCATTTCTTTATGTTTATGCCTCATGCCCAAATTCCATTTTTTTTTTTTTTTTAAACATGTTGGGGTTCGAACCAAATGCCTTAGGTGAGGGGTAAAACTTAAAGACCACCAATTTGAAGGCAAAAATTAAAGACCACCCCAAATAAAGGGCAATCCGCACAATTTTTTTTTTTTTGTTTTAAAAAGGTGGTGGTTTATTTGGAGAAGCCTATCAGCAGGTTCTAAATAAGCCCATTATCCTTCCAAAAGAGCCTTCATTGCTGTGTGAAGCCCAATATTCCACCGCACTTTAGGAATCAAGATGCCTATGTTTTCACTTGGGCCACATGATCCAACTCTTTGCTTGGATAGGGCAGGTCAGAAATTAGCCCATCAAGCCCAACCTTCTGGGTACAGCCCAGTATTCTACTACATTGGTGCTCCCACTTGGGTTGACTGAACTCAGCTATTTGTATTTATTAGTATGACTAGTTAGCTTACTACAGAGGCATGTTCTTAGAAACTGTGTTATGTTTTGTCCAGAAATTAAACTAATGTCAAGGCATTTTATGATGCCGATTTCTGAGTAAAACCGGTGACATCTAAACAAAACACACTACAACATATTAGACATTTAATCACACCCGAAAAATAGGGCCTAAATCATCAGAAAGTGTGACTTTGATCAAGACCCACACTTTTCGACCCAAACAAGCGTATTCTTTGCTCTAAGGTAACACTTTTCAAAGGCAAAGCTACATTTGTTGGGATTTTGTTTAAATACAATTATTAATGGCACCCGTATAAAACAACACCTCTCTATAAGAGTCAAGTTTTTTCGGAACCTATTTTTTATGTTATATTTTACTTCTCTATAACAGCATTTCACTTATAACAAAGAACAACTAACTTTATAACAGTACGCTCTTTGTAAAATTACCCCCCATATAATAGCTATTTTTTTTTTGGTAATATAATATTAACCATCTTTATAAAAATAGAATATCTATTATTACCAGTAATAAGTGTATAGATTTTGACCAAATATTTGATCATTTAATACACTATTTATGACAAAAAATATCATATGAATATATATATATTTTCATTATTAAATAATTTTCCTTCGCTGTACAAAGTGTGATTAAGCTTAGAATTTGACAATTAAAAATAAAAATTGGATTTTATGCATCTTTTTTGCCTATAACAGCGAAGTATTATTTAAATGTCAATGCTGTTATAGGTGTATAATAGCCATTCTCTATAACAGCTGAAAAATTTAGGACCGAACGATGCTGTTATAGAGAGGTTTAACTGTATTTTAAATTTAAAAATTAAGTGAAAGGATGTGTCTTTTATTAAAGGGTGTGTTAGTTATTAAATAGTTTTCTATATAAAACAATTTAATGTTACTTTGCAGAGTAACTTTTCTTTCTTTGCAAAGTAACTTTTCCTTCTTCTCAAACCTTCTGCAAATACTCTTTCTTCTCCTATTCCAAAAGATCAAGTTCAATTCCTATAGTATTTCTTCACTATTTGCTTAGTGCAGAAATTCTTAGGCTTATCATATCTACTAAAACTATTTGTATAAATCCCGTAGCAATCTCGCAGGAGAGGGAGCAAATATTGTTTTAGGAAAGCGTTTCGTACGTGTTTCAAGCCTCCAATCCAGTGTTCTCTTGTCATGATCCACATATATAAGTCAATTATAGAGTAGTACAAATAGAATAAATATCAATGTTGTTGGCTGGGTTCGATATCGGGCACACGTAAAGGAAAGGGCAACAACTAACTTTTAAAATCAACGGTGGAGATTAGAGTTTAATTAATGAGCTACAAAGGTCAGGATCGTGCCACGTCATATGACTCCCACGATTGGAGAGAGAAGAGCACAACGACAATCAGGTCATTTTCTCTCCTCTCAATTTCTTTTTCTTCCTCAATCTCTTTCTCCTTTCTTCTTCTTCTGATCTTCTTCCTCTTCTACACTCTGCAGATTCTTCTTGGCTATGGTGGATTCACCCTATCTCTTAGTATAGTATAATTCAGATACTTTAGATCTACTGTTTAAGTACCATTTTCTATATATATATATATATATATATATACACACACACACACATACTAGCAGACTATGCCAGTGCGATGCATGGGGCCCAACATGATTAATTTGGTTACTCAATTTAGTTAGTCTTTATGGCTTGTATATTTTGCAAAGGATATTGCGATTCTCCTTAGTTAGTCTCCATATTTTTTTTCTTTTTCTCTTATTTTTCCCCTTAATTTCTCAATTATTGTTAAAATTTGTCTTATTTTAGTTATGTCCGCTTCTTTTTATACGTAGTAAGTTGACAATTCAAATATCCTACATGTCAAGTTTATAATCACAAAATTCAAAGGATATTTTATTATATTATACACATTTTTAATTTAGAACCACAAGATTTGAAAGTCTATCTTTATTTCTTAAACTTCGTGTCCAGTCAAACGTAGACACTTAAATTGAGACAGACGGAGTATATGCCAAATAAAGGAAATGAAAGGA
>NC_081347.1:69372185-69430007 GCF_029784015.1 Lycium ferocissimum
CTTTTCAGCCTAAGGTAACGCTCTTTAAGGGATGATCTAAACCTGAGTAATCTTTAAGGCAACACTTTTTATAAAGAAAAGGCTTACATTTACGAAAGGTAAAAAAACATACAATGGCCAACAGGCCAAAGTAATCCCATATTTGGCCCTGATACCGTGAGCTGGCCAGCCAGCCCAAACTATTCCTAAGCGCTGGCCGGTCCAGTAGCCCAAATGCCTTAAAAAAAAAAACAGACTTAAAGTCGCCACTAAAAGTCCGCTGCAAAAAAACGACTATTGTGGCCACTAAATATCAACTTCTTCTTTTTTTTTTTTTTTTTTTTTTTTTTTTTTAAGTGGTAAAATTCATATTGAGCCTTCAACAAATGTTTCAAAACATATATAATATATGTATATTTATACAGTGATTGAACTTTCAATATTCCAAACATGTATAATATGTGTATATTTATATGTTAAGCCTTCAAGAAATATCTCAAACATTTATAATAATACTTATGATACATTTTCTATACATATAGAGTAGGGATATATATTCTATATAACAATGATACATTTTATATACTAAAGTAACCATCATCGAAAACTTAACAAACTAAAATATATAAACTAACAACTAATAAAATTAGTAAGTATACATTAATTATACATTTATTATACACGTATTATACAATAATGACACCGTTTCTATACGTATGATACATTTTCTATACATATACAGTAGTGATTCATATTCTATACCACAATGATATGGTTTCTATACATATATGTATGATATATTTTTTATACGTATGATACACTTTCTACATGAGAATGATACAGTTTATATACATATGCTGAAATTATATATACACTTTCTATACAAGAATGATACAGTTTATATATTGTATATGCGTATGATACATTGTCTAGACGTATGATACACTTTTCATACAAGAATGATACAGTTTATATATAAATTAGTTAACAATGATACATTTTCTATACTTACATATGGAATATGTATCATATGTGAATCATTAGTGTATAATCAATGTATAACTAATGTATAATATATGTATGATTAGAGAGTATACGTTGATGATACATTTATTATGCACAAATTACACAATAATGATACAAACCTATGATACATTTTTTATAGATATATGATAGGGATACATATTCTATACAACAATGATACTTTTTTTATACGTATGATACATTTTCTATGTATAGTTAATCTTTAGTGGTTTAAAAAAAAAAAAAAAAAAAAAAAAGATCTTTAGTGGCGACTAAAGTTGCCACAAATAATCCTCTTTTTTTTGCAGCGAACTTTTAGTTCACGCTGGCTAAACTTTGGGTTTGAAGAAAAATGGGCCATCCGGTGGAAATAGTTTGGGCCGGATGGCCCTTTATGTCCTCTTCCCTTTAAAAAAAAGCCATGCTTGTAGATGTAGTACCGCCTATAGTAACGTTTTTCACGTGCTACAAATATTGTCTAAAAACGAGTGTGGCCTTAGGCACAATTTGTTGTAGTGTACATCAGCTGGCAATTTACTCATAGTGTCATCAATTATCAAAGTAGGGCTCAGATTCGCAGGACTCAATTCTATCTTTTTGAAATAATCTCTAATTATCATCTACCCTTTTTTTTTTGGGTAAAGTTATCATCTACTTTATGTCGATATATTTACTTGAGCTGCCACTTCAATCCTTTTTAGAGAAAGCACACATCAATTGAATTATCACAAGGTTCTTAATGGTGTTGAAATGTATCAACAACCGGCCTTAGTCTAAGCTTGAAATCTTTAACCATAATGCATCATGTGATGTGATGTCGCTTCATAGCACGTTATAAGCTAAGTCTTAATTAATTATGGATATTGGAAAAATGGTTTGCTTAATGACTTTTTTAGTTTAAGACACAACATCTTCGATATATCAGAAGGAAAATATATCCCTAAGTAGATCTACCGTTGGTACCTTTTTCCCATAAATTAACAGTCGCTTGACAAAGCAAATTTATTTTAATTATTAATCTTTTTGAGAAACTGACGGATATCCTTCGATTTATTTTGCTCCAAAATACGATTAACTATTATTCCTGCAGTGTCTACCAAATCAGAATCTGAACCCGACTATATCCAATTAGCTCAAAATATTTGTACGTGAGCAATTAGATACTTGGTCCTTTGCAAATACATGTCAAAACGCTTTTACTAACTCTTCAATAATCAAGATCAAGGTTATAACTTTAATGTCTATCAAACATACATTCTGCAAAAACAATATCAAATTTAGTGAAATAATGTCTATATATATACATAAGGCTTGCATATATAATTTGAATAGTTTTTTACTGCTAAAGTTTTTTTGCTAGAGTATGTTTTCCTTTAAAAGGATGAAATAATATGGATAGTGAACCGAGCAATGAAGAAAGTTCACACCACTGACAATCAGAGGTCACGTGGCTACTAATTAACCTAAAAAAAGTCTGTTAGAGAATGTTTACTTAAAAAAGTACTTAATTACTCCCTCCGTCCCATATTATTCGGTCACATTACTAAAAATATATGTCTCAAACTACTTGTTCATTTACAAAATCAAGATAAATTAATTACATTTTTTCCGTCTTATCCTTAGTATTAAGTGTTCTTGAAAATAGTCAATATTGATTAGAATGTATTTATTGGAGAGAAATAGAGGTAAGATAGTAAAATATATTTTTTATTTATAATTTCATAAAGAGCGTGTAAAAGGAAAAATGACCGAGTAATATGGGAGTAATATGGGATTGAGGGAGTACTGTCTTTGCGGCGCAATTGCATCCAACACTTAATGGCTTCATCATTAAAATCTCTTCATTTGCAACAGATATTTATCTTCTTGTTTTGACTTTCTAATTTGTTAGACGTACTCGTGGAATAGTACTGGCACTAATGGCACATAACAAGATAATTAGTAAATGATAAGTAAGAGCAAGATGAGAATAAGATAAACATACGAGTAGGGACTTAGTGACTCAGTTGGTTGGCTATGGATCATTCCATAAAGTAAATATTTTTTATCGTTATGTAACAATGAATTTAACAATAAAATTTAAATTAAATAACGTATTTAAAGTAACGATACAATATAAAACTTATAGGTAACAATATACAAACAAACAATGAATTTTTTTTATAGCAATATAAACATATAATATCTATGGTTTGTTTTTTATCACAAGTTCTGAAAGTCCTCCTAAATTTGTACCAAACACAGTAACATAACTTGGAATATATAAGGACTATATATTTTTATGTTGATATGTGGCTATTATTGATTCAATTACTTGATATATTTTCAAATAATATTATTTATTTAATTTTTAGATAAATATTATATATGTAAAAAACTGCAAAAAAAAAAAAAAAAGCTATAAATTTAACATTTTTATAATTAAAGATATTACAATATATTTTAAAATCTCATAGTTGAAAGAAAATTGTTTAACTTTTTAAATAATAATAGTGTCATTTTTTAATCAACTCGAGTAAACAGGATTGCTGTCTTTATTTGATATAATATGATAGAAATAGTAGCTAGCCTGTATTCGAGTAAAATTCATGAATAATTTAAAAATATTTACATTGTAATGTATAACTTAAATCCTTTCGTTTATTCCTTTATTCGGTTGGTTCTTTAATTCATACAAGTGGTATATTCTTCTATACCTTAGCTTATGCTCCTTATGCAAGTAAAGAAAGACAATTCTTAGAATATATCACATCACATCGCTTAAGATCCCATTATTTGACTGTACATAGGAAAAAGAAAAAGAATGCCGTATTTCCTTAACTTGTTAGTTTTATACACCATGTGAATGATGTGGTGAGGATACTTTCTTTTCGGTTTCAAAAGAATGATAATATTTTAAATTGGAAAAAAATTTAATTTAAAATTTTCACTTTACTTTTAACGAGAAGCATTTATAGTCGTACTAATGTTTTTATGACCACAAATTTCAAAAGTTTTTCTTTCTTTATTTCTTATATTTCGTGTCTATTCAAACTTTGCTTCATGAACAACAACAACAACATACCCGGGAAATCTCGGTGTGTCCTAAAGGAGAGGTAAAATGTGCGCGGACCTTACCCCCATCTCGGAAGATAGAGAGGTGCTTTCGGAGAAGACCACTAGGCTCAAAAAACATGATGAGAAAAGGTCAGATATGCAGAAACAGTTCAAAGCAATACGAAAATGAAACTAACGAAAGCGAAAAAGCCATAAAAAATTATATCCCCTCAATCATGATTTACACTAACAGTGTATCTATTACTTGTAAAATTATTTTAGGTTACTAATCCACTTTTTTACGAACGATTAGCTGTAATATTTTTAATGATTTGATAGTATAATTTTCTTCAAAAAAGGTTAATCTAACAAATAAAAGAAAAAAATAGAAATCCCATTGGGTTCAACAAGCCTCTAGTAAAAACTTACCCTACCACGTGCTTGTATATATTAGATTAGTCAATCGATGCATGACATGTGTCTTAACATACTACTATCACTTAATTATAGTTAATTAATATATATTTTTAACTTCATTAAATTACTTAACTATGCTAAATTAAATTAATTTGATGTAAACACTCCGTGCAGATAAGTATTCACCCAAGCACTACTAAAAGATGCAGTGAGATGTATGATATCGATCTTCCCTCAACTAAAGGTCTCGAACTTGAGCCCTTTAAGTGAAAAAAATTCTAATAAAGAACATTCTACCTTAAATTTGTTCATGTGACATAAGTTTGAATTAATCGTGCCACCACTAACACCCACAAATACATTGACAATCCCTTAAATTTGTCAGCAAATTACATTTAGACACTCAAACTAAATTAAGCACCTAAATAGATGATAAAGTGTTCACATTAGACACTTTTGGTTCGAAACTTTGGAAAACTTTTTGCACGTGTTCTCAAATGCCCATTACGTAGATAAGTTAACCACTTAACATATGTCATCTTCTTAAATTACAAGCATTTGCCTCAATAAGTCATATAAGCCCATGCATTTTCTAATTGAGCTAATATATAATTAAAGGAGGTGACATATGCTATGTGAATACCTTAACTACCTAATAAATGCTTGAGAATACACACAAAATATATTCAAAATTTAAATAAAAAATATATAATAAAAACACTTTATCATGTGTGTAGATGCTCAACTCGAACAAGGCCTAGATCGAATATCTAAATGTAATTTTATCAATGTATTAAAGCCAAAAACCAATAAAAGGTCACGTACCACTATTCATTTTGTAAAGCCTCTTTTTAACTAATTTACTCGTTCAAAGAAAAGAGTGGACCCCATAACACCCAAAGTGCCGCTGAGAAATAAAACAAAAACTATTTCCATCTCACTATAGCAGACAGACATACATGTACATAATATATTTCATTAATGTATAAATATGTAGAAAAAATATATAGAGATCACAAAAAAAAAAAAAAAAAAAAAAAATTACATTAATCACCCACATTCCTCCTAGTATTTGATCCAATCCAAAATACTTTCTTTCTCTATTTTTTTTTTTTTTTTTTTTTTTTTTTTTTTTTTGGAATTAATTCTTCAAATTCTTGGCCATAGCTAAAGAATGCCAAAAATGGGTATTGATGGTAACAGCACAAACACCAACTAACATAGCTGTGATAAAGTATTGGGGAAAAAGGGATGAAAACTTAATTCTTGCAATTAATGACAGTATAAGTGTAACACTTGATCCTTCACACCTTTGAACTACTACCACTGTTGCTGTTAGCCCTGCTTTTAATCAAGATTGCATGTGGCTCAATGGAAAGGTAAATGCTTTTTTCTTTTGTAAGTGTGATTTTATGATTTTGATCAATGTTTGTTCTAGTGAGTTAATGGGGGTTGATTAATTTTTTGTGATATTGGAAAAAGACTAGTTCTTTACGGGGTCGTTTGGTTGCTGGTTAAAGTTATGCATGTATTTGTAATGCGAGGATTAGTTATACATGTATTAGTAATGCAAGGATTTATTATGCATGTATTAGTAATGTATTAGTAATGCAAGAATTAGTTATGCATGTATTAGTAATGCAAGAATTAGTTATGCATGTATTAGTAACGCAAGGATTAGTTATGCAGGTATTAATAATGCAAGGATTAGTTATGCAGGTATTAGTAATGCAAAACTCAGTTATGCAGGTATTAATATAGCAGACATACATGTACATTTCATAGATGTAATTTGATCCAATCCAAAATACTTTCTTTCTCCATTTCTTTGAAATTAATTCTTCAATTTCTTGGCCATGGCAGAGAAATCCCAAATGAGTATATGGTAACAGCAAAAACACCAACTAGCATAGCTGTGATTAAGTACTGGGGAAAAAGAGATGAAAACCTTATTCTTGCAATTAATGATAGTATTAGTGTAACACTTGATCCTTCACATCTTTGCACTACTACCACTGTTGCTGTTAGCCCTGCTTTTAATCAAGATTGCATATGGTTTAATGGCAAGGTAATTTTTTTTAAAACTTTTTTAAGTGTAATTTTAAGATTTTGATCGCTGTTTGTTCTAGTTATTTAATGGGGTTTGGTTAATTTTTGTGATATTGGAAAAAGACTAGTTTTTTTTAAGAGTGTAAATATTTGGATTTTGGATTTTAGTTTTAGCTGATACCTGCAATGTTGTAGGCTGTTATGCTGTAATAATGCAATATTTTGAGTGTCTTTTAGCTGTATGTGATTACTAGCTTGTTTGGCCAAGTTTCTGGGAAGTCAAAAGTGCTTATTTTTTTTTAAAAAAAGTAGTATTTCCTTATAATTGTGGTGTTCGAACCAACTTGGGCTCACCTTGACTAATTCCACAAGTATGTGCTACCTCCCACCAATATACGTACCGGGTTCTCAATCCATATCATTTACCACTAAGCCACACCCTTAGGTGCAAAAAAAAAGGTGTGTTTGGCCAAACTTTTCGGAGAAAACTAAGTACTTTTGAGTAGTAGCAGAAGCTGTTTTTTAGTTGATGAGAAAAGTAGCTTTTCGCATAAGCAGGTCCAGAACCTTGACCAACCACAAATTACTGCTATAATATTGGCAAAAGTACTGTTTTTCAAATTGATCAGCCAAACACTAACTGCTATTACCCAAAAGCCTTTTTTCGAGAAGTACTTCTGACAAAAAATCCCAAACAGACTAGTACATTAGTAGAATCAAGGAAGTGTAAATAAGGAATAGGGAACTGGGCTCTCCATTTGATACTAAGTCTTCATTCTTGCTGGAATTTATTAGCTAATTTACTTTTTTTCCCCATTGGGGTTGAGGGAGAGTGCATGATTGTTCTTTTACTATGTGCAGCTTTAGTAATCCAATATGTTTTTTTAGTTCCATCCGCACTCAAATATTTAATCATCTTCCCTATTTTTGCCTCAAAAATAGTAAACATAGCAGTGAGGTAAAAATGAGATCCCAGAAAATGTGATACCTGCTTGCACGATTTAGAAATCTGAGCTCATCGAACTTTCATTCTTCCAATTTTATTTATAGGAACTCTTTGATCCTATCTAATTTTGCTTTTGCTGGTTGTTTTAGGAAATATCTCTCTCTGGAGGTAGATACCAGAACTGTCTTAGGGAAATTCGAGCTTGTGCTAATGATATTGAGGATGAGAAGAGGGGTATCAAGATCGCTAAAAAGGATTGGGAGAATCTGCATGTGCATATTGCTTCTTATAATAATTTTCCTACTGCTGCGGGATTGGCTTCCTCAGCTGCTGGTTTTGCCTGCCTAGGTACTGCTAACTATTTCTTTGTTACTTGGATTCTAAATTCATGTTTCACTTCACTATTTCATTTTTTTTTTTTTTTTTTTATATTGTAGTAGCTGTAAAGTTTAAAGACTAAGGATCGTGATGAATCTTGAAAAGAAATGATTACTTTATGTTTCTTAGAATTTAGTCCTCTATGAAATCAATGGCTGCATGAGATGAAAAGATTGACCTTTTCTGACGAGCATTTGTATAAACGCTCATGTATATACGCCGCACATTGGCCATGTTACTCCATTTAAACTCATCTCACACATAATATACTACAGCACTCATAGAATTACTTTTTTCTCCAAGTTTTGTTTTCAATTTGCTTTTGTTGGGACCTAATTCTCTACTCTTTCATGAATCCGCGCTTTCTCTCTCCTTTTTTTTTTTTCCTTCTGAGATGAGAACTAATTTCTGTTTCCTCTATGTAGTTTATTCCCTTGCGAAGTTAATGAATGTGCAAGAGGACACGGGATGCTTTCTGCCATAGCAAGGTAAATCATATCAGTCGTGAGTTATTCATTTAGCTTGTTGGTCTGTATTTTGTTGGTTCTATAAAGTCCAATAAAGTAGAAAGGAGTACAGTTAATTCTACTGATTTTTTTTCTTTCTCTCTCTGTTCCATTAGTCTTGTTATTAGGTTACCCTATGATAACGGAGATTCAACAGCTCAGATAAATAGTCAAAATGACAACTTTGTTTACATATTCACTTCAGGCAAGGTTCAGGAAGTGCTTGTCGAAGCTTATATGGAGGATTTGTCAAGTGGGTAATGGGAAAAGTACGTCCAGTTCATGAGTTCTTGTCTTGATGCTTCTGTCAAAAAGTATCTTATCTTCTCAGTATTGTTGTAATTTAGTTCTCTGGATACGTGTAGGAGGAAAATGGAAGTGATAGCATTGCTGTTCCACTTGTAGATGAGAAGCACTGGGATGAGCTTTTTATCATCATTGCCGTGGTATGTACATATCCATCCACATTATCATTATTTCTTCAAAAAATTGAGCAATTAATACCGTGCTAGACTTTGAGGGGAAAGAAACTCTCTCTCTCTCTCGTCCTCCTGCTCTTGCAAATTTCCAATGTGAGAAGGGCGAGTTCGAATTAACATTTCCTCTTTCTTGTTCCTTTTTGTGTCATCTTCTTTTTCTCCAAAATATATGAAGTATTTGTTTCGTGTATCTGAGATTACGGAGAAATGACATCAATCTATCCCACTGGAACTGCACAAAAACAAAATCTCGATGGACTCTTTATATATACTTTAGTGTATGGATCTGTGGCTCGAGTTTGAGATCTTGGAATTTCCTTGTTTTAGGAATTGTTTTCTCTGGGTCCCTCAGTTGTCGTAATCCGAAGCATTGTGCTATACTGGACGGAGATAGTAAGGAAAACCTCACATTCTCAATTCTGCTCTTATTTTCATGACAAATAATGCTTAAACTATGACATTCACCAATTCGTATAATCTGATCATTTACTTTTGCCTGCTCCTTGATTTATTTTCTTTAGTTTCTTCACTTCCAAGTTTCAACTTATACTTATATCTCATTTCTTCACAATTTTATGCTATCCCCCTCCTTAGCTCATGTGAAAATTCTTCACTACGGCTTGACGAAATTGATTGAATGCCAATCACACAAATACCGGCCATTGGGACATTTTTTGTATATATTTTTTTTCGACACACATATATCAACAAGATTTGATACTTTTTGAATGGCTGTATATTCAGGTGTGCTCGCGGCAAAAGGAAAAAAGTAGCACCTCCGGAATGCGTGAGACTGTTGAAACCAGTGCACTTATAGAACACAGGGCAAAGGTACATTTGGATTCTGCATCTTCAATTAGTGTCTCAAAATCTTCCAGCACGTTTTCACTTCGTTCTTTGTTTAACCTTGGTTCAATTGGCGGGAGTTGTATTAGAAGTATGATTTTGCTTTCCTGTATTCGAAATTGAAGTAGTGCCAAAGCGAATTATTCAGATGGATGAAGCCATACAAAAACGTGATTTTGCAACTTTCACTCATTTGACTTGTGCAGACAGCAATCAGTTTCATGCAGTCTGCCTGGATACTAGCCCTCCTATGTTCTACATGAATGACACTTCTCATAGGCATGTTCTCTTAGCTTCAAGCTACTAACATGAGGTGTCTGTGGAACTTCTTGTTCTTAAGAAGTAAACTTGATTTCTTACTTATGTCGAGAATAGGAGAAAATAAGTCTCAATGGTGTGTTATAATTTTCAGGATAATCAGCTGTGTTGAGAAATGGAACCGTTCAGAAGGAACTCCACAGGTTTTTCTACTTATCAGTCTTTTTCTAATGCATACTTGCATTATTTTTTATTCATGAATAATTCTCTAAGCATAAAAAATGTTGCCAGGCTGCATACACTTTTGATGCGGGGCCAAATGCAGTCCTAATTGCACGTAACAGAACGGCTTCTGCTTCAGAGGCTGCTCTTCCACTTCCCTCCAAATTCAGAAACAGATCTAAATACTACCAAAATTTTCGTAGTATTTCCATTGGATGAAACTTTTCTGGACCATATGTTATCGATAGTCGATCTTATTCATTGCTTCTTCCTTCTCTCCAGCTACGTCATAGGTGATAAATCAATATTGAAAGATGCCGGAATTCAGGATATCAACGATGTGGAAGCATTACCTCCACCTCCAGAAATTAAGGACAAGGTTCCAGCTCAGAAATACAAAGGCGAAATTAGCTACTTCATCTGCACAAGACCTGGTAGAGGTCCAGTTTTGATAAGTGACGAATGCCAAGTTCTCCTCCACCCTGATACTGGGTTGCCCAAGTAAGCGGTGACCTTTTGTATGCAGAGTCTTGAGTTCTAAGTATTACAGCCCTCGAGAAAAAATATTGGAGGCTGCCATTTTTAAAATGGTTTTAGTTTGGATGAATGTTGAATTCGAGAGCTGTTATTTGTAGTTTAGTTTTCCTGTATTATTCTTCAGTGGGAATTGTTTTGTACTCATTTCTTTGTTGAATGCAATAAGAGTCCTCAATTTTGCTTCTTTCAGAAATGCAAAGATCTTGTTATTTTTGGGTTAATTTAAAGTATTCTCACCTAACTTTATTCACTAAAACAGTAAAGTCACAACTGTTTTTTGTCCCTAGTTATTATGATCAGGTCCTCGAAACTTGAGACTTGTTACAACTTTTATATTTTGTTGCGTGGTGGTATGGAAAGTCTAAGAGCCCCTTTACATATTTGATGGTTCTGGTGGTATGGAAAGTCAAGTGAAATGTGTGTATATGGAGCAATATTTGGATAGAGTACATGTATTGTTAGTTGCCGTTTAATACTATTAGTAACTTTTTTCCTCGTTTAGCTTAATTGTATTATACTGTACAATAGCATTAGTTTACTAAAGTCCATTAAGCTACTCTAAATATTAGATTTTATCAATAATTCATAACTAAAAAGGGAAAAAATGACTCCAAACGAGATAGTAAAATGACAAAAAACACCACCAAAGGTATTTTCCATTCAATTCCTTCCATAAAATGGCTAGAAGGCCTACACGACACAAATCTGAATTAGTCAGATCAGTGAGTGGTTATTCAAAAAAGAAGGCAAAAGAATATGTTGAATATATATGAACTTTGCCCACGTTATCGGCTTATAGCTCTACCTTTCGCAACTTCTACAAAGACAAATATTTAACAAACAATAGGGAGTAATAAATTGCAATATTTATTATAACATGTAAATAACCTTTATAACTTTTCTGCTAACTCCATTGATGAACAATGTGGCAGTTTCTGTTTGAAGTACATAAACATACAGCTAAGCTGATTCTTTATGGCTTTAAGTAAATGAGAACATACAAAACAAAAATCTTTGTTTTCCATATTCTACAATATGAAAATAATAACATCATCACTGTTTGCTCTTAATTATTTGGCAAGTTTAGCTCAAGACTAAATTCCTTCCCAATAAGAACTGATGAATTATATGTACCAACTTTACTCGCCCCATTTTGCAATCCAACAACATTCACTTTGTTTATTGTCCAATTCTTGCTCAAAGCAAACTCTCCATTCACAACCTCTGATTTGAGATATAACTTGTTATTCTCAACATCAGTGTGAAATTTCACCAGGCTCCATTTTCCACCCTCCCCTCCCATTTCAATGTCTTCGCCATCGTCCAAAAAGACTTCACCCGTACTATTTCCCGTGTTGCTGAGGGCAACAAGAAGTTCAAACGGAGTATCCCGGGCTGCCTGTGTAGTCAGCGCTTCTCCTTGCATCGCTAGAATGTTTCCTTCTTGAAGGTGTACGTTGATATGATCAGGAGGCGCATCAAGGGTGATATTGCCACCGGACTTCATGTCCACGTAGTTTGAGTAGTTGAAGAGGTCAAACCAAGTACCGGATGGAAAATACGCTTCAACTGAAACCGCTCCAGATGTCAGTACTGGGGATATCATTAACCCCTTGCCGATGAGAAACTGAGAGCTGATTTCGTAAGTGTTTGTGTCCTCGGGGAATGAAAAGAAAAGAGGACGTGCTATAGGGACGCCTCGGGCATGTGCCTCGAACATTAGCGTGTAGAAGTATGGTAAGAGCCGGTAGCGAAGTCCAAGCACCTTTCTGGCTGTTGTAGCTACTGAATCCCAGACAAAAAGCTCTTGAGGTGCAGTACCCTTATTGGAGTGGTCCCTTGAAAAGGGATAAAATGCACCTACCTACATCCGACGAGATGTTGATTATCAGATATCAGGAAAGTATCATACTTCAATTTGAATTGAATAGAAAATTGACATTCTGCTTTCATAGAACTACAATTAAAAGAGAAGAAAGACGGATGTTGTAGATATCTCTACACATGTTTAAGCCATACAGACCTTCTTTTCTAATACACTTCACAATCATATTCAACTCAAAAATCGATAAACAAAGTCTCTATTTAACATATGAACTTCAGCTTCTGTATGAGTATTTTAAGAAAAGCATTACAACTCAATACATGTATTTATGAAAATCAACATATTGCAGAGGCGGATCTAGGATTTATATTGAATGAGTTTAGGATTCTGGTTTTGGACAGTGAACTTAAGTTGATATGCAATAATAACAGACAACATAACTAGCTTCTGTATGAGTATTTGAAGAAAAGCATTACAACTCAATACATGTATTTATGAAAATCAACATATCATAGTGGAGATATAATTATATCAATGAGTTTAGGATTCGGTTTTGGACAAGAACTTATTGATATGCAATAATGCATTATAAATCTATATCAATATATATATTTAAATATATCTATATATAATATAAAGCTAAGCATAGATAAGGTGATGTGGCATCTCTCTATGACCTCCATTTCTATTTATCTTTTTTCTCATTTTTTTGCCTTTTTCTTCCTATTTATCTTACTATTAGAATGAATTTCCTAAATATTATAAGAATAAATGTCCTAATTAATGTAATTAAGAAGACTTAAAAGGTAGTCTCTTTGCCTACCATGGCAGGTCATTTTCTTGCCTATAATTAATTGCCACAAATAATTTTCTCATATGAAACGGATACAAGAATGCAAGAATGTTATTATTCATTATTATGATTTTAGTGAGTACCTTTTTTCAGTTACTAACCTTATTGCTGTTACTTGATTAAGGAGATTAATAACCAGGAACACACTAAATAAGTATCACTTACTAAAGAAGAAGCAAATTATGGTTTTGTGCATCTTCTTCTGAAAGCTTTGTGATTATCAGCGGAATGGTTACCTCTAATGCATTACAGACTTTGCTCACTACATCTTCAATTTAGTTACTTAATTTTCTATCCAAATTGCAGGGAATGAGTGATCCATACGTGGTGTTACAATTAGATGATCAAATTGTCAAAAGCAAGATGAAATGGGTGTAAGTAGTTGGTCATGTGTTCTAATGCAACCTTTTTTCTCTTTTCGGTTGAAATTTCTCTAGATTATCTAGGTTTGCTTAACAATGAATTTGTATTTGCAAGTTGTCAATATATTTTTTCCCAGGTATTGCATGCTTAAGCCGAATGGTAAAGTATAACCTTGATTTTTGGTAAAAATAGACAGATCGTCATTCTTTTATGTAGAGCAGCTTCGGGAAGACCTATGTATCATTACGCTGAAGAAATAGTACTAAAGAAAAAGTAATTTATGATTTTGTGTGTCTTCTTCTTAAAGCATTTGTGATTATCAGTGGAATATTATCGCGCTAGTGATATGAGGTTAGTTCCTTCATTTAAACTTTTTGTATAACTATATCTCATATGTAGTTCCTCCTTTTATATATTCTTCATATATAAATCATTCTACCATACAACCGCATATGCAAGTAAATATTAAATTACACAAAGCTAGAAAATTGATCTTGATTTTTGGTAAAATGAACGGTCAATTATTCTTTTACATAGAGAAACTTTGGAAAAACGTATGTATCAGTACATTTAATTTGTATATGTGTTTGGTATTTTTTTTTTCTCTCAATTCTGATGGAACCAAAATCAAATGATGAGATATGTTTGCGTTTATTTTGCAGCGGTTTTGATTGAGATATGACGTAATCCAATAAATTCAAAGGTGTTTTACAAATTCAAAAATATCATCAATTGTTTGCCTCTCTTTCTGACTACTGATCATTTTCTCTTTATTACTGTATAGTATATGGCTTTCTAAATCCTTTTTTCTCCAGCTACTTATTACAAGCTTTAGGATGATCCCTCTTGATTTTATTAAGACATTTAGGGTGTGTTCGGTATGGAGGAAAACATTTTTCAGAAAATATTTTTAATTTTCTCATGTTCGTTTGGTCAAAAATTTTGAAAAACATTTTCCTCAAAATTAGGGAAAATGACTTCCCTAATAAAAACTGGAAAAACAAGTTCACAAGTTCATTCCACCAACCACCCTACCACCACCCAACCCAATCCCAACCACCAAACCCCAACCACTCCCAACGCCCCACCCACCCAACCACCCCACCCCCACGCACTAACCCCCCGCACAAAAATAAATTTTTTTTGGAAAAAAAGTTTTGACATTATTTTTGATTTTTTGCACCCCCCACCCAAACCCTGTACCCTACCCCCCTCCCCTCTGAAAAAAATTATTTTTTTTGCACACCACCCCGCACTTTACCCCCCTCACCCCTACCGCCCAAAGAAAAATTATTTAAAAAAAAAAAAGTTTTGACTTTTTTTTCCACCCCACCCCAACCCGCACCCTACCCCTCCCCCCAAAAAAATTATTTTTTTTGAAAAAAAAGTTCAAAACTTTTTTTTTTTTTTTTTTTTACCCCCAACCCCCACTCCACCCCACTACCCCCCCCCCCCCCCCAAAAAAAAAAAAAGTTGACAATTATAAAATTGAATGTTTGCGTGGTTAAAAATTAAAACTTTGGCGGGGTGATGGGTATTTTGGGTGGGGCGTGTGTGGTGAAAAGATTTTTTTTGAGGTAAGGGGTGTAGAAACCCACAAAAGACAATAAAAAACTTCAAAAAAAAAAAAAAATGTTGGGGGGGGTTTGTGGTGTGGTATGGGTTCCACGCAAGGGGAGGGGGGTGACGGGGATGTTCATGTAGAAAATTTAGAAAAAAATTAAAACTTCAAAAAAAAATGTCATAAGTGGGCGGGGGGTGGGGGGGTGAGGGGGGCGTGTGTACGGGTTACGGGAGTGGTTAGGGTAGGGTGCAAAAAATTTAAAAAAAAAATGAGGGGGCGGGAGAGTGCGAACGGGAACGGGGGGGCGGGGGGGGGGGGGTATGGGGTCGGGAGTTGGTGAGGGGGGGTGATGGTGCAAAAAAAAAAAAAAAAATCAAAAGAAATTTTTTTTGAGGGGGGGGGGGGGTGGGGGCGTAGGGGGTGCGGGGAGCGGGGTGGGTGGGGTTGATTGGAGTGAGAGGCTTGATGAGTATTTTCCGGAAAGCTTTTTCTATCAACCAAACGAATACGAAAATAAGTAGTAAATTCACTTATTTTCCACTACCCAAACGAATTCACTTATTTTCTAGGAAAACATTTTCCTTGGAAAACATTTTCCTCCAAACCGAACACACCCTTAGAGCTTAAAAAGGTGAAAGCAACTTTACCCTTCTCTCCCTAAGCATTCGGGTAAAAAGATTCTCCATTTCACCCTAACATTTGTATATATCCTAATTTATGTTAATTTTATGTTAATGTGTTGTTGTATAATTAATTATTCGATGAAGTTTTTCCTGCCCATTACTTTTAGAAATATTAATTTTATCTTAAACGATCATGTATCACAATAATTGGTATGTAAAATTTAGTTTGGATTGAATAGATCACTCAGACAAGAGAAGAGAGCTTAGAAATTATTTTACAGTAAAGCTCATTTCTATTAACAATTTATTAATCTTTGTTTAATTCTTCTCATCATATATATGCTGTCTAATAGCTTCAGATGCAAATATTTTTTATCACATTCATCTTATCTGAATTTCCTCTTATTATGAAGTGTTTTGGTCATTCACTAAAATAATGTGGGGTTTTGATGTATGGTCTTTCACATCTATCAATTTAAATTGGTACTTTTACATTTAATCTAGAATATGTACACATGTTTTCACAAATTATTTCCCGCAAATAATTTTATACATAATGTTATAATGTTAATATTTAATTATATTTTGATCTTTTTTTCTATGATCGCACGAAGTGCATTAGTGCAGTAAAAGAAGAACCATCATATGGTCTACTTTGAAACTTCAGGACAAAAATCATAAACATTCAATGTATGCAGCAAAGGCAAAAGAACTTGTACCTGAATCCAACGGCGGCATAATTCTTCATTAGTATCTCCAAGAAAGCCACATATATCAGCTCCCACCATGGGTATCCCGAACAATCCAGAATTTAAAATGCCGGGAATACTATAAGCCAAGTCATTCCAATTGGCTGCATTATCTCCGGTCCAATGTGCTGCGAAA
The DNA here is from genome assembly GCF_029784015.1 of Lycium ferocissimum. Classification (NCBI taxonomy): domain Eukaryota; kingdom Viridiplantae; phylum Streptophyta; class Magnoliopsida; order Solanales; family Solanaceae; genus Lycium; species Lycium ferocissimum. Next base: position 69,388,975 of record NC_081347.1, read on the forward strand.
TTGCCAGCACCGACAAAAGTAGACCTGCTAAGTATAAACGGCCTTTTACCAGTAACGTTGATTAAAGCAGCATTGGTCGTTTTAGCTTCGAGGAACCCGTAAAGGTTATGCACATTGTACTCTGAGATGTTCCCGAAATGTACTGATGTTGCTGGGATAGTCTTCTCGTTTATTGCACGTTTGTTTCCAGAGTTATTGATCTGATAAGGAGGGTTGTCAAGGGTAGAATTCGCGCTTGGAGGTGACGAAATGAAGTTAGATGCCTCGTTCATGTCAAGCCAGAGACCATCGACGGGGAGAAGGTCATGGAAAATTTTGATTTCATTACTCCAGAAGACTTTGCATTGGGGATTTATGAAATCAGGGAAGTAGAGATTTCCAGGCCAAACTTGGCCAAGATAAGGGACACCATCGCGTTTGATGAAAACGTCCGCTTGCATCCCTCTCTTGTATGTATCATATGAGCTATTTGTGCTGATCCCTGTGAACAAATCATTGAGATCACAAAAGAAACAAGAGTATTAGTGCTTTCTGATTTAGTCATCTGGCCCAATACCTCTGCAATTTCTCAACTACTACATCAATGTTAGTATAAACAGAAAGGCGAAAGCGCCAAAAAAGCTCTAAGATTTGTTGAGGCTTTCTGCGCAAATAAAGCATGGGCTTTAATGAAGATAGGCACAAATGGAGCAAAAACACAAATATGCATGTGTAGTCCAGACTAATAATGTGAATAACAAATAGGCTTTTTTCATTTTTGGCCTGTCGGCCAAAATTAATTACGGGCGCTAGCCAAAATATACAAAACATACACCAATTATGAATAATATATATTTATGTATATCATATGTATATTATATGTATATTTAAACTTAATATACAAAACATATATATTTACATGCTATTATTTTTTTGGGCCCAAAATGGTAATTATCCCTAACAAATATATGGACAAAGAAGTTGAAAAATAATAATGAGAAAATGAGATATCAATTGTTTAGTGTCGCCTTTTCAGGATTTTTCTCATTGGCAAGGAAAAGTATGTCTTAGAGCCTAGATTAAGACATTGAAGCACCCACTTAGCAAGGCGAAACTCTCAAACATGTTACACCTCATTTTAGGGCTTAAGCTCGCCTTTGATAACACTGAAAATAATTCAACAGAAGCAAGAAAATTCAATATGTCAAAGCTCACCTGGATCCAATATGAGAACAATTTTCTGGCCATTGTGATGAAGTGCATCGACAAATTTCTGCATCTGGTCAAGTGGGAAATTAACAGGATCAACTGTGAAATCCTTGTAGCCATCCATATAATCAATATCTGTCCACGCGACCTCAAGAGGGATCTGAGCTTTTGCATATCCAGCAACCACATTCTCAACTTCAGTAATATTATTATAACCATACTTGCATTGGTGAAAGCCTGTGAACAAAAATTGCAATACTTTGCATTAGGAAACAATTACATGAACTCATACCAAGCTACAAACAAAAGGAAAAAAATTAAACAACATAAAAGACAGTGTTTGTCAGATCCTGTTGATTATCATCAGTATATAACTATGTTGCTTGGGCTCTTCAAAAATGTCATTGGATGCATATCAGATCCTCCAAAAGTAGTATGTTTTTGGAAGATCCAACCTTTTTTGGATAGTCCGAGCAACAGAAATTAGTCTATGAAACAAGTTTTACTAAATTTGTCGCTTTTAATATGTAGATCACTGATAAGGAGAACAGCTCATAAGATAAGTTCATATTAGTAACAAGCAAAAACAATAGGAAATTTGCTAGTATAATTACATACCAAAAGACCAGTATGGCATGGGCGTTGGGCGGCCAATGAGCTCTGTGTACTGTTCCATGACCAACTCTGGCGCCGGACCAGCAAAGAAGTACAAGTCAATGACCCCTCCAATCACCTTGTAAGTAATTCTGTCACCAGTATATACAATGTCCATCCCATTACTATTCAACAACAAGACCCCGTGACTAGTCCCCGCACTAGGCTGAGACCTGACGTCCATGTAAAAAGGGTGGGAACCGTACAAGTTGAGATCAACATTTGCACTAGCAATATCAGCATTCCAAAGAGTTAATGTCTCATTAGGCTGGTGCTTAAATGTTCTTTTCGTTTGCTCCCCGAGCCCATAGATAGATGAACTATTGGCTGGCAATGAAGAGGACAGTTGAAGGTACTGGTCCTTGAAGATAAGGAGCGTGTCCGCGGAGTCATTTTTAGGCGAGGTGTCAAAAAGAACGTCACCTGAGGAACGACGTTTGATGGTAAAGCCAAAAGGGGTGGTATTGTAGAGAGTCAAAGTAAGGTCCGAAATGTTGTTTGTAAGGAGGTAATCATTTGTGTCTTCGGATAATGGACGTAAGGAAAAAGAATGCTTTTCCAAGAGGGAGGTGCGGGGGGCTGAATGAGTTTCACGGGGGATAAATTCTTGAGGAACTTCCCATCTTTCATGATCTGCATCCGTAATTCTGACTCTTAAACGATCGTTCGTCTCAAAGCTGCAGAATCCATCAACATGTGGATTTGAATAGTGAATTTAATATAACGAAATCCGCAATTGTATGCATATTTCATTAACAGTATCATTTCTACACATATAGATGTTCAATCAAAGGTATAATACTAGTCAGGTGTGAATCCAAATTATCAGACCACAAGTAATGGATTAAAACAGGGAATTCGGACTGAGAATCGTTTTAAGTTTTTTAAAATAAAAATTACAAGGCAAATGAAAAAGCCGCACTCAAATAAAAACTCGTTTTACTCTCGAAATCCGAAAGGTATCACATAAATTGGAATAGACTTAATTGGTCAGTGGCATTTTGAACCCACAAAGTACAAATTCTGTATCCGCCTCTGCTTTTAACATTATTAGTGCATAAAACTCTTAAGTTCTTCCATTAATAAAGATATAAATGTAATGTAAAGAAAGAGCTTCAAAAGTAGTACCTTGCAGTAAGGGTGAGATTTTGAATGTCAGGTCCATAAACAGAAGAACCATTGATGAGTTGAAGACTAGCGGTCAACGTTCTTCCAGAGGAGTCAACTTTTGCAGATTGAACAATGTATCCATATCCAACTGGTTCATCATCAGCTTTTGTCAATGCTAACGGAGCCAAGAAGAAAGTGAAGAACAAGAGACAATTATACAGAACAATAATATTCATTGTGTTTAGAGAAGATAAACTGTTGAAGAGAATATAATAATAGTCCAACTTTGCAGTGTGATATATATAGTGGGAACTGGAAGGTATTATGGTCAGAGTAAACAAAAGAATAAAGGAAAGCAAATGATTGGGCCTTGGGAAATGGAAGGTATTATTGTCAGAGTCAAAGAAATTATAGTAAGTGATTGGGATTTTGGAGGTTCTTGTATAATCTTTTGATAGCTGGTTTGGGTGTGAGTTTTGGAAGGTATTATGGTCAGAGTCAAAGAGATTATAGTAAGTGATAGGGATTTGGAAGTTCTTGTATAATCATTTGGTGGTTGGTTTGGATGTGAGTTATGGAAGGTACTATGGTCAGAGCCAAAGAAATTTTAGGAAGTGATTGGGATTTGGAAGGTCTGGTATAGTCATTTGGTAGCTGGTTTGGATGTGACTTATGGGAGGTATTATGGCCAGAGCCAAAAAAATCATAGTAATTAAGTGATTGGGATTGGGAAGTTCTTGTATAATCATTTGGAAGCTAGTTTGGATGTGAGTTATGGGAGGTATTATGGTCAGAGCCAAGAAATTATAGTAAGTGATTGGGATTTGGAAATCTTGTATAAATATTTGGTAGTTGTTTTGGATGTGAGTTATGGAAGGTATTATGGTTAGAGCCAAAGAAATTATAGTAAGTGATTGGGATTTGAAAATTTTGTATAAAGTTTGGTAGCTGGTTTGGATGTGAGTTATGGAAGGTATTATGGTCAGAGCCAAAGAAAGTATAGTAAGTGATTGAAATTTGGAAGTAGTAAGTGATTGAAATTTGAAACATCTTGTATAATTATTTTGTAGCTGGTTTGGATGTGAATAATGAAAGATATTATGGTTAGACTCATAGAAAAAAATTATAGTAAGTGATTGGGACTTGGAAGGTCTTGTATAATCATTTGGTAGCTGATGAAGATGTGAGTTATGAAAGGTATTATGGTCAGAGCCAAAAAAAATTATTGTAAATGATTGGGATTTAGAAGGTCTTTTACAATCATTTGTTAGCTAGTTTGGATGTGTGTTATGTAAGTTATTAAATCCTACATAAGTAATACAATGTTTGTTAGTTGGTTCGTAGGTAAGTTATTTAGGTATATAATTAATGCGGTGTTTGGTTAGCAATTTAGAAACCCGCATAACTATTATTTTTTGTTGGATAGAAGGCGGAATAATTAATACATGAATAACTAAACCCTACATGCATGACTAATCTCTGCATAAAATAATACATAGATTTCCTCATAACTAATCCATGTATTTTTAATATTTGCATAACTCTAACCAGATACCAAACATCCCCAATGGCCCCAGAATCAACCACCATGGTTCAACTTCACGTTAAACATATGGAGTCAAGATATTTAAATATAAGAAAAGAGTCAAAAATATCCTTAATGTATTAAAAGTGCTTCAAAAATGTCCTTCTTTCACCTGTTGGATCAAATTTGCCCCTTCACTTATTGAATAAAAAATGTCCTTATTGTATTAGAAATGACTTAAAAATACGCTCCTTCCACCGATTGAATCAAATTATCCCTAACGTTATTTTCGATCTTAAAATTGCCCCTCATTGACGACACAATTATATGACATTTAACTAGATTTAAATTGCACACATGGCCTTTATTTTGATATTGGTCCACACAAAAATATAACCCAACCCAACACAAAACCCATTTTAAATTAACGAAGCTAAGCGATAAAATCATTTTTTTCACCTCTCATTTTCAACCAATTCTTGTACAAAAGTTAATTTAAAAGTAAACAGTAAATTCGATTGGTTATTTATGTAAAAAAAATCCCTAAATCATATGATATTATACCAACCATCACTATACGAGTCTAAAACCTGCCAGTATATGTCTAATTGTATTCATTTCCAACCTAGATGATATTGTACATCGTGTTTAATTTTTACCACTAAACTGGAAGCAACAAATTATTCCCAACCTAAAATGTCGGGAATGATAGATAGTGCAGAAATTGATTGAAATTGGGGGAGGGGGTGGGGGTGGGGGGGAGTGTTGGAAAAAAAAAAATTGTTTAGCTACGTTTATTTAAAATGGGTTTCGTGTTGAGTTGGGTTATGGATGGGCCAGATTCTTTTGAGTTGGGTCAAGAATTTATATCAATAAATAAAGGTCATGTGTTAATTAAAATTTAATAAAAAGTATTATTACGCCGTTAATTGAGGGGCAATTTTAAGCCTAAAAATAACGTTAGGGGAAAATTTGATCCAATAGGTGGAAGGTTGACATTTTTGAGTCATTTCTAATACGTTATGGGTAGTTTTGAATTGATAGGTAGAAGAGAGAGCAAATTTGATTTAATAGGTGGAAGGAGGGCATTTTTAGTCATTCTAATATGTCAAGGACATTTTTGACCATTTTTCCGTTTAAATATTGCCCCCGCTTTTGATTTTTATGTAAAATTGGCCATTTTAAATTTTAAAAATCCTGGACTAAAATACTCATAAGTTGAGCGACATATATGGTAAATAGATGCTGCGGCAAGCGAAATCAAAATCGATCAACTACGTCATGCGAGTGATGTTAGACCGGTAATGGTGTTATGTTATGTTTAATCAACCAGTCATGTTGGATTACTGTAATATAGTAGCAGATAGTTTCTAAAGGAGTTCATTACTCAAATGGTCACTCAACTATTTGAAATTGCCTAGTAAAGTCATATTTCTTTTATTTGTAATGAAAAATCAACACTCGTGCTTTTATTTCACAACATCACTCAATCGTCTAAATACCTATTTTACCCTCCAAATTGTTAACCTTTATCATTTTTTGCTTTTTAAATATTATAATATATTTTTACTCTTTTCAATCTATATTATGTACTCATCTGTAGAGCAATTAAATTTTATTTATAAAGAAAAAAACAAGTAAAATAGTAATTTTCAAGCATTTAAAACGTTGGAATAATAAAATAATTGATAGCTTTGGCTGAAGGCTCGAAGCTGTATAGCTACCTCTCTTGCTTTTACTAAAATTGTTGTATTCATTGCAAATAAACTGTTCTTGTTTCATTTAAAAAAAAAAAAAAAAAAAAAAAAAAAAAAACTCATTAAGTTCCTGTTTCACCAAGAGTTTGGAGAAGAATCCAACCATATTAAATATTACTAGTTATTGAAGCCCGTACTAAGCCGGCCCAAACTCAATATAAAAGTAGATATTTTAACTAAAAAATATAATTTGTGTTAGTACAAGTGTACAACAACAACAACAACAACAACCATATACCTATCAGTAGTCCTACAAGTGGGTAGTTATATAAAAGCAAAATTTTCATTTCACTCCTTTAATATTTTAACTTCCATTTTGATAAAATTATTTACTTCAAATCAAATGCGGAGCCAGAATTTGACATTTATAACTTATGTATCCTAATTTTCTGAAGTTATTTAGTTCTAAATAAATAATCTATACATAGTTAATGAACTTTTAAGACAAATATATAATTTAACTTGTGCAGCGGATGGAGTTGCTCCTCTCTTAATTATGGATTAGGGGTTCGAACATGGATATGGAAAAAATCTTTGGAGGAAGCGTTCCCTCCGAATAGGCGCGATACAGTGCTAATTATCTAGATTAATTGGGCTCAAATGCGGATATCGAGCACAAACCAGAAAATCAAAGAACATGAAAAATGAGGTAGAAGGTTCGATAGCTTTTGAAAGTAGACCTTAAAAATAAAAAATAAAAAAATTGACTTAAATAAATAAGATTAGGACCTAAAAGTAATTAATTAAATTTTTTTAAAAAGAATTAGAAATTATTGTGAGGATTACAAAAGTCCCCAGGTTCGATAGCTTTTGAAAAGTAGACCTTAAAAATAAAAAATAAAAAAATTGACTTAAATAAATAAGATTAGGACATAAAAGTAATTAATTAAATTTTTTTAAAAAGAATTAGAAATTATTGTGAGGACTACAAAAGTCCCTGCGTTCGATAAAAAGTAGACCAAAAAATTTACTTAAATAAATAGAATGAGGACATAAAAGTAATTAATTAAATTTTTTTTAAAAATTTGAGAAACTCTTGTGAGGACTACAAAAGTCCTCACATTCCCTCTTATATTATATAGTAATGTATGCATTTTTATATGGGAAAAGAATATGGATGCGCACTAAAGACAAAATAATTACATATTTATACCCACTTTACTTCGTGCCACCCAATCTAATTACCCTTTTTCGTCTGCCATATTGTCTTTTGTGGTTTGTCCTTTTTTTGTTTTATTTTAGGAATGCTTCAGGGCTTGCTTTCACTTCCTTTCTTCTTCTTTTTTGTTCTTTTTTTCTTTATTTTTCGTTTTAAAAAAAAAAAAAATATATATATATATATATATATATATATATATATATATATATATATATATAGTAGCTAATTATTTTTAGATTAATAAGACACACACAAAAAAAAAAGTTAAACTACAACAAGAAGTAATTAAGAAAAATAGAAAAAATCACTAGCTTATTTATTAAAATCTAAATTAATAGAAAATCTATTTTATATAAGTCAATTTCTTTTTTCTCCTTTTCTAATTTCATGTAATTTTTTTTTATTTCCTTTTTTCTCATAATCTAATTCTACACACCTTTTGACGATTTTTTTTTTCTATATAAATAAAAAAATTAAGCGATATATATATATATATATATATATATATATATATATATATATATATATATATATATATATATATATTTTTTTAAGAGTGAGTTTTACTCACTCTTCGTCGTTTTTTTCCCCTATTCATAAATAAAAATTTTGGCCCCCCAATATGGGGTCCAATTAAAAAAAAAATTTCCCCCCCCCCCCAAATATTAAATAGGCCCACAAAATAAAAAATAAAAAATTGTAAAAAAAAAAAAATATTTTTGGGTCCCCCTAAAAAAGTGAAACCCATCACATCCAAACTCATGGGAAAAAAATTTTTTTTTTTTTTTTTTGATTGATTAATAAAAAAAAATGAATCCCGTTTTAAAAAAAAATAAACAATGTTAAAAAAAAAATTGTGGGCCTCATATTAAACACCATGTGTATCGGTAGAGAGGAACACTAATATAATAAAATTTTAAATACGGAGCACAAACTACAATTTTATATTAATCGTGGATGAACATAGTATCCCATATTGACAAAATCAAGCAATATATATATATAAAAAAAGAGTTAATCTCATATTAAAAAATAAACAATGTCAAAAAAAAAGTTCGTCTTTGTATTCTTAATGTGGCACTAATATAATAAAGTTTTTTATTGCACAATAAAATGAGTTAAGGGAAAAATATTTACTAAAAATTTAAAAATAGAAGTTCTTCATGGCCCCATATTAAACACCAAATATCAAAAAAAAAAAGTGGTTAAAATGATAATCTTAAAAAAAATTATATATATTAAACAACAACTATATTAAAAAAATGAATCCCATATTGAAAAAACAAACAATGTTAAAAAAAAGTGCTTAGAAAATCAAACAATTAAATCAATAATGATGGATTCATGCTACATGCGTATCAACCCATTACTATGGGAGCACATGAAATTTTTTACAACAACATACTTAAAATACTTATATATTAAAATAAGATAGAATTTAATTACTTTTTTTTTTCCTTACTCTAATAAATGTGAAAAGAGATTAATGTCATAAAAGAAAAAATAATATTAAATAGAGATCAAATAATTAATAAGGTAAATTAGTGAACCAATTCTAATTGACGTTTCCTTAAAAACAAAAAAAACAACATGACAAAAAATGAGTTAAACAAAAAATATTTACTAAAAAAAAAAAATAGAAATTCTTCATTTAAAAAATCAGAAAATCAAATTTCTACTTCGTTTCATCTTAAACATATAAAATTAATATAATAATTTGAATTAGAATTATCCAAATCAAATTTTGATAAAAAAAATTATATGTATTACTGGGTTTATTACTACCGTATAGAAGAGCCCTTTTATAAAAAAAAAGCAACAAAAAATCCGTATTCGGTCCTATTTTTTTACTTAAGAGTAAAAAAAGTGGACCCTTTATATTACCAACTCTTCTAAAAAAAAGATAGAAATGCTTTATTATATTTTTTATGTTTACTAAAATAAATATACTTAAAATATATATATATATTTAAAAAATAACATACAATTTAATTACTTTTTTTTTATTTTTATTCTTACTCTAATAAATGTGAAAAGAGATTAATATCAAATGAAGATCAAATAATGAATAAGATAAATTAGTCAAATTATAATTTAATTCGCGTTTCTTTAAAAACCATGCAAAAGACAACATGACAAGTAAATCGCTAAACCGAGAATATTTACAAAAAATTAAAAAATAGCATTTCTTCGTTTAAATAAAAATTAATTTCTACTTTGTTTTAGTTTCAAACATGTAAAATTAATTTAATAATTTGAATTAGAATTATCCAAATCAAAATTTGATAAAAAATAATAAGTATTTTACACTTTTAAATTAATCGAATTAAAATTGAAAGTATCAACCGATGCTTAAATATTATATTATTTTATCTCAAAGAGAAGAAAATAGTTTTCTTTTAAACAAATCTTCTCTTTTAAAAAGTATTAATAAATTTTCGTAGCAAACACGAATAAAATAAAAAGTCTTAGATATGGAGCACAAACTACAATATTATATTAATCGTATTTTGAACATAGTATGTATGTATATATATATATATATATATATCTATATATACAACTACAATTACATAGATACCTATGTCCGAAATGTTGAGCCGCGCGCGGCACGGGCATAGGCACATCTATATATATATATATATATATATATATATATATATATATATATATAGAGAGAGAGAGAGAGAGAGAGAGAGAGAGAGTGTATATATATTTCTATATCTCAAAACAACTTTTTTTTAGCATATACTATACCAAATCAGTAGCAATTAAAGTATACTATTGCAATATACTATGATACCAACATGATATGTATCATATACTACTAAGGTATCATAAAAGATTAGATCATTTCTTCAAAAAATTACTACTCAGTCCTCTATTATACTCACATGGTATATCATATACTGATAGAGTATCATAAAAGATTGTATCATTCCTTCAAGATAAACATTCATCGGTCCTCTATGATACCTACACGGTATAAACCATATGACATATACTAACAGGGTATCATAGCGGACAGGTTCATTCCTTCAAGAAAAACACAACTCTATCGTCTATGATACTCACGTGGCATATATCATATACTATATACTAATAGGGTATCATAGAGGACAAGTTCATTCCTTCAAAAAAAACACAACTCAATCATCTATGATACCATCATGGTATATCATATACTAAAAGGGCATCATAGATAACAGATTCATTCCAATAATGCTCAATTGTCTATGATGCTCATACGGGATGTATCATATACTGATAGGATATCATAGAGTATTGATCCATTTGTTGAAGAAAAGCATGCCTCGGACCTCTATGATACCCGCATGGTATATATCATATACTATATACTAACAGGGTAACATAGAGGACAGGTTCATTACTTCAAGAAAAACACACCTCAATCAACTATGATACCCACATGATATATCATATACTAGCAAGACATCATAAATTATTGATTCTTTCCTTCAACACAAAAACACTTATCAGTCCTCTATGCCACTCACATGGCATATATCATATACTGACAAAATATCATAAAGGATTGATCCAAAAAAATTTTAAAACAAATTCTCGGTCTTTTATGATACCTACATGGTATACCATATACCGACAGAGTATCATGAAGGACTGATTCTCCATGATATCCACATGGTCTATATTATACTAGCAGGGTATCACATAGGACTAATTAATTCCTTAAAAAAACTCATGAATCCTTTATGATACTCATATGAAATATATCATCTATTGACAGGTTATCATAAAGGACAAGTTCATTCGTTCAATAGAAAAAAAAATCATAAAAGAAAAATACAACAAAAAGAGTTTTATTTTAATATTTTAATTTTTATATAACTTTTAGCAAATTTTATTTTGGAAAAACTACAAAAAGTAGGGTCCTATTTTAAATATAAATTTTATTTCCATTTTCAAAAGATACTTTATAAAAATATATTTTCTATCAATTTAGGTTTTAATAAATAAATTAGTGATTTTAGTTGTTTTTTTTAATTATTACTTGTTGTAGTCTAATTATTTAATTATATTTTTATTAATGTAAAATAATTAGTAAATGTTTTTATTTTTTTATATATTTTAAATATTTAAAAAGAACAAAAGAAGAGAAAAGACAGAAATATGAAAACGCACAAAATTAAAAAAAAAAATTGACTTAAAATAACCTAACCATAAAAGGAAAAGAATATGAAAGGAAAAAAAAAAACCAACTAGATAAAGAAATTAAAAGAGAGCGAGACAGCAAAAATTGAAGCCGAAAAGAAAGAATCTGACGCCTTGTCGTTGAACGTTGTCACGCTTCGTATCTTTCTTGTAGTTTCTTGTCCTTTAATTTCTGTTATTATCTGGTATGTCTTGTATTTCGACTGTCGTGTGATTTTGTGGTAGTTACATTATTTTTGCTTCTTTCCAAACTGCTTTTTCATGCTTTAGTTAGTAGGCGTTTGGACATGCTATTTCATGTCATGAGATAAAATCAGCGTATGGACATACGATTTCATCTCATGATTTCATCTCATGAGATGAAATCCCAAATCATCTAAAAAGGCATGATTTGGGATTTTAAATCATGATTTCAAAATTTTTAAATGTAAAACCTGACCTATAAGTTCATATTTTGTAAAAAAGGCCCATAAGTTGATAGATATTTTTAACAATTACTCCCACCAACCATTTACCAACCTTTATTTGTGTTCTAACTTCTATCAAGGATTATATTAAAGAGTAGTTACATTACTATTCATGTTAAATTTTCTTTTTTATTGAACTAAAGTTTGATCAATTGATGTTGTATTTTTTAGAAAGGCCTTCTAGTAGAGTAATAATTTTGTTATGAACTATGACTTGCTCATTTGGTCAGATTGTATAAGAATTGAGAAAGTTTTGATAGTTTTCACAACTTGTGGGTTTTTATGTCTATAAGAAAAAATACAACTTAAGAAATTCAAATTACATGTTCAAACATGATTTCATCTCATGGTTCTAAATCATGATTTCAAATCATGTCCAAACGACTCCTTAGTATTTTGTCATTGCTTCTTTACTTCTGCTATTTCCTTTTCCGGTCTGCTTTGATTTGCTTTTCTCTGAGCCGTGGGACTATTGGAAACAACCTCTCTACCTATGGTAGGGGTAAGATCTGCGTACACTCTACCCTCCCCAGACTTCACTAGTAGGATTACATTAGATATATTGTTGTTGTTGTTCAATTCAGATGAATATGCAAAACAGGATTGTTAGCGAAACTATAGCCCCAGAAGTATTCTTCTCATTGATTTCACTCTTAAGCTTGGCCTACTCATTCTTGATTAAGTGTTAGTGTTAAATTAATATTTTACATTCTTGTAATAATTTAGTAATCAACAATCAACTTTTTGAAAAATACTTGAATAAACATTTGGTGTTAGTTAATTCTAATAACAGTTAATCATAAGTCTGTGCGGGTTCAACACTCAGACTTAATCACTTTATTACTTGGGATCACGTAGACTTGTGTGTGCGTTTGGGAGCAACAATGGGCTTATAGCTCGACCTTCTACAACTTCTACAAAGGTAAATATTTAACAAAGAAAACAACAATTACAATATTTATTATACCATGGCAATAACCTTCACAATTTTTCCGCTAACACCATTGATAAACAATGTGGCAGTTTCTGTTTGAAGTACATAAACATATAGCTAAGCTGATTCTTCATGGCTTTATCAGTTCATCAGTAAATGAGAACAGACAAAGAAAAAATCTTTCTTTTCCCTATTCTACAATATGAAGATAATAAGATCATCACTGTTCTGTTCTTAATCATTTGGCAAGTGTTAGCTCAAGAGTAAATTCTTTTCCAATAAGAACTGATAGACCTGTTATCTCCAAAACACCAGATGCAAATTTTGTTCTAATTCTTGAATATAAATGCCTTTTGCCCACCATTTTAGTGTTCAAATTATATGGACTTATTTTACTCACCCCTTTCTTCAGTCCAACAAAAGTCACTCTGTGTATGGTCCAATTCTTACTCATAGCAAACTCTTCATTCATGACCTTTGATCTGAGATATAACTTCCTGTTCACAACATAAGTGTGAAATTTCACTAAACTCCACTTTCCACTCTCTCCTCCCATTTCAACGTCCTCGCCATCGTCCAAAAATACTTCGCCTGAACTATTTCCCATGTTGTTGAGGGCAACAAGAAGTTCAAACGGGGTATCCCGGGCTGCCCTTGTTGTCATTGCTTCACCTTGCATAGCCAGTATATGTCCTTCCCGGAGGTGTACATTGATATGATCGGGTGGTGCATCAAGGCTGATATAGCTACCGGACTTCATGTTCACGGAGTTTGAATAGTTGAAGAGGTCGAACCAGGTACCCGATGGAAAATACGCGTTAACTGAAACCGCTCCAGATGTCAACACTGGGGAAATCATTAATCCCTTACCAATGAGAAATTGTGAGTTGATTTCATAAGTGTTTGTGTCATCGGGAAATGAAAAGAAAAGGGGACGTGCTATAGGGACGCCTCGGGAATGTGCCTCGAACATTAGCGTGTAGAAGTATGGTAAGAGCCGGTAGCGTAGTCCGAGCACTTTTCGGGCTGTTGCAGATACTGAATCCCAGATGTATAGCTCTTGATGGCTAGAAAACTTGTCAGAGTGGTCTCTTGCAAAGGGATAAAATGCACCTACCTACATCCGACGAGATGTTGATCATCAGATATCAGAAAAGTATCAAACTTCAATTTGAATTTTGAATTGAATAAAATATCGACCTTCTGTTTTCATGGAGCACAACTTGTGTTCCCCTGAATAGAACATAGAATGAAAATAAAACAATAAAAGAGAAGAAAGATGGATATTATAGATATCTCCACATGTGTTTAAGCCATACAAACCTCCTTTTCTAATACACTTCACAATCGTATTCTAGTCAAAAATCCATAAATAAAATCTCTAATTAACATATGAACTCCAGCTTGTGTATGAATATTTTAAGGAAAGCATTACAACTCAATTCATATATTTATGAAGACCAACATATTGCAGAGGATTCTTCATTAGATTGATAGCACAGTTTTTTTTTTGATAAAGTAGATTGATAGCACAGTTAACAGAAAAAGTAGACTCCCTGGACCAGTTGCGCACGGAAGCGAAGCTAGGATTTTTGAGTTTATGAAATCTGGATTCTAAAAAAAGACAGCTTACTGGGTTTTGGATAAATTATTTACATATTAAGTGAATTTTTAAACACAAATACAGAGTCTGGGCAAAACTACTGGGTTCTGCCAAATCCGTAAATAGGCTTGTACACTTGCACACTCATGATTTTAAGGTCATGGGTCCCAGAGGCGGATCTAGGATTTATATTGAATGAGTTTAGGAATCTGGTTTTGGACAGTGACCTCAAGTTGATATGCAATAATAACCGACAATTTAATGATTATCAATATTCAATATACAGTTAAATAGTGAAAGAAGAACCATCATATAGGCTAATTTGGAACTTCTGGACAAAAATCATAGACTTTCAATGTATGCAGCAAAGGCAAAATACTTCTTTAAAGACAAAAGAACTGGTACCTGAATCCAGCGGCGACATAATTCTTCAGTAGTATTTTTACCGAAACCACATATATCAGCTCCAACCATGGGAATCCCAAACAATCCAGAATTTAAAATGCCAGGAATACTATAAGCCAAGTCATCCCATGTAGCTGCATTATCTCCGGTCCAATGTGCTGTGTACTTGCCAGCACCCACAAAAGAAGATCTGCTAAGTATAAATGGCCTTTTACCAGTAACGTCAATTAAAGCAGCATTGGTTGTTTTAGCTTCGAGGAATCCATAGAGGTTATGAACATTGTACTCTAAGGTGTTCCCGAAATGTACTGATGTTGCTGGGACCGTCTTCTCATTTATTGGACGTAAGGTTCCAGAGTTATTGATCTTATAAGGAGGGTTGTCAATGGTAGAAGATGGGCTTGGGGGAGAAGAAATGAAGTTTGATAACTCATTCATGTCAAGCCAGAGCCCATCAACAGCGAGAAGGTCATGGAAAATTCTGATTTCGTTACTCCAGAAGACTCTGCCTCGGGGATTTATGAAATCGGGAAAGTAGACTTTTCCAGGCCAAACTTCACCAAGATAAGGGATACCATCACATTTGATGAAAATGTCCGCTTCCATCCCTCTCTTGTATGTCTCGTATGAGCTATTTATGCTGATCCCTGTGAAAAAGAACATTGAGATCATAAAAGAAACAAGAGTATTTGGGCTTTGATTAAGTAATTTGGCCCAATATCGTTGCAATTTCTCAACTTCTACATTGATTTAAGTATAAACAGAAAGGCAAAAGCGCAAAAAGCTCAAAGGTCCATTCAGATGCGGATCTAGGATTTAAGTTTTATGGGTTCAATATCTAAGGTTATTAGAGTTAAACCCATTATATCTTTGAAGTTATGGGTTCACATTTACTATTTGTTACAATTTTTGTGAATTTTCACATATAAATTATGCTCTGCATCGAAAATACTGGGTTCAGATGAACCTGACATCGATATGCTACATCCGCCTCGGGGTCCATTGGGGCTTTAAGTGCAAATCGCAAATAAAGCACGGAGTTTAATGAAGAAAGGCGTAAATGGAGGAAAACCCACAGATATGCATATGTAGTCCTGACCAGTATTATGAAAAACAAATATATGGACAAAGAAATTGAAGAAAAAAAAAATAACGATAAAATGAAATATCAATTGTTTAGTGTCGTCTCTTCATGATTATGCTCATTGCCAAGGAAAAGTATGCCTTCGAGCCTTGATGACGATACTGAAGTGCCCGCTTAGCGAGGCAAAGTGCACAACATGTTCTGCAACTCGCTTTAGGGCTAAGAGCGCTTTAAGTGCACCTTTGGCAGCATTGAGTATAAATATCAACAGAAGCAAGAAAATTCAACAGGTCAAAACTCACCTGGATCCAATATGAGAACAAATTTCTGGCCATTGTGATGAAGTGCATCGACAAATTTCTTCATCTGGTCAAGAGGGAAATTGATCGGATCAAGTGTGAAATCCTTATAGGCATCCATATGATCAATATCTGTCCACATGACCTCAAGAGGGATCTGAGCTTTTGCATAGCCAGCTACCACATTCTTAACTTCAGTAACATCTTTATAACCATAACGGCATTGGTGAAAGCCTGTGAAGAAAAAATTGCAATAGTTTGCATGAAAGAACAATTACACGAATTCATGCCAAGCTACAAAAAAAAAAATTAAACATAAAATTGAGAAGTGTGTGAACCAAGCAGTTAGAGGAGATTATGTGTGAAGTACTAAACAAAATTCAAAAGAATCTCTGTGGATTCTTTAAACAGATCATGTTTCTTTTGCTACTCTGGGATAGTTTTTCCATTTCAATTCTAATTATGGTGTCAGTACAATTCAATCATCAAAAAGTTTAATGTGTCTGTAAAAGTACACTGTGAAACTGCCTTAGTTGATTTGGTAGCGAACCCTAGATATGCCTTTAGAAAGTTTTTGCTGAATAACTTTACCAAGAAAAAATTGTAAGATGTTCCCTCTTACTGGCCTCCCAAGTATGATCTACTTCATAGCAGTTATTTTATTACAAGATGAAATCACGTTAGAAATCATTGCTTTTTCAGTGTCTACCATTGAAAAGCTAGAGTACCTGTATTAACTTTCTAAAGTCTAAGGGCTTGGGAGAAAGAGTAGCTGTAAATTAGCCGTGCATTCACGAGTTGAGGAGAATGAGGTAGCTGAAGCACTGATCATTACCAAAGTAAACTATCTGCAAGATGAATTTTATAATAATTCACTTAAAGACTGTGTTGCTCAGACTCTTCAAAATGTCGGCAGGTGCATGTCCAAAAGAATAGTATTTTTGGAGGTTACGACACGGGTGAATCAGCATTTTTGCAGAGTTTGAGCAACATAGTTTAAAGACAGTGCTTGTTAGTTCTTGTTGACTATCATCAGTATATACACTCCAACACATTTCAAAAGGACATATGAGATCAACAACTAGCAAAAACACTACGAAATAACAGGTAATTCACTAGTTTAATTACGCACCAAGAGACCAGTATGGCATAGGTGCTGGGCGGCCAATGAGCTCTGTGTACTGTTCCATGACCAATTCTGGCACAGGACCAGCAAAGAAGTACAAATCAATGATCCCTCCAATCACCTTGTAAGTAATTCTGTCACCAGCATATAGAATATCCATCCCGTTACTATTGAACAACAAAACCCCGTGACTAGTCCCCACGCCAGGATGAGACCTGACGTCCATGTAAAAAGGATGGGACCCATACAAGTTGAGATCAACATTTGCACTAGCAATATCAGCATTCCAAAGAGTTAATGTCTGGTTATGCTTGAGCTTAAATGTTCTTTTAGTATGCTCCCCAAGCCCGTAGATTGATGACCTATTAGCTGGCAATGCAGAGGACAATTGAAGGTACTGGTCCTTGAATATGAGGAACGTGTCCGGATAATCTTTTTTAGGTGAGGTGTCAAAAAGGACGTCACCTGAGGAGCGACGCTTGATGGTAAAGCCAAAAGGGGTAGTGTTGTAGAGAGTGAAACTAAGGTCAGAAATGGTGTTTGTATGGAAGTAATGTGTGTCTTCCAATAATGGAAGTGACGAAAAAGAATGTTTTTCCAAGAGTGAGCTGCGGGGGGTTGAATGAGTTTCGCGAGCAATAAATTCTCGAGGAACTTCCCATCTTTCATGATCTGCATCTGTAATTCTGACTCGCAAACGATCTTTCTTCTCAAAACTGCAAAATCCATCAACATGTAAAACAGGAAAAAGGCTAATTGTTATTTCTTGCTTCCACTAATAGTAGTTCACAATGCTAAGTTTTTGGAAATTTGGATACATGGAAGATCTTGGAAACATGATTTTTCAATTATAGAAAAGACAGACCTGAAAACATTACTAAATTCTTTTTCTTTTCTTTTTTCCAACCTTTTTGGTTATCCGTTGTGTCACTTTTCACTCCAAACTTTTTTTTAAAAGAAAAACAAGTTCAGACCAGTTTTTTAAGTGGAAAAAAAAAAAAAAAATTACTCACAGAATTTTAACCCTTTTTTCAAGTAAAATGTATGACAAAATACAACTTCAACTACGAAATAACCTTTTTCAAATTCAAATACTACTCTTTTTCAAATATCACTAGATTCATGTGCAAAAAGCTGACTTGATGGACAACAACAACAACAAAAAACCAGTGCAACCCCAAAAGTGGGGTCTAGAAAGGATAGTGTGTATGCATACCTTATCTTGGAAGAAATAACAAAAGTGAAAGAAGTCACGACAAATTACTAAAGATAGCATGACAAAGCATTTTGAAAAGAAAAAAAAAACAGTAACTACAACAAAAAACTAATACGATAATCGAAGTACAAGAATCAACAGAAATCGATAGAACAAGAAATTACAAGAGTAAAAAGACTTAAAAATTGATGAAATTTCAATAAATAAGGATGTAATGTAAATCATTACCAAGCAGTAAGGATGAGATTTTGAATGTCAGGTCCAAAAACAGATGAACTTTTGATGAGTTGAAGACTAGCAGTCAACGTTCTACCAGATGAGTCAACGCTTACTGATTTAACATTGTAACCATATCCAACTGGTTCAGTTTTTGTTAGTGCAAACAATGAAGCCAAGATAATGAAGAACAAGAGACAATTATAGAGAATAACAGTACAAGATTGTTTGGATTTCTCAGTGTGTGTGTTCATTGTCTAGTAGAGAAGAGAAAGTGATGAAGAGAATAATAATAATCCAATTTTGATGTGTGATATTTTATAGGAAATGTAAGGTACTATGGTCAGTCCAAAATCATTATAGTAAACGACTGGGCCTTGGGATACCGAAAATATGGCATTATCGTTCAATGGTCCCAGACTCAACCACCATGTTCAGCTTCACTTTCTTTCTTTCTTTCTTTCTTTTTTTTTTTAAATTTTTTTATTACATAAAAAAAATGTTCTCTCTGGGTAATGAACCTTGAACACTAGAGAGAATTTAAAACAGCCTGGGCCGCTTGAGCTAATATTTTGAATTTATTTAGGGTGTTCAAAAATTATATATGTACGCAACTACAGAAAATCTACTCTATAGATACCGTGTAATTTTTTGCCAATGACGTTCGGGTGAACACCCTACGCACCCTCTAAATTCGCTCGTGAGTGCTCCTTACCAAGGATTTTTACATATCTAGAATTTGAACTAAAACCTCTGATTAAGGGAAAAACAGCTTCTTCCGCTTCATCACATCTTTTGGTGGTACTTCACATTAAACATATGAAGTCAAGATATTTAAATTTTATCACCGCTTTTGATATTTATGTAAAATTGGTCATTTTAAGTTTAATATAAAAAATTTAAGTTGAGCGCAGAAGTAGTAAAAAGACGTTGGTAAGCGGAACCAAAATCGATGTACTACGACATGCGAGTGATACTAGATCAGTATGACTTTATGTTATGTTCAATCGACCTGTCATGTTGATACCAGATCAGTATGACTTTATGTTATGTTCAATCGACCTGTCATGTTGGATTACAATAATCTGTTAGCATATTGTCATGATTCTAAAGGAGTTAATTATTTAAATGGTCACTCAAACTATTGAATTACTTAGTAAAGTCATATTTCCTTTAATTGTAATAGGATAGTTACTTAACTATGCCTATGGCACTCACCAGATTACTCAACCATCTAAATATCTATTTTACCCTCTAAATTATTAACCTTTGTAATTTTTTACCTTTTTAATATTCTAATACATTTGTTCTCTTTTTCATCTATAGTATGGATCCACTTGTAGAGCTATTTAATTTTATTCATAAAGTAAAAGAAACTTTCAAGCTTATATAATATTGGAATTATAAATTAATGGAGCATAGTAAAAAAAAATTAATTTGTTCATAACATTAATTTTAATAATAACTATAGGGATCTAGTAGCTGAACTTTCACCTTGTTGATGAGGGTTCAAATCCCCATGTTGTAATCCCCTCCCCCATTTCCCCTTCCTCTGCCCCTAATGTAATAAATTTTTTTATTTTTTTAATAATAACAGCAAAATCTCAAAAAATTACATAATTGAGAATGAAAGTGAATAAAAGCTTATAAAACATATATTTAATGCATGTAATAGTTGTCTCAAATTATTTGTCTTTTTAAAAGCTCAAGATAAAATTAACTACTACTCTCTACCCCAAAATAAGTGTCACTTTAGCAAAAACACATTGTCCCAAAACAAGTTAGCTTTAGGAATTTCATGACAAAAAATAGTAATTGTTTCCAATTATACCGTTATATTAAAGAACTACTTCTTCTTAATACTCCCTCCATCCATTTTTACTTGTCCTGTATACTAAAAATAGATGTCCACTTTTACTTGTCCAGTTCAGAAAACTAAGAGATAATTGAGTACCATTTCATACTTATTTTGCCCTTATTATTAATTATTGAGTTCGAAACTTCAAGGAATTTTTAGTGGCAGCACAACTTTTAAAGTATGTTTGATTCATTTCAATCATTAGATGATTTGGTAATAATTAGGGGTGATATAGTAAATTTATTATAGCTTTTTAAGGGGTGTGTCAAGTCAATACATGACAAGAAAAAATGGATTACCTTCTATATACAGTGTAATTTTTTGTCGAGGGGGTTCGGGTGAACACCCTTCCGCCTCCCTAGATTCGCCCGTCTGTAATCATTTCACTATGTATCAGGTGATGGGGGCAGGATTTTCATGAAGGGATTCATCATCTACAATATACATTAAAAAAAAAAAAATTGTGATCTCATATAGACAGTATGATTTTCTAGTCACGGGGATTTGAATGAACCCCCTCCAGCCCCTCAAGCTACGCCCCTGCATGTGTCTGCATCTTCCCACCATGTACTAAGTACATGTTGACTTTGCCCATTGAGGCATAAACAGATGAGAAGAAATCACTTTTTTCTATTGCTTCGTCTTGAAATTGAACTCTGATCTCTTATGATTATCATTTCATCTTCATTAACAGCTATGAGATGCCTTTGGATAACTTGAAGTTTGTTCTAGAGTGTTATGGAGGAAAATGTTTTTCTTTTTTCCCACATTCAGCTGGTCAATTTTCCAGGAATGTTTTAAAGATGAGAAAAATGACTTCCCTAGTGAAAGTAGGGAAAATGAGTTTCACAAGTGACATTCCACATTATTGTGTCCTCCCACCCTCCAACACACCTCATCTTCATCCACACCCTAGTGTTATCATTTTTCACTCTTTTTTCGGGTGCTAGAGCTCTTAATTTGGCTGCAGCGAAATTTTACATGAACTATGCTCTGTCATTCTAATTACATGGACTATGCTATTAAGGACCTGACGCGGCATGAATTCTAATTAGTCAGGCTAGTGGGTCCGAATACCAGCTGGTTATTGAAGAAAAGGGCAAAAGAGAATAATTTGAATATGAACTCGGTCCATGTTATAGGCTTGTAGCTCTACCTTCTACAACTAAAGAGGCCAATAACAAACAATAATAGAATTAGAATATTTATTATAACATGGCAATAACCTTCCAACTTTTTCTGCTAACTCCATTGATGAACAATGTGGCAGTTTTGTTTGAAGTACATAAACATTAGCTAAGCTGATTCTTCATGGCTTTATCAGTTCATCAGTAAATGAGAACAGACAAAGAAAAATCTTTATTTTCCCTGTTCTACAATATGAAGATAATAAGATCATCACTGTTCTGTTCTTAATCATTTGGCAAGTGTTAGCTCAAGACTAAATTCTTTTCCAATAAGAACTGATAGAGCTGTCATCTCCAAAACACCAGATGCAAATTTTGTTCTAATTCTTGAGTATAAATGCCTTTTGCCCACCGTTTTAGTGTTCAAATTATATGCACTTATTTTACTCACCCCTTTCTTCAGTCCAAGAAAAGTCACTTTGTGTATGGTCCAATTCTTACTCAAAGCAAACTCTTCATTCATAACATTTGATCTGAGATATAACTTATTGTTCACAAGACAAGTGTGAAATTTCACTAAACTCCACTTTCCACGCTCTCCTCCCATGTCAACGTCCTCGCCATCATCCAAAAATACTTCGCCTGAACTATTTCCCATGTTGTTGAGGGCAACAAGAAGTTCAAACGGAGTATCCCGGGCTTCCCTTGTTGTCATTGCTTCACCTTGCATCGGCAGCATATTTCCCTCCCGGAGGTGTACGTTGATATGATCGGGTGGTGCATCAAGGCTGATGTAGCTACCAGACTTCATATTCACGTAGTTTGAATAGTTGAAGAGGTCGAACCAGGTACCGGATGGAAAATACGCGTTAACTGAAACTGCTCCAGATGTCAGCACTGGGGATATCATTAACCCCTTACCAAGGAGAAACTGAGAGTTGATCTCATAAGTGTTTGTGTCCTCGGGGAATGAAAAGAAAAGGGGCTGCGCTATAGGGACGCCTCGGGAATGTGCCTCGAACATCAGCGTATAGAAGTATGGTAAAAGCCGGTAGCGAAGTCCAAGCACCTTTCTGGCTGTTGCAGCTACGGTATCCCAGATATATAGCTCTTGATGGATAGTACCCTTATCGGTGTGGTCCCTTGAAAAGGGATAAAATGCACCTACCTACATTCCACAAGATGTTGATTATTATCAGCTATCAAAAAAGTATCATACTTGAATTTGAATTTTGAATGGAATAGAAAATTGACATTCTGTTTTGATAGGCACAACTTGTGTTCCCCCGATTAGAACATAAAGCACAATAAAACAATACTCCCTCGATCCCACCTTATGTGACATTCTTTCCTTATTAGTCAGTCCCGAAAAGATTGACACCTTTCTATAATTAGTAACAATTAATCTTTACACTTTCCATCTTATCCTTAATGATATAATTTATAGCCACACAAATATCTGTGTCTTATTTTGGACCACAAGTTTCAAAAGTTTTCCTTTCATTTTTAAAATTTGCACTCAATCAAACACCTTCACATAAATTGAGACGGAGGGATTAAAAGAAAAGAAAGACGGATATTATAGATATCTCACACATGTTTAAGCCATACAAACTTTCTTTTCTAATACACTTCAAAATCGTATTCTATTAAAAAATCTGTAAAACGAAATCTCTAATTAACATATGAGCATTTTAAGGAAAGCATTAAAACTCTAATTCATATATTTATGAAAACGAACATATTGCAGAGGATTCTTCATTAACTTTATAAAAAGAGACGGATCTAGGATTTATATTGAATGAGTTCTGGACAGTGACCTCAAGTTGATATGCAATAATAACCGACAAGATAACGAGTATCAATATTAAATATACATTTAAATAGTAAAAGAAGAACCATCATAGGGGCTACTTTTGAAACTTCTGGAAAAAAATCATAAACTTCCAATATATGCAGCAAACGCAAAAGAACTTGTACCTGAATCCAACGGCGGCATAATTCTTCATTAGTATCTCTCTGAAATCCACATATATCAGCTCCAACCATGGGAATCCCAAACAATCCAGAATTTAAAATGCTGGGAATACTATAAACCAAGTCACTCCAATTGGCTGCAATATCTCCGGTCCAATGTGCTGTGTAATTGCCAGCACCGACAAAAGTAGACCTGCTAAGTATAAACGGCCTTTTACCAGTAACATTAACTAAAGCAGCATTGGTCGTTTTAGCTTCGAGGAATCCATAGAGGTTATGAACATTGTACTCTAAGGTGTTCCCGAAATGTACTGATGTTGCTGGGACCGTGCTCTCGTTTATTGGACTTAAGGCTCCATAGTTATTGATCTTATAAGGAGGGTTGTCAATGGTAGAAGATGGGCTAGGAGGAGAAGAATTGAAGTTTGATAACTCGTTAGAATTGAAGTTTGATAACTCGTTCATGTCAATCCAGAGCCCATCAACAGGGAGAAGGTCATGGAAAATTCTGATTTCGTTACTCCAGAAGACTCTGCCTCGGGGATTTATGAAATCGGGAAAGTAGACTTTTCCAGGCCAAACTTCACCAAGATAAGGGATACCATCACGTTTGATGAAAATGTCCGCTTGCATCCCTCTCTTGTATGTCTCATATGAGCTATTTATGCTGATCCCTGTGAAAAAAAACATTGAGATCATAAAAGAAAATAGAGTTTAGTGCTTTGATCAAGTCATTTGGCCCAATATCTTTGCAATTTCTCAACTTCTACATCGATTTAAGTATAAACAGAAAGGCAAAAGCGCAAAAAACTCCAAGGTCCATTCAGAGGCGATCCAGGATTTAAGTTTATGGGTTCAATATCTAAGGTTATTAGTGTTAAACCCACTATATCTTTGAAGTTATGGGTTCACATCTACTATTTGTTGCAATTTTCGTGAATTTTTACATATAAATTATGCTCTGCGTCGAAAATGCTGGGTTCAGATGAACCTTGCGTCGATATGCTACGTCCGCCACGGGGTGCATTGGGGATTTACGCGCAAAGCACAAATAAAGCACGGAGTTTAATGAAGAAAGGCGCGAATGGAGAAAACACACAGATATGCATCTGTAGTCCTGACTAGTAATAAAAAAAATGGACAAAGAAATTGAAGAAAAAAATAACAATAAAGTGAAATATCATTTGTTTAGAGTTGTCTCTTCAGGATTATGCTCATTGGCAAGGAAAAGTATGCCTTAGAGCCTTGATGATGATACTGAAGCGCCCGCTTAGCGAGGCAAAGCGCTCAACATGTTCTGCAACTCGCTTCAGGGCTCAGCGCGCTTTAAGCGCACCTTTGGCAGCATTGAGTATAAATATCAACAGAAGCAAGAAAATTCAACATGTCAAAACTCACCTGGATCCAATATGAGAACAAATTTCTGGCCATTGTGATGAAGTGCATCGACAAATTTCTTCATCTGGTCAAGAGGGAAATTGATCGGATCAAGTGTGAAATCCTTATAGGCATCCACATGATCAATATCTATCCACATGACCTCAAGAGGGATCTGAGCTTTTGCATAACCAGCAACCACATTCTTAACTTCAGTAATATCTTTATAACCATAACGGCATTGGTGAAAGCCTGTGAAGAAAAAATTGCAATAGTTTGCATGAAAGAACAATTACACGAATTCATGCCAAGCTACAAACAAAACAAAACAAAAAAAAATTAAACATAAAATTGGGAAGTGTGTGAATCAAGCAGTTAGAGGAGATTATGCGTGAAGTACTAAACAAAATTCAAACGAATCTCTTCGGATTTTTTAAACCGATCATGTTGCTTTTGCTACTCTGGATAATATTTCCATTTCAATTTTAATTATGGTGTCAGTACAATTCAATCATCAAAAAGTTTAATGTGTCTGTAAAAGTACATTGTGAAACTGCCCTAGTTGATTCGGAAGCGAACCCCAGACATGCCTTTAGAAAGTTTTTGCTGAATGACTTTACCAAGAAAAAAGTGTTTGATGCCCCTTCTTACTGGCCTCCCAAGCATGATCTATTTCATGGTAGTTATTTACTGAACTTTCCAAAGGTAGCAACTAATCTTTGAGTAATCATAAAAGTTGCAGCAACTAATCCCCCGAGAGTGATTTCATTTAATTACCGGATGAAATCATGTCAGAATTCATCGCTTTTTCAGTGTCTACCATTGAAAAGCTAGAGTACCTTTATTAACTTTCTAAAGTCTAAGGGCTTGGGGAAAAGAGTAGCCATAAATTAGCCGTGCATTCACAAGTTGAGGAGAATGAGGTAGCTGAGGCACTGATCATTACCAAAGTAAACAATCTGCAAGATTAATTTTATATTATTAACTTAAAAGACTATGTTGCTCAAACTCTTCAAATATGTCGACAGGTGCATAACAAAAATTAGCGTATTTTTGGAGGTTACGACACGGGTGAGGCAGCATTTTTGCAGAGTTCGAGCAACATAGTTTAAAGACAGTGCTTGTTAGTTCTTGTTAACTATCATCAGTATCGAAACTCCAACCCATTTCAAAAGAGAAGGTCATGAGATCAATAACCAGCAAAAACACTACAAAATAATAGGTAATTCACTAGTTTAATTACGCACCAAAAGACCAGTATGGCATAGGTGCTGGGCGGCCAATGAGCTCTGTGTACTGTTCCATGACCAATTCTGGCACAGGACCAGCAAAGAAGTACAAATCAATGACCCCTCCAATCACCTTGTAAGTAATCCTGTCACCAGCATATAGAATATCCATCCCATTGCTGTTGAACAACAAAACCCCGTGTGTAGTCCCCACTCCAGGATGAGACCTGACGTCCATGTAAAAAGGGTGGGATCCATGCAAGTTGATATCAACATTTGCACTAGCAGTACCAGTATTCCAAAGAGTTAATGTCTGGTTATGCTTGAGCTTAAGTGTTCTTTTAGTATGCTCCCCGAGCCCGTAGATAGATGACCTATTAGCTGGCAATGAAGAGGACAATTGAAGGTACTGGTCCTTGAAGATGAGGAACGTGTCTGGAGAATCTTTTTTAGGTGAGGTGTCAAAAAGAACGTCACCTGAGGAGCGACGCTTGATGGTAAAGCCAAAAGGGGTAGTGTTGTAGAGAGTGAAACTAAGGTCGGACATGTTGTTTGTATGGAAGTAATGCGTGTCTTCCAATAATGGAAGTGACGAAAAAGAATGTTTTTCTAAGAGTGAGCTGTGGGGGGGTGAATGAGTTTCGCGGGCAATAAATTCTTGAGGAACTTCCCATCTTTCATGATCTGCATCTGTAATTCTGACTCGCAAACGATCTTTTTTCTCAAAACTGCAAAATCCATCAACATGTAAAACAAGAAAAAGGCTAATTGTTATTTCTTGCTTCCACTAACAGTAATTCACAATGCTACCTTTTGGGAAATTTGGATACATAGAAGATCTTGGAAACATGATTTTTCAATTACAGAAAAGACAGACCTCAAAACATTACTAAATTCTTTATGCTTATTTTTTCAACCTTTTTGGTTATCCGTTGTGTCACTTTTCACTCCAAACTTTTAACAAAATTCAAGTTCAGACCAGTTTTTTAAGTAAAAAAACAAAAAACAAAAAAATTACTCACAGATTTTTTACATTTTTTCAAGTAATATGCATGTGAAAACACAACTTCAACTTCCAAATAACCTTTTTCAACTTCAACTATTACTTTTTTTAAATATCAATCGGTTCATGTCCAAAAGCTGACTTAAATTTGATGGACAATAACATACCTAGTGTAATCCCACTATTGGGTATACCTTATCCTACCTTGGGAGGTAGATAGGTTGTTTTCGATAGACCCTCAGCTTAAGGAAAAATATCGCATAGCATGACAAAGCATTTTGAAAAAAAAAGAAACAGTAACTACAACAAAAAACTAATACGATAATCGAAGTACAAGAAACAACAAAAATCGAAAGACCAAGAAACTACAAGAGTAAAAAGACTTAAAAATTGATGGAATTTCAATAAATAAGGATGTAATGTAAATCATTACCATGCAGTAAGGGTGAGATTTTGAATGTCAGGTCCAAAAACAGATGAACTTTTGATGAGTTGAAGACTAGCAGTCAACGTTCTACCAGATGAGTCAACGCTTACTGATTGAACATTGTAACCATATCCAACTGGTTCATCAGCTTTTGTTAGTGCTAACAATGGAACCAAGAAAGTGAAGAACAATAGACAGTTATAGAGAATAACAGTACAAGATTGTTTGGATTTCTCAGTGAGTGTGTTCATTGTCTAGTAGAGAAAAAGTGATGAAGAGAATGATAATATCTAATTTGACGTCTGACATTTTATAGGAAACGTAAGGCATTATGGTCAGTCCAAAAGAATTAGGGGAAACTACACAAAACACCCCTAGAACCTAAACTAATTACCCATTTATGCCCCCACTTAAACTAATTACTGCCAATACCTTTTTGCATGAAATATTACCCGATTTGTTACCTCTGTTTTCTTTGTTTCTTTCTCTTAATTTCTTTTTGTATTTTTTTTGGTTACTTTCTGTTCTTTTTTTTTTATTTATTTTTTTGTCCTTTTTTTTTGGTTTTTAAGATAAAAATACTAGTTAATTGTCTTTTAAGTGTCCTTTTTTGAAGGAATGAACAAGTCCTCTATGATCCCAGAATCATTTTTTTTGTGCGGATTGCCCTTCAAAGGCACTGGTCTTTAATTTTTGCCCCTCAAATTGGTAGTCTTTAATTTTTGCCCTTACCCTAATATCCCGAGGTTCTGGGTTCGAATACCAGCTCAGTAAAAAAAAAAAAAAAAAATTTGCAAGGCAGAAGTTTGGATTCGTAAGGCAGAGTTTTGCATGCCAAACTCCGCCTTCAAACTCTACCTTAAGGTAGAAAACTCTAGCATGAGGGAGAGTTTTGCAAAACTCTGCATGAGGGAGAGTTTTGCAAAACTCTACCTGAGGCCTAACTTTGCTATGAAACTCTGTCTTGCGATTTTTTTTTACTGAGCCGAGGTTCGAACTCTAAACCTCATGGTATTAGGCGAAGGACAAAAATTAAAGACCACCAATTTGAGGGGCAAAAATTAAAGACCAATGCCTTTGAAGGATAATCGTGCAAATGACCCTCCCAGAATCAACCACCATGGTTCAACTTCGCTTTTTAAAAAAAATTCAGTATCCGCATCGGAGCCCGACTAATCTGGATTAGTGTCGCGTAGGGCCCATTTGGGGGAAGTGCTTCCTACCAACGATTTTTCATAGTAAAATTTTCATAAACGACTACCTTTTAGCTCCTTCTAATAACCTATAACTACATGTTATATATTTACAATTCGTAGCTAGATCTCCTATATTTAGCTAGTCGACCGTATACTAAAATATAGTGCAAATATAGCGGAAATACAGACGCCGGGCTAACTGAAATTGCTATATTTATGGAAACAAAATCAT
Organism: Lycium ferocissimum; assembly: GCF_029784015.1. Lineage (NCBI taxonomy): Eukaryota > Viridiplantae > Streptophyta > Magnoliopsida > Solanales > Solanaceae > Lycium > Lycium ferocissimum. The sequence goes on from NC_081347.1 coordinate 69,418,338, forward strand.
TCCAATTTAAATTAAAATCGCTTTATTGTTCACCGATTCACGCAAATATCCTCCCATTCAATATCTGATCCCATATCGCATTCAAACAGCTAACAAATTCAAAAAAATTTGAATTCAAAAAAGTACATTCATATTTTTAACGAAAAATAAAAGATTCAATGATTAGTTCATCAAAAAAAAAAATAACAATATCAAACCAGTGAACATAGCTCGATTAGAACGACGAATATATATTTGATTTCATCTGTTGAAATATCGAATTGAAGTTGAGTTCATAATTGAGGTAACAATCTTTTCACTGCAACCTTTTATTTTTTCGGCTTTTCTGAATTTTTGAATATACGAAAACTCAGATTCATAGATTCAACATATAATTTTATCAGCTAAATTGAATATAACACATTGCTGTATTCGAAAACAATAGGATAATGACTAGCGTAACTGCGTTGATCCGTCATTCTGGTTTTTGGAACGATCAGAACTATTTTGTGAATTACAAAATTGATGCTGTTGTATCCACTGATAATTGCAATTACGATGAGTTAGTTTCTACGATTACAAATCAATTAGGCGTGGATACTGTCAGGAAAATTATTTCAATAAAATATCTTGTTGGAAGGCGATTTTCAACCAATTGAAATACACAACGATATGGGAGTTCATGTGTACGTTGAGCTTAAGAGAGAAAACGAGTTAGGGATGTATCCAATGTGCGTTAGTATTCATGATTTTGATGTTGAAGATGATGCGACGGTGTAATCGTATTATTGGAGATGATGTACGTGCAAATTGGATATAGCGAGAATCGGGATGGTATGGAAGTTTGTGATTCTACGGAAAGAGAACCGTTTTTTTGTTTGAGAATGACAACAATTTGGTAATTTCGAAACCGGGAAGCGAAAGGAGTTTTTGTCGATAAATTTACCGTGATAAGGAAACTTTGAAAATTGTGATGACGAAATATGCAATTCGTGGAAGATTCAATTTCAAAACGAGAGAGATCGAATGCTATAAGGTATGTCTTTCTAAATGTATTCTGGTAACTGAAAGTGCAGATGTATTTTTGTTATATTTGTACTATATTTAGATGATTTGTTAACTTGTTTAACCAAATTTTTTATTTTAAAACGTCTGATGCAATATATTTCTGATATATTTTTTGTCTATTTCTACTGTATTTAATTGATATATTATGTACTATTTGCATTGTATGATGTAGCTATACTCTGGCATGTTGGTCGCCGGAATGTAAATGGAAGTTCAGAGCGTCGAGAATTGGGGATTCTCGAAATGTTCGGGGTTAGATTTTCGATGGCGAACATACATGTCCGTCAAGGACAAGGTGTATTCGCAACGACAAGCAAAAGAGTTGGTTTATTGGAGAAGCGGTTGTCAAGGCGAAAATAACTAACCATAAAAGGAAGATCACACCGGGATATAAAGACGATGTCAAAAATGAATTTGGCGTAGATGTTTCTTATATGATGGCATGGAGAGCTAGGAGAGAAGGCTATAAAAGATTTCGTGAGGACGGTACCGATTCATACAAGAAGTTGCCGGCGTATATATACATCCTTGATAAAACGTATCCTGGATCGCTTTGTTAAAATGCATAAATCACCGAGAAAATGAGTGTATGTATTTGTTTGTAGCACTCAAAGCATTCATAAAGGGATTCGAGTGTTGTAGACCAATAGTTGTAGTGGATGGTGCACACCTTAAATCAACGTATAATGGTACATTTGTGTCGGCAAGTACTTTGGATGGAGCAGGTATGTGTAATTCTATTGTATGAATTTTTTTTTTATAAATACAACAGTATGCTATTGATTTGCAAATAAAGCTGCTAAAAACATACTTTGCATAAATTGCTGGTGTTAATTTGTGAATAATATATGCTGAAATACACTGTAAATATGTGGTGAATATATTGTAAATATATACTGTTGTTTTAACAATAATGTTGCTAAAAACACATTGTGAGATCAAAATTCAGTTAGAATATGTGTTGAATATCTTATAAATATACACTGACTTTTGTAGGTAATATCCTACCACTAGCGTATGGTGTGATAGATTCTGAGAATAATAAGTCCTGGACGTGGTTCTTTGAACTGCTCACAAGCTTATGGTGTTAGGAAAAATATGTGTGTCGTGTCCGACCGACATGAAAGCATAATACACGTAGTTTCTAAGGTGTATCCTACTGTTCCTCATTTGGCTTGTATATGGCATTTGTGGAAAAATGTGACAAAGCAATACACAACAAACGAGTGAGGTGTTGAGTCACTATATTTTATTCCTTTGGCGAAAGCATACGGCCCAAGACGAGTTCGATAAATTAATGGAGAAGATTGGGAATGTTGATATTCGGGTAAAACGATACCTAGAAGATGTTTGAAAGGGATAAATGGTCTAGGCTTTATTCACACATTAACGAGAGGATGGACAATGAATTCGAATATAGCCGAATGTATTAATGGAAAAGCTGGTTGTCAAAAAGAGAGTTACATATTTTTGATTTCCTTGAAGAAGTGAGGAAGATGTTTGGTAGATGGAATTGCACAAATAGAAAAAATGGTACCTACACATTCACAACACTGATGAGGCGGTATCAAGAGATGTTGTCTGTCACGCCCCGAACCATGGCCTAGGCGTAACACGGCACTCGGACCTTGCTTGCATGTGTCCGAGCGAACCTCGTGGCTTGCTTGTCAACATGGGGAATCAAAACAATATACTCTTATATGATGCAATTTAAATGAATCATGAAAATGTAATTTGCGGAATAAAATCTTAAAATTATCTCATAGCATGAAAAATCATGAAAAGGTAATAGTCTGCAAACATGAAAGAATAACTGACTCTGTGAACTAATATCTATCTATGAAACCTCTAAAACATGTCTGAATACTAACTACCAGGACGTGGCCCTGGACTACCATAAACTGCATACTAATACGGACTCCATGTTGAACCCCGAGAGGAGTGGGGCTCACCAATAAGCTGATAACTGAGGTGATCCTACTGCGCATGTGTATGCTCCTGAAAATCGGTATCTGCACCGCGTGAAGTGCGGAGGCCCGGGCAAAAGGGACGTTAGTACATGGTGAATAGTACTAGTATGTAAAACCTGCTGAAATGAAGAACATGGCACAACATAGGTATAGGACGTGAACTGAAACTGAATGTAACTTGAACATGAGCATGAAACGGGAGTAAAGTCTGAAACCAGTAAATCAATGAAAATACATGTATATAAAACTTCTTGTAACGTGGGGAATGCTATAGTGTAACCGACAACATGATCTGGTACTTGCGTCCTACCAGGAGAACACCCACACCTTGCCAGGGGATATGAGATTTAAGTAATAATAAGCATGTAAGGATCAAAGCTGCATAATGAAGGTGTTGCCTCCTTGCGACAACCCTTATCCTACGGTGGCAACGTAGTTTTAGGCTATCTCAGCCTTCTCGGTTAACTAAGCAATCCCAAAAATATGAACATGATATAGTTGGCTAAGAAGCCCATGATTTTAGTGAAATAACTTGTAAATAACTTGTAATCATGATTTCAAATAACTTGTAAATAACTTGTAATATGGTTTCATGAAATATCTTGTCATAGTCTTGCAAACATGTTCTTGATTCATGAGTAATAACAATAGTTCATAATTATATATATAATTGACTTGAAAACATGCTTGTAACTTGCTACATAAAATCATAAATTTTCATATAAACATAATGAGAACACATGAGGAAGAATTCATGATTCATGGATTAAGCTAGGGTTCCTAATAACCGTAATGGAAGATTAGGAATACAATAACGAATATAGATACAAAGTTCATGTATATAAATATATAACTATACGGGCTACCAATATGTTGGGTTTAACGCCCTAGGGTTTGAACTTCATGGATATCAAGAAACGGAGCATGGGGAAGAACGTAGAGATTCCCACATGTGGATGGAAGTTCTACATACCTTAGTCGCTCCAAAACTTGAATTAAAGACTTGAGCTTTGAAGAGGATTTCCAAAATCTTGAATTCTTGAACCTTGAGATGGTTTTCTTGAAAACCCTAGTTTTAGGAATGATGATTTCTTGTTTAGATTACAAAGATATGTATTAGAATTGACTTGGAATAATTAGAGTAGGCTTACCTTGGTGTTCTTGAGGTTTGGGACTTGTTCTCTATGGATTTAGGGTGATTTTTCGTGAATGGGGTGTTAGGGAAATAAACCCCAAGCTTAAATATAACTCAAAACGCGAAATCCCGAATTTTAACCCGAAACCCGACCTTTTGCGCGATGGGTCCTCGATGCACGGGTATCGCGCGACATTCTACAGGTAAATACTCAGATTGCGCGATCGGCCCGCGATGCGGAGCCATCGCACGCGCCCGCACGCGTGACACGTATCGGTTCTGCATAGTGTTCGGTAAAATAGCCATAACTTCTTGTACATAGCTCTGTTCAAGGCCCATAATATATCGTTGGAAAGCTATTTCAAAGGGCTACAACTTTCATGTTTTAAGTTTCCTCAAATTCCCAACGGATTTTCACGAAATTCGACTGGAAGGCAGTCGTATCAAAACTTAGCCAATTCTATAGACTTTTAAACGCCTTACTATTAGCCATATTGAGACGATCATATCTCCTTGTTCCGATCTCTGATTGGCCTGTTCCTTATATCGTTAGAAAGCTATTTTTACGTACTACAACTTTCATTGAGGGTACTTTCCCAAATTCCCAACTAATCAAAGAGTTATCCTTTACCAAGTAGGCCTATCAACCATTTTCGCAAAACGTTCAAACCTTCAATTTTTCCGCTAAAACTCTAATGATATGAGTCTAACCTTAGTTCTAAGATACGGGGTGTAACATTATCTCCCCATGGGATCATTCATCCTCGAATGATGGATCATGGTTAAGAACGTGGTGGACATGGCTTGAATACATGAACATAAAAGAAACATGACGTAAAACATAAGAGTTTGACATGGTTACGTGGGAACATGGTCATGGATCATGAGAACTGAATACGTGATTACATGGAAACATGTACATGGGGAACATGAAACTGAGTACCGCCTACATGAATGAGAATCATGAAACATTTGTCCTCGATTTATGACTAGTGGTTAAGAATCGCTACTAACTCTGGAATCTACAAAATTTATGGCAGGACTTCCTTCATAATTCGGACCGTCACGACATTTCTTAAACACCTGACAACTAACTAAAGTACCAACACACAACTTACATAGCATCTTAATACGCATGATGTGACATAATGTGATTACTGAATCTTGAATGTATCTAACATAAATACTGAGCTGGCTTGAACACACGGATATTGGCTGAATGATTACATGATTACTATACATGGGGTTTGGAAAAAAAATACGTAGGCACGAATGACATGAGTACTGGAAATAGGCACGAACATGACATGATTACCTGGGCGTGAGATGCATGACGTGGGACATAAATACATGAAACTGGATGACAGGAATACATGAGTGCTAAACTGTCATGAGATACGGATACGTGTAAACATGGATATCGTAACATGGGATCTGAATGTCGAAAACATGATTGTTACACATGAGGGTTGAATACTAAGCACGGGTAGGATTTGGATACTTAGAGACTTGATCATAGATGCTCGTTTGTCACCATGGTAATATGAGATAGAGAGTATGACTTAGGCTTTGAATGTAAGCGTAACTCGATGTGAATGCGACAGACTTGAGTCGTATAACAAGAATGTGATCCTAACATAGGTGTTCATAAATCTCTAGCATAGGCATGACATGAATACGTCGAATCTGAGTAGAATACTCCCGAGATAAGTACAATAGGGTACATGAAAAGATATCTATTTGAATATAGGAATGCACCTTACTTCTGATTATCTTGCTAGCTGTTAATCAAGATTATGAATACCTTAGCTCATTTTGCTCATTCGCGTGAGCGAATTATAGAGGACTGAGAGAAAAGGAATTATTGGTACTATTCACATGAGATACTTTGCTTTAGAGAACAAACATGACATGGTGCATTGTACATGGAGGACGTAACGTGGAACATGCGTACATGGGAACGTGATTCATATGGAATGAAACGTGAATAGCATGACATGGGGCATGGGACCATGAGCAACCTGACATTTACATGAGTACATCATGGATGCATATCGTGGCGTTTGGACCTAATTTCATGAGTATTGAGCTATTAATAAGACATAAAGCGTGATTTACGTGGAGTACAATTGTAGGCTCACTCTTGGGTACTCATAGACGTACATGGGGATGGATAAGATATCACTTTTGGAACTTGGCTATACTTACAGAATGGGACATGGTTCAACATAGTTTACTCTTATTACTGTAAGTCGACACCCTCATTATAAAATAAGACTCATGAAGGCAAGGATCATAGGCATAAATGCTTTGTTCGTAAAGCACCTAAGGCATAATTAGAAAGTCATCTTGAACTTAAACAGGGCATAAGTACTTCGGAAAAGAAAATGGCATCCTTTGTGCCAAGCTACGAGCTGCTTTAAAACTGTAACTAGAGGAACATAAGCATGAGTTTCGTAGAATCGTGGGTAGGACATCCATCTTGACTTACTCTTATCATTACCTACCACCCCCACTGTTAGGCTATTTCTATATGTGGATGCTCAAAGAAGTAGGTCGTGGGCACGAGTACGTGAGAACGTAGGTAGCATATCTTTGGAGTTGAAATAAATCATTTACCTAAGGCATTTTTCCCTTGTTCAAGGACCAGGTGGGCATTCCATAGGATTCTTAGTCTTTAACTATTGTGTTACCTTCTCCTCAATCATTATCAAAATCAACATCATATTCGGAAAGCACTTAGAAGATAGAGCACGATCATGGGTATAAAAGCACGATAGATACGTGAGACATGAATGCGGTCTTTAACCTTGGACATGAGTACAACCTGATGTAAGAAACATGAAAAAACATTCCCTCGCATAGCTTACTATCGTATGGAGACTTAATTCTTGTATCTTAAACATGGAGTGTAAAGCTTTAACAAGGGCATAAGATAGGTATGCTTTGCATGTGTAGAGTACGTTTGGGCATTGGTACTACATAGTGCATGAATTATTCTCGAAATTGAAACGTTACACCCTTAAACCTTTTATCGCCTAAAACTTGATCTCAGCGACATGACAAAAGACGAATTCCACACACTTTATCTTAGCTACATGAAACTGTGATCCTTTGACATAATCTCCTTAACACCTATCAACTTACAAAACACATAGTTTATATCGGCACCTTATCGCACGATCTCCCCCTTAGTTCAAAAGCTGACGTTTAAAGCCTGTGGATCCCTTGAGTTAGCGATAAGTGGTCATCTAGTGATTCTGCTAAGTTCCTCTAACATACTGATGACTCATTTTTTTTGGTTTACTTCAAGCAAGTCTTACTTACTGAGAAAACTGGATTACTTAAATGAACGGGTTTCTAATGTACATAACGGTATAACTTGGCTTTGTCAGTCTTGGGGAAAACTCTTTTCTGATAATTCTTAAAGGCTCTTCTTCTGTAGCTTGATCTCTTACTGCTTAGATGGTTTTCTTCTTTCACCCATGTCTACACCTCGAATTTAACTTAGACCCTCTAGGTTCTAACACACCTTCAGTGTATTCAGACAGTTACCTTAGTAGTGCTAACTTGACTAAGTAACTCAAATCGTACTTCTACTAACTCTGCTGAAATTTCTAATTCCCGTATCTATTCAAACTTACTTACTATGCTTCTGTTAACCACTTGTTAGCATCACATTATCTAATTCTTCTCTGAGTACTAAAGTGAAGCATAAGGTTATTTCTAACTTTTCCTCCTTATCTGACTCTATTCTGGGGTTGTATACTATCTTTCTGAACTATAGACATGGATCACACTTAAGGAAATTTCATCTGTCTCAAATTCTCAAATGAGAAATTGGAACAACTAACCCCAAACTCCCTATACAGTTTCAAAATTATATTACATTATACATATCGGGATAAATACTTAATCACATAACCTAAGAGGGAATTGTCATATCTTTTATCTCATAGTAATATCTGCTTCTTGTAGTAACTCACTAACATCATACTCTCTAGGTCTGATCTGAATAAGCTTAAATAAATTAAAACTAACCCCACAAAAAAAAAATTCAATATCGTCTGCTCATGGTTTTCTTATCGCATCAGTCCCTTCCTAGTCATGTACATAGATCATATGGCAAAATATATATATATATATATATATATATATATATATATATATATATATATATATATATATATATATATATATCCTAAAAAAAGTCGAGACTTTCTAGTATTACAGGTGGTTGGCTCTTAGGCTATTTCCTGCTCAAAACTACCGTGGACAATTTATGATTGCTGCAGCTAATTTCATAACATGTTACTCTGTAGGGTCTTAAATCAGAACTATCATCCTTATACTGTAGCTCCATGGTCAGATAATCCAAATAAACTTATTCTGTAAGGTATATAACCTATGTGTACTGCCATGCCGAAACTTGTTTTTAAAAAGGTATTATCACCTGATAAACACACCATGCACTATTTGGTAAGTCTTTTGTCTCGAATTTTCCTTCTCGCCGCTTACGCATTAGATACGTTTAGAATTCGATGGAAAGAGAATGTTACTTCTTCGCTCTAAGCTTCATGGCACGAGTTAGAATAATTCCCGATGCCTCCATCGGAAACAACACATCGATAACGACTAGCTTTACATCTTCCACATCCATTGAGACTAGGCGTATTCGGTAGAATGGGAAACAACACATGAGTTCGAGTGATTTCTGAGAACACAACTCTATTGCACGATCTAGAGTTGAAAGAAGTGAGACAATCTTAAATGTCTCTGGTGGTCAATCGTTTATATGTGCGGCGCGCACACACATATAAAAGTGACCCCACTGGACACGGTTTCATAGACTCCCTAAGACACTTGAACCTAGGCTCTGATACCAAGCTTTGTCACGCCCCGAACCATGGCCTAGGCGTAACACGGCACTCGGGCCTTGCTTGCATGTGTCCGAGCGAACCTCATGGCTTGCTTGTCAACATGGGCATCAAAACAATATACTCTATATGATGCAATTTAAATGAATCATGAAAATGTAATTTGCGGAATAAAATCTTAAAATTATCTCATAGCATGAAAAATCATGAAAAGGTAATAGTCTGCAAACATGAAAGAATAACTGACTCTGTGAACTAATATCTATCTATGAAACCTCTAAAACATGTATGAATACTAACTACCGTGACGTGGCCCGGACTACCATAAACCGCATACTAATACGGACTCCATGTTGAACCCCGAGAGGAGTGGGGCTCACCAATAAGCCGATAATCGAGGTGATCCCTACGCGTACGTGTATGCTCCGAAAATCGATATTCGCACCGTGAAGTGCGAGCCCCGCAAAAGGGACGTTAGTACATGGTGAATAGTACTAGTATGTAAACCTGTCGAAATGAAGAACATGGCACAACATAGGTATAGGACATGAACCGAACCGAATGTAACTTGAACATGAGCATGAAACGGGAGTAAAGTCCGAAATCGAAAATCAATGAAAATACATGTATATAAAACTTCTTGTAACGTGGGGAATGCTATAGTGTAACCGACAACATGATCCGGTACTTGCGTCCTACCAGAGAACACTCACACCTTGCCGGGGGATATGAGATTTAAGTAATAATAAGCATGTAAGGATCCAAATCGCATAATGAAGGTGTTGCCTCCTTGCCGACAACCCCCTTATCCTGCGGTGGCAACGTAGTTTCAAGTTATCTCGAGCCTTCTCGGTTAACTAAGCAATCCCAAAAATATGAACATGATATAGTTGGCTAAGAAGCCCATGATTTTCGTGAAATAACTTGTAAATAACTTGTAATCATGATTTCACGAAATAACTTGTAACATGATTTCATGAAATATCTTGTCAAGATAACTTGTCATAGTATTGCAAACATGTTCTTGATTCATGAGTAATAACAATAGTTCATAATTATATATATAATTTACTTGAAAACATGCTTGTAACTTGCTACACAAAATCATAAAATTTCATATAAACATAATGAGAACACATGAGGAAGAATTCATGATTCACGGATTAAGCTAGGGTTCCTAATAACCGTAATGGAAGATTAGGAATACAATAACGAATATAGATACAAAGTTCATGTATATAAATATATAAATACCGGCTACCAATATGTTGGGTTTAATGTCCTAGGGTTTGAACTTCATGGATATCAAGAAACGGAGCATGGGGAAGAACGTAGAGATTCCCACATGTGGATGGAAGTTCTACATACCTTAGTCGCTCCAAAACTTGAATTAAAGACTTGAGCTTTGAAGAGGATTTCCAAAATCTTGAATTCTTGAACCTTGAGATGGTTTTCTTGAAAACCCTAGTTTTAGGAATGATGATTTCTTGTTTAGATTACAAAGATATGTAATAGAATTGACTTGGAAATAATTAGAGTAGGCTTACTTTGGTGTTCTTGAGGTTTGGTACTTGTTCTCTATGGATTTAGGGTGATTTTTCGTAATGGGGTGTTAGGGAAATAAACCCCAAGCTTAAATATAACTCAAAACGCGAAATCCCGAATTTTGACCCGAAACCCGACCTTTTGCGCGATGGGTCCGTGATGCACGGGCATCGCGCGACATTCTGCAGGTAAATACTCAGATTGCGCGATCGGCCCGCGATGCGGAGCCATCGCACGCGCCCGCACGCGCGACACGTATCGGTTCTGCACAGTGTTCGGTAAAATAGGCATAACTTCTTGTACATAGCTCTGTTAAAGGCCCATAATATACCGTTGGAAAGCTACTTCAAAGGGATACAACTTTCATGTTTTAAGTTTCCTCAAATTCCCAACGGATTTTCATGAAATTCGTTGGAAGGAAGACGTATCAAAACTTAGTCGATTCTATAGACTTTTAAACGCCTTACTATTAGCCATATTGAGACGATCATATCTCCTTGCTCCGATCTCTCGATTGGCTGGTCCTTATATCGTTAGAAATCTATTTTTACGTACTACAACTTTCATTGAGGGTACTTTCCCAAATTCCCAACTAATTAAAGAGTTATCCGCCTAAAGTAGGCCTATCAACCATTTTCGCAAAACGTTCAAACCTTCAATTTTTCCGCTAAAACTCTAATGATATGAGTCTAACCTTAGTTCTAAGATACGGGGTGTAACATTGTCGATCAACGAGTACAAATCAATACGAATGAGGGTATCTTTGGTTGCAACACAAAATTTTAATCTATATTTTACTATATCTAATGCATATTTATCTATATTTCCAATATGGTAAAGCCGCTCCGAGTTAACGCTGTTTTATTGGTTAAATGGTTCTCGAGTGTGAAGCGTCAAGCGAATATGTTTACACAAAGAATGATGGACCGAGGCGTTTCATAATCGATTTGAAGAAGAAAACTTTCTTGACTTGCGGATGTTCGAACCGGACGAGATACCGCGTTCTCATGCATGGCGAGTATTGAAGAATAAAAATTTGATCGTCGATGCATATTGTTCGAATTATTCAAAGCCAAAAAGATTGTGAACACATATG